>NC_040909.2:50710886-51015844 GCF_004126475.2 Phyllostomus discolor | reverse complement strand
CTTACTGTTCACATCAATGTTAAACTTAGTGTTGGTCAATCAATAAGAGGTCTCTGTCACCTCTTCTATTATATAGAACAGTTGATTATATTCCTAGATGAAAAGTGTTCTGTTAAATAATTATTAAGCATGTTAATAGAGAAACTGAAGAGGAATTATGGTTCCCTTAAAGGCTGACTAGGAGCATCACAGTTGAGGACAGAACCATTATTTATTTTCTATCCCTTGTCCTATAAGCTTTTTTTAAAAGTCCATGACAGTGTTCCCCATTTTCTTTTGCCTAACTTCACTCAAGTTGCTTTTCTGTGATGTAATATCTCGATATTTTATTGCATATTTATGTTTCCATGGATTACCCCACCCTTGCTTTACATATTCTTGATTGAAAAATAAAACTTAAGTGAAATATGTTATCTTAAATTTCCAGAGTATCGGTGTTTCACTCACAGAGATTTCCAGTTTTCTTTAGCATATGTACAGAATCATCTCATGTAGTGATAGTTTTGGATCATTTATTGGGATGAAACATTCTTTGAAAGTCCATGGAATCTAGTGATGTCCCAGCTTTCACTTCTGATATGTGTCCCTCTTTCTTAGTCTGGAGGCTCATCAGTTTTACTTGTCTTAAAAAACAGCTTTTGGTTTAGTTGATTTTTATTAATTTTGTTTTTAATTTAATTGATTTCTGCTTTATTATTTTTTTCTCTGCTTATGTTGGATTTCATTTGGTCCTTATTTTCTAGTTTCCTAAGATGAAAGTTAGATGATTGATTTTAGATTCTAATACAGGTATCACTTGCTTTCCAAAAGTTTATGTTCTGCCACTTACATGTTAAAGAAGACCTACATTAGTACCTGTTTTCATGAAGTGAAAGAAATCTGAAGTGTCTTTTCTTTTATGAGTAAAGCCATCATTACCTCCGTAATGTAGGTCTTTTGTAAAAGCAAAGTGGCAGAACATAAACTGGAATAAACTATTCACTATGTCGTTTCAGCTGTGAAAGGTTTCATAGGAACACTCTACTTGCAGATAGTGGTAGAAACCTATATATGAATTCAATGCTATAAATACCCTTCCAAGCACTTCTTTCACTGCATCCCAAAAGATCTGATTTTTTTTTTCATTACAAAACATTTTAAAATTTCTCTAAGATTCTCCTTTGTGTCTTATTTAGAATTGTTTAGTCTGTGTTTGGGGGATTTTCCAGCTTTCTGTTTTTTGATATATTCTATGATTCCATTGTAGTCTGAGAGTAGACACTATGATTTCTTTTAAATTTGTGAAGGTGTGTGTATAGTCCAGAATGTGGTCTGTCTTGGTGAATGTTCTACATAAGCTTGAGAAGAATGTGTATTCAGTTGGATGAAGTAGTCTATATAGTCAGTTACATCCAGTTGATTGTTGAGGGTGTTGATTTCAACTATGTCCTTATTGATTTCTGCATTCTTGATCAGTCCATTTTGATAAAGGGGTATTGAAGTCTCTATAGTGGGTTCATATACAGATGGGGCAAAATTAGGTTTACAGTTTTAAGTACACAAAATACAAGAATTTATTCTTGTATTATTACTTGCCATATCTTATATTTTTCCTTGTAATATTTTGTTTTTGCCTCACCTCATGTAATCTGACATTCTGTTGTTAGGTGCATACACATTAAAAATTGTTAGGCCTTGGAGATCTGACCCCTTTATCCTGAAATGCCCCATCTTTACCCCTCCTTAGCTTTCCTTGTTTTGAAGGCTATCTGAAATTCAGTATATCTACTACTGCTTTCTTTTTATTAGTGTTAGCATGGTATATCTTTTTCCATCCATTTACTTTTTTAAAAGATCTTTTTAAAGAGTATTTTTAGATTCACACACACAAAAATGAGGAAGGTAGAGATTTCCCATATACTCCCACACATGCCCCCACACGTGCTGAGCATCTCCCATTATTAACATCCCTACCTGAATGGTATGTTAAAATTAATGAATCTATATTGACCAGTCATAATCACCTCAAATCCATAGTTTACATTAGGATTCACTCTTGGTGTTGTACATTCTATGGGGTTGGAAAAATGTGTAATGCATATCCATTGTGATAGTGTAGTTATTTTCACTGCTCTGAAAGTCCTCTGAGCACCACCCATTCATTCCTCCCTCCTGGCAACCACTGATCTTTTCACCGCCTCCATGGTTTTGCCTTTTCCAGAATGTTATATAGTTGGAATCATATAAGATATAGCCTTTTCATATTGGCTTCTTTCACTTAATAGTAGGCATTTAAGCATCCTCCATGTCTTTTCATGGCTTGATAACTCACGTACCATTTTTTATCCATTTACCTACTGAGGGACATCTTGGTTGTTACCAGGTTTTGGCAATTATGAAAAAGCTCCTATAAACATCCATGTGCAGGTTTTTGTGTGGACATAAATTTTCAACTCCTTTGGGTACCAAGGAGCATGACTGTTGTATTGTAATGGCAAAAGTGTTTAGTTTGGTAAGAAACCATTAAACTCTCCAAAGTGGCCAATACCATTTTTGCATTACCACCAGCAATGTATGAGAGTTATTGTTGCTCCACATCCTGACCAGCATTTGGTTTTGAATGTTCTAAATTTGGGACATTCTACTTGGTGTGTAGTGCTATCTCATTTTAATTTGTGTTTTTCTGATGACATATGGTGTGCAGCATCTTTTCACATGCTTATTTGCCATCTGTATATCTTTGGTAGGGTTTAGGTCTTTGGTACATATTTTAATTGCATTTTCTTGTTGAGTTTTGGGAGTTTTTGTATATTTGGATAGTAGTCTTTTATCAGATGTTTGTATTTTGCAAATATTTTCTTCCAGTCTATGGCTTGTCTTCTCTTGATATCCATTTACTTTTAATCTATATTTGTCTTTATATTTACATTTAAAGTTGGCCTCTTATAGACAATATGTAGCTGGGTCTTGTTTTTGATCCACCTAACACCTGACTTATATTTGGTGCATTTAGACCATTGTTGTTTAAAGTGATTATTGACATAGTTGGATTAATATCTACCATACTTGTAATTTTTCTAATTGCTGCACTGTTCTGTTTCTATTTTAGCTTTCTATTTTTTTCTGCCCTTTGTGGTTTTAAGTGAGCACTATATATGATTCTTTCTCTCCTTTCTTAATATGTCAGTTACACTTTTAAAAACTTTTCTAGTGGTTGCCCCAGAGCTTGAAGTTGTTTACAACTAATCCAAGTCCACTTAAAATAACACCAAACCTTTGTGGGTAGTGGTAGTCCAGGCATACCTTGTTTTATTGCGCTTCACAGATGTGTTTTTTACAAATTAAAGGAAGATGCTACACCAGTTTAAAGATTACAGCTTGATTTATTGAAATACTTGCTTATTGTAGTGGTTTGGAACCAAAACTACAATATCTTTGAGGTACCTGTGCTTTAATAATACCAAAGTAATCCTAATTCTTCCAGTTCCTCATATCATTGTTGTCATTCACTTCACAAATATATAAGCATACAAAGTTAAATATAGTATTGCTGTTATTCTTTTGAACTAATTTGTGTGTTAGATCATTTAGGAATAAGAAAAAGTAGATTCAAGTTTCTGATTCTTTCCTTCTTTTTCATTTTCCTTCTTTCTAAAGAACTTATTTTAACATTTCTTGCAAGGACAGGTCTACTGGCAACAAATTTCCTCCATTTTTGTTTGCGAGTCTTTATTTCTCCTTCATTTTTTAAAAAAATTACTTTATTGTTGTCAATTAAGTTGTCTGCATTTTCTCCCCACCATCTCCTTCACTTTTGAAAGACAAATTTTCAGATTACAGAATTGTAGGTTGGTGGAGGCCTCCTGACACACACACTTTTAAAAAGGTTTCACTCCATCTCTCTTTTTGGTGGCATGGTTTCTGAGAAGCCAGATGTAATTCCTTGGTCTCTGGGTAAGGTGTTGTTTCCTTTTGGTTTCTTTCAGGAGTTTTTCCTTTGATTTTCTGTAGTTTGAAAATGATAATGCATAGGTGTAGGTTTTTTGGCATTTATCCTACTTGGTCTTTTTGTTTGTTTGTTTGTTTTTTGATGTATGGTTTGGTGCCTGACATTTATTTGAAATTGTCGGTCATTATTGTTTCAAATATTCTGTGCATCTTCCCTTTCTGGTATTCTTATTACATATGTTACACCCTTTGTAGTTATCCCACAGTTCTTGATTAATTTGATTTGTTTGGTTTGGGTTTTTTATTTTTTTGGTCTATTTTTCCACTTTGCTTTTTAGTTTTAGAGGTTCTGTTGAGATATCCTCAATCTCACAGATTCTTTCTTTAGCTGTGCCCAATCTTTTAATAAGCCCACCAAAGGCATCTTCATTTGTAACAATGTTACAAATGTTTCTAGCAATGAAATAAATGTTTCTAGCATTTATTTTTTATTGTTTAAAATTTCCATCTTTGCTAACATTGCCCATTTGCTCTTGTATATTGTTTATCCTTTAGGGCCCTCAACATCATTATAATTGTTTTTAAACACTGGTCTGGTAATTCTATTATCCCTGCCATATCTGAGTCTGGTTCTGATGATTGCTCTCATCAAACTTTTTTGCCTGTTAGTAGTATTGTAATTTTTTTTGTCACTGGATATAATGTACGATTGGGTAAAAAAGAACTGTAAATAGGGCTTTAGTAATGTCAGGTAAGGTGTGGAGATAGAGGAAGCATTCTATAGTTCCATTAGGTCTGTCTCTGGACTGTGAATTTTACATGTGTTTTTCAGTATTTTTTGTCTTCCTTATATGGGACAGGAGGGCTACAGTGGGCTGGAGTTGAGTATTTCCTTAGGCTCTGATAACCCGCCTGTAAATTAGTGCCTGGTTAGTTTCTCCTGAGGGCAGAACTTGTTAAGAACAGGATGCTCTGGCATTTTTGAAAATTGTTCCTTTCCCCCACTCCTGCTGGAAGAATGAGGAGATTTTTCTCCAGTATTCACTGTGAGAAGCTGGTAGAAATCCAGGAGGTAAAACTCACAGAAGTGCACCCCCTCCCAGCCATTACTGTGTTCCCTTGGAGTTTTTAACTTTCAGTTATCCACACTGAGCCTTCAGCAATTCCTTAATTACAGTTTGGGTTTCCCTACCTGGCACTGGTTCCTATAGAAGTTTCTGTTCCTTTAAGTTGTGACTCTGTCTTCACCTGTTGGTCTCCCCAATTTGGGGAGCCCTGGTTTGTTTGTCCTGTGACATTTCTCTTGGATCTAAGAATAGTTGTTGATTTTTTCAGTTTGTTGAGTTTTTTACTTCTTGTTAGGGTAGAGTGGCTACTTCCAAACTTCTTACATGCCAGACCAGAAACCAAAAGTCCTGGATTAAACCTTAAATGTAGAATTTCTGGTTCTTGGTCATAGAGATGAAAGTGATATCTGACTTGTCATTGGAAACAAGTGCTTACGCTTTCTGTTGTCATGGATCAAGATTTCTTTAATGTAAATATTAGTTATCAACTGGCAGAATTAATATGAAAACTTAGATTGAGTAATAAAGAGTAAATGGTTGGTAAATCTGCAAGAACATTACCTGAAGATCAATTATAGCAGGGGTCCCCAACCACAGGGCCCAGGACAGGTACCGGGAGGAGGGAGGCTTACATAAACTCTGCCTCCTCTATCCCCTTCCAAAAACCTGGTCCCTGGTGCCAAAAAGTTTGGGGACCACTGAGTTATAGGGAAAAATTAAGCAGTTGCAGAGTCTGAAGGTTGAATTATGAGACAGTGATTAGAAATAATCTACTGCCAGTAGTTTACCTTTTCCAAGGATCAGCAGAGTGAGTGTTGGGATAGTATTGGCATACCAAGAACTCTTCTCAAATGACATTTGCTTATAATTAGCTTATTTTTGGGAAAATATTAGGAATGAAATACTAGCTTAATGTTTTTAATCTCATTAAGATCATTTAAATATTTTACAGGCTGTACTAATATAAACATCAAACTGATTTAGGACTTGGCTATAGTTTACTCCTGAGTCATTTAAGCATAAATATATTCTTGATAAATTTTTTTCTAGTTATTCAGCTGCCTAACTTAAAGGAAGTTACCACTATGGGAAGGTTACTTGGCTGTTTTTGTTTATTACTGTGTTACTTTTAGACAAATATCCCTTTACCTTACTTTCACAAACCATATAAAATGCTTAAGTGGTTATATTCTAGTAACAAAGATTGTGAGAAATCCATAGCAAAATCAACAACCTGGACTCAGGTAAAGAATAATTAAGGCAGCTGTACTAATAATAGTCCTTTGTGTTTTAAAGGACAGTTGAGTCAGGTGCCTTCCTCAGCTTGCTAGGGATTTCTGCATTATTCACATGGTATGAAATTATATTGGGCATCTAAGTACCTAGTTGGGGTCATGGAGCTTAGCACTGCCATCTGCAGGCAGGGAGCTAGATCTCAAGAACTGATCAGTATTTTGATAAGGATTTTTTTTTTTTTTTTTTTTTTTTTTTAAGGATGGGTTAAGAATATTACAAACCGAACAAGCTTTGTCCCTTGGAGAGCCCTAAAGAGGTGAGGGATGATGATTTGAAAGGGGGAGTGGACTTTTAAACACTAAAAAGACAACTCATTTTTAAAAAGGGCTCCAAAGATATATAAATGGCCAATTAGCACATAAAAAGATGCCGAACATCATTAGCCATCAGGGAAATGCAAATCAAAACCACAATGAACTGATAAATGGATAAATAAAATGTGGTATGTCCATACAATGGAATAGTATTCATTATGAAAAGGAACAAAGTACTGATACAAACCAAAGCATGGAATAACCTTAAAAACATAGTAAGTGAAAGCCAGTCACAAAGACTGCATAATTGTGTGATTGCATTTATATGAAATGTCCAGAATGGGCAAATGCATAGACAAAAAGGTAAGTGGTTCCCAGTAGTTGAGGGGAAGGGAATATGGGGAGTAACTGCTAATGAACATGGGGTTTCCTTTGGGGGTCAGTCCTTGTCAATTCAGTTGACATGAAATGACAAAGAGCCCTTCAAGAGAAAACAAAAACATCAATTTTGGATCAAAATACCAAAGCAACATGGGATTCTTTCACTTAGAAAAGGATACAAACCAGGATGCAAAAAAGGTAGATTTCTTTAGGTATATAATTTTTTTAAAAAGTAATACAATTATATTATTTACAGTACTTAAAAATTCTAGAGCTTTAGAAACATCTTTGGTTTGATACCCAAACACTATATACTTCACTCAGATTTTTTGAGGGCCAGCGTTGTTTCTGAATGGTTGTATTTCTGGATACACCATTCCTTCAAACTATTCCACAGGGGAAATGAAGATTATATGCGATACTTTGAAAAGTGTGTATATTGGTCATCCAGTATAAAGCAACCAACTAAATAAGTAAAGCCTTAACAATTCCCTACTGAACTGATTTCAATTATAGAACACAAATGGGAGATGAAATCAGCAAAAATGCAAACTACGGATAGTTCAACACAGTAAGGAGATATAGTTCAGTAACACTTAAGATAACATCACTAAAGTGATAGACAAAATGGATTGCATTGTATAAACCCTTTGACATACAATCAACACAAATGGACAGAAGATGGAGATGATTCAATTTGTTTAGTGAAGTTTCTCAAAGAAATTGAAAACTGTGAGTAAAATAGCGACAATATGAACATGGATTTTGACTATTTGTCAGCAGAATGAACCCAGCTATTATTTCTAGTTATATTGAGGGTGGCAGTCAACTGAAATAAAAGATTTAGTATTTTTAAGGCCTACAATTTAAAGATTATCATACAGAATGCTAATTTTAGTACCTGGCTTTAATATGATTCAATATCCTGCGAAGATGGCCAACTTATAAAATTAAAGTTTATCTTGAATTTAGGGCTTCTTTTCAAAACCTAAGGTATTTAATAATCAGAGTTTAGCCTTTTTATTTTATTTTTAGAGGGGAAGGGAGGGAGAAAGGAAGAAAAACATCAATGTGTGGGTGCCTCTCAAGCACCCCCTACTGGGGACCTGGCCAGCAACCCAGGCATGTGTCCTGATTAGGAATGGGAACTGTTTAGTTCCCAGGCCAGCACTCAATCTGCTGAGCCACACCAGCCACGTCTTGGTCTTTTTTTTTTTTTTTTTTTTTTTTTTTTTTTTAATGATCATAACTTGGTAAGGTAGATTTAGCCACAGCCATGTCAGTTTTCTCAGGAATTAGTATTTAGGCATTCTTGCCATCTGCTGCTACTCTGTACCTAAATTGGGATTTTAAAAGTGGTGGGTAATAGTGGAACAGGGCTAAAGTATTTAAAAGCCAAACTAGTAAGCAAATTCGAATTTATTCTCTGAAATCACTGAAGTAGAACCACGTTTTTAAAATTCCTTCCTTCTTTCTCTTAGGTTTCTATTCTTTCTAGTTCACTTACATTCCAGGGCTTAGGTTTTTTTGTTTGTGTTTTTGTAACCTTGTTTCTTCCCAAATCTTTTCAAAAGAAGCAGTGAGACTGACCTTTCTAACTTGACACAATCTTGTAAAAATAAGTAGGAATTGCTGAAGATGAGCTCTTTAAAAAAAAAAGAGAGGTTGTATAACTCATTGTGAATAATCTAGTTCATGACTACAACAACATGATTGGACTAAATTTTATGATGCATTGGTAGAGAGATACCACCCCACAGGCACTTCAATAGCTAGAATTTAAAAAATGTACAATAAGTTGGTGAGGATATGGAGAAATTGACACTCATACATTGCTGGTGGGAAATGTAAACTGGTGTGTCCACTCTGGAAAACATTTTGGCAGTTTCTCAAAAAGTTAAACACATTTACCATATGGCCCAGCAATCACTTAGGAATATGACTGAAAGAATTGAAAGCACACCCAACCAAAACTTGTACACAAATGTTCATAGTATAACAGGGTGCAGCCAAGAGGGGAGCCCCAATTAGGGATTTGTAATAGGGTCCAGAAGAACTTGGAGATAATTGGCTCTACATCACAGGGCCACACCTGCCCAGAATGTGGGCAGCTGTGGCCAATTATGAGAGGAGCCGGAAAGGCACTACAGAGGATTAGTGCTGGGATTTAAAAGGGAGGCACAGCAGCCACTGGGCATCTCTTTTTGGGACCGCAAGTCTGTTTAGGACCACGAGGCTTTGGAAGTGCTCCCCTTTTGCCACATGGAGGGTGCTGGAAGGACTGTGTGCATTTGTGGGGAACTTTAGTTTGTGTTATTTCAAATGAATAATAAATTCCTTTCCTTTTCACGAATCTTGGGCATTGAGAGATGTCTTTCCTTTGGTGGCGGACATAATGAACCTGGGGGGTTCCTTTTGGGTAATAGTATATTGCCTTGACTACCCTTGGCCCCCCTTTTGTACTGTAACAATAGCAGCATTATTCACAAAAGCCAAAAGGTGGAAATAATCCAGATGTCCATTTGGATAAACAAAATATAGTATGACCATACAATGCAATACTATTCAGCCATACAAAGGAATGAAGTACTGATACAACATCGAGCCTTAAAAACATTGTGCTAAGTAAAAGAGGACCGATACAAAAGGTCACATATTACATGATTCCAATTACATGAAATATCCAGAACAGAGAAATCCACTGAGGCACAAAGCAGATATTTGCCAAGGGCTGGATGAGAGGGAATGGGGAAGAGACTGCTTAATAGATAACGGGTTACCTTTGGGGTGATGAAAATGTTTTTTAATTAGAGATCATGGTTGTACACCATAATGTACTAAATACAATGGAATCACACACTTTAAAATGGTTAGTTTAATGTGCATTTCACTTCAGTTAAAAAAATGCTTTGGTATTGTCATCTCAGAATGTAGAATTGGTATTCTGAAGTTAGTGCTACAAAAATCACTCAAATTAATACAACTCCAATACTTTGTTAGCTAAAAGCACGAACTTTCTCATAAAGCGGGCCGCTTTATGAATGGCAGTATTAACCACAATAGTTTAACAAGAGTTGTTTCCTCTCCCAAAATGAAATCTAGATAGCATTTCCCCCAGTACTATATTGAGCAAAATATTAAAAATTTCAAAACAAAAAGTTTTTGAATTATGAAAATCAGTATCAGTTTTTTTTAGAGGAAACATTTTCCCTATTGAGTTGTCATGTGTGTCTTGTGATAAACTAGCAGTGCAAACTTTTACCCTACATTATATATATATGGATTTTGGTTTTTGTCTCAAACTACTTTGCAGGGAACCTCTGTCTAAATTTTATAACTGGTGAATATGAAATCTAAAGGTGTCAGTTCCTACCAGGAAGATCTTCCCACAGTAGTATTCTTTGGACCCTGACTTCCCTATATTATGTTCCTCAGAGAGCTACCTCTAGAATGAAACCACCACATTCTGAGGATAATAAGGCCTTCATTCTCTCAGATGTTATCATATTTTCAGTGAAATTCTTGAAAATTTGAAACAACTGATGTTAGTATTCAGAATTTTAAAGAACACTACAATATAGACAGAAATGATGTGTTTGCTAATGAATTATGAACGACCAGTGTATACATCTAGTGGCAACTGTACAAAAGTTCAATGAACAGAATAATGTGTTCTATAAATTCTTAGTCATTTATAATCAATATAAAATTTTAAAATGTTAATTCCTACAGCAAGAACTAATGACATGTTAAAAAGTGGCTTACCATAGTTGACAGACTTTCCATATTTTATGAAAATTAAATACACTAAAAATCCAAAAGTAATTGAAAAACTAAGTCATAAAGGTGGCTTAGACACAAACATTTCTGAATGATGCTTTATTCTGACTTGATTACAAGGAAATTTTGGTATGCTATTTATTCAGCTTTCTAGTATTCCCTGCTTTTGGACCCAATTATACTAACATATCTGTATACTGAAGATTTAACCAGAGTATGTGGCATTTCATAATATTCTATATTCAAATATTTTGAAATGCTTGCATACAATCTGATTACAGTTTAGTCAGCAAATAAAAAAATTAAAGACTCCATACATGGACTTTTTGATAAGTGCTTAGAGTTTTTCTGACCACAGTTCAATTTAGCTAGCTATGCTATGAATACAGAACCTATATTTTCCTCATGGACATGAGTATATATCATATTACAATTTTTTTCAAAGTGTTTAACTTTTTGCTTAGAAGCTTTTTGTTTTCTCTCAAGTTTTTGTAAGAGCCCTGTTAACATATTTGAAAGCAGACCAAACAAAATTTAAAAAGAAAAATATTTTTGCAAAAGAATCAAATTCTGGCTTTAATATTTACATATTTATAAACTGATGTTTAAATGCTCTAAAAAGCACAATTCAGTAACATCAATTTTTCATTTATAGCTTTTTCTAAAGAAGATCCCAAGAAACTGCCACCTTAATTTTCCCCTCAAGGACTTTTAAGTACTTCAAGGTTCAATCTGAAGCACATGTAAAACCTTCTCATTCTCAAATATACTAAACTAAGAGTTAACAATACACTGGATGGTGAGCAGAATATGAAAGTACAGCCTACTTTATCAAAAGAGTTAAGTTTTTATGGTGTTGGGTTTAGAGGTGAAAGAATGGAACAAAGGCTCTCACAACTGTGGAAAATCAGAGTTCTTCTTGAAGTATATGGCCTTTTAATATCTAAGCTAGAAATTAAAAGCAGAAACAAGATAACATTACAGTTTTCCTGAACATCAAAAAAGCAACAGCTAAAGCATTACAAATTAAGTATGGTGATAAATGAATTAGAAAAGTTTGGTTACCACTCTAGGCTAAACACTAAGCAGTAAAACTAATTTCTAATTTTAAAATGATTGGCTTCATACTTAAAAAAACTTTTTAGTATATAACTTATATATACATACAATGTATCCTTGTAACTAAAATATAATACTGATGCCTACAAAAGTAATAGTTTATTTCTGAGATGCTCAAAAGCCCCACAGCTCCCCTTTCTATTTATAAACCAGCAATTTAAAAATACATCTAGCACAGAAAGCTTCAATAGTTCATTCAAAATTTAAAGCCCACATCAGTAGACAGTTTCTCACAAATCACGTGGTCAAATTTCATGTTAATTTATGAACATTTTTCATGGGAAAGAGTAAAGACAAAGGGATCAAGTTGATTTTGTTGTTATTCACTCTGAATACTAAATTGTGCTTGCATCCTAAAAGTTAAAATGACCTGTAGTAAGAAAGAGCATCTGAGTATGTTCATTTGTAACATACACTGACAACTAAAATCCTAATAACAGAATAAAAATGTTCATTGCGAAATGAAAGATGAGAAGCAATAGCAATCAGTGATAGTATATTTTAATCCTTTGTTAAAGCTCTAAAGTTGTATTAATTGCTAACCAAACTGAGGTAGAGGTAAACACTAATGTTACTCCTTCCATGTATTGGAACTTAGGCCTCTCACCTGAACTTGTATGCATTTTACTTCTAATTATACAAACATGATTCAATTTTAAATGTGTTATGATAGAAAAATTACAGCATCATTCAAATGGTTTTTTACAAAATTCTTAACTAGACTAAAAAAAAGTACTTATAAAATGTGCACAATAATTCAATGTTCCCTGCCAGTCATAAATATATTTGTTTCTCCTCCAAATGTAGGCAAAAAAGGGTAGAGAAACCATATTATGCAAAGATTATGAATAGTCATGTAATGAAGAACATAACCAGTAGGGTAAGAACTAAGAAGTTAGTGTCTAGTTTTCCTCTTTGAAGGTTACACATAAACTTTAATTCATATTTAATTTTCCTTACTAAAGCAGACTTAAAATTCCATTAAACACAAACCTACTTCCATTTTAAATCACATACAAGTGCTATGTGATCAGAGGGATGGGAAACACTAGGTAAGGCCTGGTGGGTGGTAACTTCTTCGTGACTAGGTAGTGGAATCACCTGTTCAACCTCTAAAGCATTTAAGTCAATGAAAATGTAATCCAGACATCCATGAAAGCCACCAACATAATTTGTGTAAGCAGGTTCACCACAAGCACTTTTCAGTTTCAGAAAATGGTTAAGAGACATGTTGCATCGTTCCTCTTCCCCATTGGAAGCCCAGTCTTCATGATCCTCTGGAATGGTGCCATTGATGACAAAATGATACATTCCTGTTGATGGGGTACTATTAAAGTCCCCACAAAATATAACTGGTATGCCAGGATACAGATCACATGAGACATGTCTAATGTGAGCCAAGGCTACTGCCATTTGAATGAGACGAATGTACCCACCTATGAATATAAAAAACATCAATAAATACTTTTTAAAGTTGCCTTTAAGTTAAAAAAGAAAGGAAGAAAGAAACAAAGAAAGAAACTCACAAAATACAGCATCTGGGTGACATTGAAGTAAATTTGTGTGTGGGTGGGAGATTAGATGAAGGTGGTCAAAAGGTACAAACTTCCAGTTATAAGATAAATACAACATGAACACTATAGTTAACACTGATGTATGTATGGCATAAGTTGGAAGTTGCTGAGAGCAAAACCTGAAAATTCTCATCGCAAGAAAAAAAACACATTTTTTGGTATCTAAGTTTGTTGTAATCATTTTGCAACATATGTAAGTCATTATGCTGTGCACCTTAAACTTGTATAATGCTGTATGTCAACTATATCTGAATAAAACTGAAAGAAAAAATATATTTGTGTAAAACAGCTTAATTGACCTTAAGTTACCATGTATAAGTTGCATGTGAAAACCAATAAAACCTACCTTTGGGATGCCAGTAGAGATGGGTATTTGCGACACATATCTTTTTAGAAGAGTCCTTTGTAGACTGAAGAACAGAAATCTAAAACATACAGAAAGTGGAAAGACTTCACTTGCTATCTCCCAATCTTCTAAAATTTTTATCTAAGACTATATGAAGTAACATTTTACTCTATATCCATCCCATACTGATGAACTATGATCATAATTATGAAATTGAACTTTGGTTAAGTTTTTGAATATAGAAGTGCCCCCTTATCCAGGGAGGATATGTTCTAAGATCCTCAGTGGATGCCTGAAACCTAAGTCTATAATATGAAGTCTGTCCAGGAAGTCTAGCCATTGTTAATATACCAAGAATGGTTTGTGTGACATTGATGTAACCTAGCAGCCAAGGAGAGTGGACAGGAATGCATATATGTGAATAATGACTTCACTGTACTAGTCAGTGGGGGTGGTAGATGCCATTGAGTGAGCATGTGTACTGTGTGGCCATTGCATTCAAAACGACTGAGTAGAGCAATGAACCTGCATCAAATTTTGCCTTAAGCTTGAACATTCCTCCACAGAAACTATTGGGATGATTCAGAAGTCTGCAGCTGTGGGCAACTGGTAATTGGCAGCTTCATCAGAACAATGCAGCCATTTATTTACCACAACTCATGCAGAGATTTTTGGTGAAACATCAAATCACCCAGGTGGCCCAGCCCCCTACAGCCCAGATTTGACACCCTGTGACTTCTGGCTTTTCCCAAAACTAAATTCACCTTTGAAAGGAAAGAGACTTCAGATTGTCCAGGAGATTCAAGAAAATACAATGGGGCACCTGATGGCAACTGGGAGAACTGTATGAGGTCCCCAGGTACCTAATTTGAAAGGACTGAGATGTCATTGTCCTATGTACAATGTTTCTTGTATCTTCTTAATAAATGTCTCTACTTTTCATATTACATACCTTGATACCTTCATACCTATGATAAAGTTTAAATTATAAATTAGGCAAAGTAACACTGCATATATTATAGTAAAAGTAATGTGAATATGGTATCTCTCTCTTTCTCTTCCTCTCTCTCTCTCAAAATACTGCATTGTACTCACCCTACCTGAGGAAATGAAGTGAGGTGAAGATGAAGGCATTGTGACACAGCGTTAGTCTACTATAAGGGTTACTTGAACACAAGCACTGTGACACCGTGACAATCCATCTGATCCCCAAGACGGCTACCATGTGACTGATGGATAGGTAGCCTATATGGCATGAATATGCTGGGCAAAGGGATGATTCATGTCCTAAACTGGATGGTACAGGAGGGCATGAGATTCATTATGCTACTTAGAGCAGCAGGTGATTTATTAATAATATGTATGAATAATTTATTTCCGAAAATTTTCATTTTGTACTTTCAGAGTGCAGGAAACTGAAACCATGGCTACAAGGGACTACTATATAAATAAACAGTACAAAGGGTAACATGCTGTAGTAACAGCCCAGCATATATAGGTAGCATAAAAAGAATATACTTTAGATGACAACACCAAGGTTGAAGATAGTGCAAGCTTTGGAGTGAGGCAGACCCAGGTCTGAATACCCACTCTACCATTTACAGCAATGTGATCTTGAAAGAGACACTTTTTCCTAAAACAGCTTTGTCATTGGTTTAAAGAAAAAAAAGACAATTATTCCCCTTCAAGTGGAACCATGGTGTGGATTCAATTAAATTAGCTTAGATAGAAGTTCATGAAACATAGTAGGTGCCGAAAAAAAAGTAGCTACTCATCTTGCTCTGCACAAAATGAATTACCTAAAAACTCTGGACAGGTTCGATTCTCAGTCAGGGCACAATGCCTGGGTTGCAGGCCATGACCCTCAGCAACTGCACATTGATGTTTCTCTCTCTCTATCTCCCTCCCCTCTCTTAAAATAAATAAATAAAATCTTAAAAAAAAGATGCTTAAAAAAGTCTGGACAAACACAAAATAAATATGTTTTTAAGAAACATAAGATAGCTTGCCCTGGTAGCAAAGTTGGTTAGAGCACCATCCTGATTCACCAAGGTTGCCAATCCCTGGTCAGGGCACATACAACAACCAATGAATGCATAAACAAGTGGAACAACAAATGGATGTCTCTCTCCCCTCCCTCTTCCTTTTTCTCTAAAAGTCAATTTAAAAAATTAACATAGCTTAAGCTAAGTAGTAGTTAATGCCCTACCCAGTGATAATGAAATATATAACTAATTCTTATAGTTATATTCCTATAACTGTAAGAATCCTAGCTCCACACTTGTGTGAACTTAAGTAAATTTGTCCATCTCCCCACTTATAAAATGGGAAGGTAACAGATGAATAAGTATCTGCTAAATGAATGAATGAAGGCTAACTTTTGTGTTGAAGATACAAGAGCAAACACCTTTCAGTAAAATCTCGACGGTTTCATCCCAATTATAATAGCCCCACACCCTATTCCCTTCCCAGGGCCCTAAAAATGGACGAGTATGTAAAGAGACTGGTGAAGCTACTTTACCTGAAGGACAGAAGATCTCTGGAGCACCCTCTCCTGTGCCAATGGATATAAAACTAACTTCTCCAGCAATTCTTTGTGAAGTGGGTCGGACTCCAGGGCTTCATGGAAAGAAACGTCATGCTGGGTAAGGAGGCTGAACTTGGACTTTCGGTAGAAAGTAGCCAGGCCTTCCTGCTGCTTGATTCGAAATACGCCCTCCAGCCCAAAGGCCTCGAGAGCCGGGACCAAACTGTCTGTAAACACGTTGCGGTCAACCTCCTGCAAACAGATGAGGTCGGCGTTGTACCCGGTGAGTTCCTTCTGGATAAGATTCTGGCGGTAGTCGAGCTCCAGGGCGTAGGGGGCACAGTATGGATACAGGACGGTCCGCGAAAAACTCAGTTGGGCGTACGTGTCAGCGAGGATGTTGTAGGAGACAGTGCGGATGAGAGCGTCGTCTGTCACCTTCTTAGTATAGAGGTGCCGGTGATCAAAGGTGCAAGTGCCGGGCCCAGCTTCCCACCGGACACACACTTTCCAACTCCCGGCTTGGCCGAAGCGCTGCCCATTGCCTGGGGTGCAATGAAGCTTGAGCCGTAGCCCAATGTCTGCATTAGACGGGGTGTAGACGCGCTCGTCCACACCCGTCTCTGTCCAACTAGGAGAGGGCGAAGAGGGAGACAGTGACGAGGGGCCCCCGTCCTCAGGCTCCGCCGACCTGGGTTTGGCTTCCCTGTACCAGCGGAAGAGGGAGCAGGCGGGATCACCAATTCGAGGCTGAGCTTGGGGCAAACCGGGAAGCCGGCCATGATATAGCGTGGCAACTGCAGCTCTGTGAAGGCGGGCGGATTGCGCTCCACCTTGTACTTGACATCGCCGATCTGCAGCACAGCACCATCCTGCCAGGCGTCGACATTGAGCACGTCTTCAGCCACTGCCTCCTCCCGGTAGTACAGCTTGACCACGGGCTCGCAGGCCGCAGAGGGCTCGGGTTCAGGCCCGGAACCGGCCACGCCGCCGCTAGCGTTTGGCCGGTTCTTCCTGCTCTTCTTGCGGCAGCCGCTTTAGCGTGGCCTTTGAGGGCGTTGGTGGCAATCCGGCTGAGGGGCTCGACCCAGCGGCTCACTTTGGTCACGCTGCATGTTCTTGTGGCTGCCGTCGGCCAGCGCGAACGACAAGCTTAGTTTAGGCTCCGAGGGCACACAGCGCACTACAAGCACGCTCCATCGCGCCCGCCGCCGTCTCGGTTGCCGTCTCGGCCCGACTGTGCCTCTCCACGGCCGCGCGGACCCCACGAAGCGCGACACGGGCACCTGGGAGCCTCCACATGGACCTGGTGGCCCAGCGGCTGACGGGATAGACAGCTGCTAAGCCTCAGGTGGAAACAGAATGGGTGCAGCCACCGGCTCTGGGACCCATTCAGTCCCGCAACTTCCGGCCGGCGAGGAAAGGGCGGAGATGCTTACGTCAGGCACTTTCGTCGGGTCCGCTCACGTGCTCCTTTTTGTAGCCAGGTATGTCTAATAATTTCAAGATTAACTTTTATCTTCACTCGAGTTATAAACGAGGAGGAGATGAAGGGAATATAGAAGTTCCAGAGTGAAATATTAGACTCCATGATTTACCGAAAGTGCAGTTAGAGGATGAGAGGGAAGATGCGCCAAGCCGGAGTGGCTGGGTGGTGTTACTGAGTCCGTTTCCCTGGAGGAGGAGGTTCCTCGCCAGGACTGGAACCGCCTACCTTCTCTTCGCGCGGTCGGAGCCGAACTGCGAGAGAGCGCAAGAAACTCCACCCGGCCTGGCTCTGGGCGGGACAGGAGTTGCACAATTACTCTGTACAGCGTTCCCGTCGCTGAACGCCCTTTTCCGAGGTGTGGTGGTTCATTTCAGGCCGGGCAAGCGCCGACATGCGGAGCTGAGCCTTTGTGGTAGTAACAACGAACGATACACAATAACTATTTAGTGAGCGATGACTATGCTAAAAATGTCTTTTACAGATGTGAAACCCAGAGGTTATTTTAGTTGTTCAAGGTCACACAGACATTGTCGAGTGAATGACAGGAGACCGAGAATAGCCAGTAAAAAGAACTAAGTGTAGCTTCACGGAAAGCCAAATGATCAAAATATTTCAAGACACTGCTTTTGTGTTTAATGTAATTAATATTATGTGATTAATTAAAGGAAAAGCCCACGAGGATTCAAAGAACAAATTATGAAGTCGCTTCTCTGGTCGAATGATGTATTGGATATACTACCTTCTACAAGTAAAATGTTTATTTATTGGGGTATCTAATAATAAGCCATACTTTTCCCCCTGGCTTACCATGAGGAAAATAAGCCTTTTAAATTGTATTGTAAAAGAATGGTGAATTTTGCAGTCATTCGAATTTCCTATTTCTGTTCTGCCCCTGCCCGCACTCCCCAAGCATTTGACAGGTGATTGGACACTGATGGTATATGCAGTCCGAGGTTACAATATAGGGATACAAGCCAATATGTACATCAACTGACTGACCTAAGGAAGGGAGAAAATAAGTTTTAGTACTCCAGTTTATAGTACCTACATGTAGCAATATAAATTTTAAAACGACATTTTTCTTATTTTCCTTTATGCAACTTTGCAGAACTCAATGTTAAATCAACTTAAAAAGTCCTATTAGAAAATGTGACTTTCTTTCAAGCAAACTGATCTAATTTAACCCTGTAGAAGAGTTGTAATGTTGGTTTTGAGACTGACACCTTGAAGTTTCATACTTCTTTCTTTCAGAGGTTTGTGGGGGTTTTTTTGGTATTTTTGAAAGATTAAAATATATCCACAGTGAAAAAAGTAATCCTTCTATGCCTGACTTGTATGCATACTCAAATACAAAGTTTAACATAAATAACACCCCCTTTTTATTACAAAGTCATTTATTACAAAGTCATATGCATCCTGTAACATAACAATATAACATCAAGCACACCATATGACATTTTAGGTAAAGTGTTTAAATTAAAACTATAAATTATTATACTCATATTATTACACTACCAACCACACTCAAGCAGACCTTACTTCTGCTGGACTCTGTATTTATGAGTCTATACCCTTCCACTGTTTTACACAAATAACATTATAGCATACCTGTGATTTAGCACCTTTCTATTTTCATTATCTTTTGTCAATTCTTTCAAGAGAAAGTCTCTGAAATGTTCTGAAAGTGGCACAACTTCCCATAGAAAGTTTAATTTAATTTGAACTCAACAGATGTGAAAATAATGCACAATAAATGGTATATTTGAAGCTATATATTCATGAGGAGAAATTATAGCATATTATTTACATAATAAATATAAATTATATAATTAAAACTTGAGATTGAAGGGCCAAACTAATACTATGCTCTGATACCAAAAGGAGAAGGGGCTACAATCCATATGAAGAAACACAAGCGAACTTTTACTAAGCAAAAGTTAGGGTTGATGGAGTTATTCTTGTTACTTACACATTATTTGCAACGATTAGTGTGTGAAGACTGGTTTCTTGTGATTACCTGCACTTTGTTAATAACATCAGTTAACAGCATAGGTCATTAATATACCTCTGTCTCTTATCTTGGGATGGTAGAAGCCATGTGGCATTGCTATTACTCTGAGAAGGCAACAGTTGGTAGGGGAGTTAAAAATGCAGAGCAATAAAACCTTTAATTGGAGAAGCAAAACCATGCTCCAAGGAAGCATCATCAGCATCACCACCAGCAGCACGAACAGCAGCAACAGCAGTAGCAGCCTTGCCACCATCAACACCTGCAAATGGGCAACAAGCCAGCAGACAAAAGGAAGGCTTGACTATTGACCTGAAGATTTTTAGGAAACCAGGAGAAAAGACCTTTACCCAATGTAGCCAGCTTTTTTTTTCACCTGAAAAATAATTTTATTTTTGTTTAACCTTAAACTTGTCAATTGTTTCTTTCCTGGAACAGCTTTAGCTTGATACCCAGCTGCACTCGTTGGAAACTTAGTAAAAACTACTTAGTGGCTCTACCTGGAAGTTATAACCATACAACTAAGATGTTTGGAATAAAAGCTTATCCAACATGCTGGATAAACTTTAGGGAACTCTCATCATTTCTTCTTTTACAGAAACTCTCTCTCCTGGTATAGTTTGACTAAGGGCCAGAAGGTAACTTCCTTAAATTTGACAAAAGTTTAAGTTTCTCAGCTACCACCTGTAAATAAGAAATCTTCCTTTCAAATACAAAATCAATTTCCTCAACTGTACAATGAATTGTAATTTAATGGGTTTTCTCTTACTTCACTTCAAACAGCGACCTATACATTTGTTTAAGCAATAATAAATTTCTTCCTGTTTTGTCAGAATAAATAAAAAATCAAATGTGTCAGAGATACTACTAAAATATTTTACCTATCAAATATATGGTCTGTGCATCAAAACAGAAATTTTTCCAATTAATTTTCAAACTGTATAGAACCTCTATTTATAAAATATCAATCTTTGAAATAATTTGAATGAATGCTTTAATAAAAACTAATTCATAAGTCCCTATTATCATTATCATCAGTTTTAACAAGTCTTCTAAATGTATTATACATCAGTTTTCTTGATTATTAGATGTCAATAATATGGACATTTTTGATAGAACATTTAATTACATCAGTTTCCCTTCAGCACACAAGTCATTTGATGATGATTATATTGGCCATTTCCATTGGTTGGCAGGAGGCTCTTCCACTCACGGCTCCCATGGTTTCCATTGTATAATTTTTCTGGCCAGACTTAGTTCATTTTCAGCCTGAAGAATCACCCTCTTCTATTTGGTCACCCTGAAGTTGGTCTTCTAATTTTTTAACATCTGGTTCCACTTTAACCATATCCAGCCTCTCATTTGTAATCTGTCCTGTGTACTTTCTATATGCTGCATTTTTAGGGATTGCTCAAGAACATCAAGAATTTTTGTGTACATATTCTTAGCCTCTCGTGTGGACTCTCACATACCACCAACGCCACAAGGCCAGTAGTCTTCTTCAGCAAGCCCGCCATGACAGCATGGAAGAGCAGAGTACCCAATGTAGCTAGCTTTTTGTGGGCAGTCTTCCACCTGACATCACTGAGGAGGAAATGAGTAAACTATTTGAGAAATATGGGAAGGCAGATGAAGCCTTTATTCATAAGGATAAGAACTTTGGCTTTATCCACTTGGAAACAAGAACCCCAGTGGAGATTGCTAAAGTGGAGCTGGACAACATGCCACTCCATGGAAAGCAGCTACCTGTGCACTTTGCCTGTCATAGTGCATTCCTTATAGTTAGAAACCTTTGTTATGTGTCCAACAAACTGCTGGAAGAAGCCTTTTCTGTGTTTGGCCAGGTGGAGAGGGATGTAGTCATTGTGGATATTCGAGGAAGGCCCTCAGGAAAAGGCATTGTTGAATTCTCAGGGAAGCCAACTGTTCAGAAAGCTCTGGACAGATACAGTGAAGGCTTTCCTGCTAAGTACATTTCCTCGGCCTGTGACTGTGGAGCCCATGAACCAGTTAGATGATGAAGAGGGACTTCCAGAGAAGCTGGTTATAAAGCACTAGTAATTTCACAAGGAGCGGGAGCAGCCACCTGGATTTGCATAGCCTGGCTCCTTGGTATGAGTATGCCATGCGCTGGAAAGTACTCATTGAGATGGATAAACAGCAGCAAAAACAAATGGACCACAACACCAAGGAAGCTCGCAAGAAACTGGAGATGGAGCTGCTCATAAGAAATTGGAGATGGAACTGCTCACCATGAGCACCAGGTCATGCTAATGAGGCAGGATATGATGAGGTGTGAGGAAGAACTTCAAAGGATGAAATTGCTGCACAACCAAGAAGTGCAAAAATGAAAGCAACTGGAGCTCAGGCAGGAGGAGAAGCGCAGGTGCTATGAGAAAGAGATGCAGCAGCAGCAGAAAGGGTTCAAGGGAATCTTCCCTGATGCAAGAGAGCAGGAGGTACAAATGGGCCAGGTGGCTACTATGGGAGGTGCTGTGGGCATATACAACAGAGGTGCCATGACCCCTGCTTCTGTGCCTGCTGGTACCCTAGCTCCTTCAGAACCTGCTACTATGATGCCAGATGGAACCTTGGGATTGACCCCATCAACTGCTAACACTTGGGCCAAGCTGCTACAATGGAAGGAATAGGGGCAATTGGTAGAACCCCTCCTGCATTCAACCATGCAGCTCCTTGAGCTGCATTTGCTCCAAATAGATGTTACTGATACTAATAAAATTGCATTGTCTAGTTTCCTAAAACTCTTAAGAAAAGGACCCTTTTGGGACTAGCTGGAATTCTACCCTGGAAAGGTGTTAGGGATTCCTACCAATAGTTAGGTCCTCCCTACCTGTACTACTACTCTAGGGAGTACGCTGGAGGTAGAGGGCAAGAGGGGGGCAATATTTAACAAATCAATTATGTTGTATATCATTTAATACATCTGTGTGGTGCATTCCTGAAGTCTCGTGATTATTGAGGGCCTGGGAGGGAGGGAACAGTGGCAAAGTGGATCCAGTTAGAGACCCCATTAATCTTGATCATTCCATTCTTTGTTTTATCCTGTTCTATTTGCTTTCTCATTCCCAGACCCCAACCCCAGAGACACTGCCACATATACCACAAAAACCACAAACATCTCCCATTGACCTTAGCCCCATCACTCCATTCACTCCTAGGTGGGAATTCAGGCAGATGTCCACAGAGGTCACAGATAACATACATATGGTTCTTTTATATCCCATGTATTATCCCTTCATATCCCGAATAAGACATTTTCTGTTAGAGATTTTCATTTTAGTATATCTAAAAATTTTTTTTTGTTAACTTTCTTACACCTTTTTCTTGGATAAAGACAACCAAGGAATGGCCCTTTTGTGTCTGATGTTGCTATTCTCAGTTTTTCTTGATAGGCCTAGTACAACCTTGGGAATAGGGTTGCTATATGTTGGATGTCAGACAGTAGCTCTTAGCCTTGCCTACCTTAGGTAGTTATGCTGTGCATTTTTAAAAATTGGTGTACCATGTTTGATTTTCCCTGACCTCTGGAGTTTTTCTGGAAAATGGAGCAATAATGCAGCATCAAGTTATTAAAATACATTTTAAGCCTTTAAAAATGCCTCTACTTTTTTTTTTTTTTGACTGAAGGTCAACAACATGATACTGAAAGTTTTGAGTGATAGCACTCAGAAATTTTGAGTAGTACCTGGTAATATTACTTCAAAGTTACCTACTTCCTTATATATTTAAAATTTAATAACGTCCTTTGCTTTTTACTTAAAGGACCAATTTCTTCTATGTATTTAATTTACTAAAAATTTTAATTATAATGTTCTTTAGTTTTATGGAGATACAATTGACATATAATGTTGCATTAGTCCAAGGCAAACAACATAATGATTGTTGTATGTATATATTGCCAAAGGATTACCACAATAAGTTTAGCGGATCTCATAGTTACATTTTTTTTTCCTTTTTCGTGTGATGAGAACTCTCAGGATTTACTCTCTTAGCAACTTTTAAATATACAGTATAGTTGATTAACTATAGTCATCATGCTATACATTATATCCCAGAACTTGATTATCTTATAAGTGGAAGTTCTTACTTTTTTTTTTAGAATGAACAGCATAATCAGTCATTTTAATTTATTATTTTGAGTTTGATTAGATTACTGTGAAAAAAAACTTAATAAGACACAAACAAATCATTAAAATGGCATTGCTGAATGTGTTGGAAGTTCTTATTTTTGGCTACCTTCAACCTTTTCTTGCACTCCCCTGCCCTGCCACCTTCTCCTTTCTCTGGAAACTGCCAATGTGTTGTCTGTCTCTATGGATTCAGTTTTCTGTAGATTCCACATGTAAGTGAGATCATATAGTATTTGTCTTTGTCTGACTTATTTTACCTGGCATAAAACTGTATCTACTATATATTTTACATTGTCCTTATCCACTTATCCATTGATGAATACTTACATTAGGCTGTTTTTATGTCTTGGCTATTATATAATGCTGCAGTGAACATGGAGGTGCAGCTCTCTTTTTGAGAGAGTGATTTCATTTACTTTGGATTTATTAGAGTTTCTTGATCATTTAGTAGTTCTATTTTTAATTTTTTGAGGAACCTCTATACTGTTTTCCATATTGGCTGCATCATTTTACATTCCCACCAACAATGCTATTTCTTATATTTTAATATATTTATTGTAATTTATAATGATGACATTATATATTATGTATACTATACTGTATAGAATACCATATATAATATTACATATAATATATATAATTTATATATTATGTATTAGAATATATAATATGTTGTAAATGTTATAATGTGCTATATATATTACACCATTCCATACAGCATAGCATATATATGTTGTACTGTATTGCATATATACAGTATATCTAATATATATATACTATTCTGTACTGTACTCTACATATACTACACTGTATAGAATAGTATATATAATATATGATATAAGTATATCATTTAATATATAATATAATATTGGTATAATAGCAATAAAAATTAGTTTGAAGAAATTCAAAGAACCTAGGTGAAACCTATCACAATTTAGCTCCATGAAGAACTCTTAAGCATATGAACTCATTTATTTTCTCTGTAATCCTCTTTTTAATTTTGAAATGAACAATGCACAGTATAAAGCATAGAAAGTTAGTCTTGTAAGTTCTCTTAGCAACTTCAATATTTCTATTAAGAAGTAGAAGAAACTTTTTGTATAGTATTAGAGATTCACATTTTGGTGTCATATCCCTAAAGGGCTCTTAAATAATGAGGGCTTTGTGATTATTTATCTGCTCTCATAAATAATCTGCTCTTGTAAACAATATTTCTAACCCTTAGACTCAGATATAGAGCTTTTAAGGAAGAATTTTCAGCTTCAAATTAAACATGTTCACATAATTAACATGTTTTTCTTTCCTTCAAAGCAAAAGACTAACTAAAATCCCAGCTATCTCTTTTGAAGAAATTGATAAACTGATCCTAAAATTTATATGGAAATGCAAAGGACCTAGAGTAGTCAAAATTACTTCTTTTTATAAAAGAACAAAGTTGGAACACTAACAGTATGCACTTTAAAAACTATAGCCATTCTTACTAAAGCTGCACTAATCAAGACAGTGTGATGTTGGTATAAAGACAGACATGTAGATCAATGGACTAGAATTGTGTGTCAAGAAATAAACCCTTACATTATGCAAGTTGATTTTTTTTTCACCAGCAATGCCAAAGCAGTTCAGTGGAGAAAGAACAACCTTTTCAACAAATGATACTGGAACAATTATATATGTATGCAAAAAAACAAACAAAACAAAACTTGGATCCAGACCTCTCACCACATACAGAAATTAACTCTAAATAGATCAGAGGCCAAAATGTAAAACCTAAAACTAGAAAAAAACATAAGAGAAAATCTTTGCTGGTAAGGATTTAAAATCTTTCAGCAACTTTGGAAAAGCAGTTTGACAGTTTCCTAAAAGGTTAGACACAGACTTACCATTCAACCCAGCAGTTTCACTGTAGATTTTTATCAGTGAGAAATGAAAATGTATGTTCATCCAAAGACTTGTACATGACTGTTTATGGCAGGATTATTCATAACAATCCCAAATTGGAAGCATTCCAGATGTCCATCAACTGGTGAGTGGATAAACCAAATGTGATATTCAGCAATAAAAAGGAATGAATTTCTGTTACATACTACACAAAGATGAACCTCAGACATGTTATTGTTAAGTGAAAGAAGCCAGACAGAAGTGTATAAAAATATGACTCTAGCCCTGGCTGGCGTAGCTCAGTGGATTGAGCGCGGGCTGGGAGCCAAAGTGTCCCAGGTTCGATTCCCAGCCAGGGTACATTCCTGGGTTGCAGGCCATAACCCCCAGCAACCGCACATTGATGTTTCTCTCTCTCGCTCTCTCTCTCTCTCTCCCCCCCTCCCCTCCCTCCCTAAAAATAAATAAATAAAATCTTTAAAAAAATATGACTCCATTCATATGAAATTTTCAGAAATTGTAGAGACCAAAAGCAAATAAGTGGTTGCCTGAACCTAGAGGTGGGAGTGAGGATTAAGTGCATATGAGCCCAAGGGAAATTTTTGCAGTGATGGAAATATTTTAGAACTGGATCTTGGTAATGACTGCACAGCTCTATAAATTTCCTAAAAATAATTGAATTGTATACTTTAAAATGGTGAATTTTAAGAGTATGTAAATTATACCCGCATAAATTATGCTATTAAAAAAGGTATACATTATATTAGTTAGGGTTTAATGAGGGAAGCAGGACCACTAGATTATATGTATTCCTTATATGCATTCATATGTATGTATGCATGTATGTATGTATATGAATTTATCACATGGAATTAGCTTATGCAATTGTGGAGGCTGGTTAGGCAAGTCCAATGTCTGTAGGGTAGGCTATCAGGAAGGAAAAAATCCAGAGACGCAAAGTAATTGTAGAGGAAGCTGCTGTTTGGAGTCAGACTCAGGGCATGCCTAAACCTTCTTTTTAGAAAGACTTCCACTGATTGAGTCAGGCCCACCCTCACTAATCTCACTATTTATTAGGGATTTGAATTGTATCTGCAAAATCTCTCCACAGTACCATTTAGATTAGTATTTGGTTAAATAACAGGAGAAAATGTGTATATGATATAAAAGAATGCTGTTCTTTTCTTTAAATCCTTATAGGGATATGTCAAAGAATCATCACATACTTATACAAATATTTTGTTTTCTACAGAAAGATAGTTTGCTTTTACAAGTTACAAGTATATTTAATTTTTTCATTTATTCACTCGAATGACACTTTTTGAGGACCTATTGTATGCCAGATACAATAGTGTAGGGCTATACTTTTACTTAAAAAAATCTTTTCATGGTGACTGGCATGTAGAAGGTGCTCAAATATTTGTTGAATGAGTATGCCATCAGTACATTCCCAGGATTTATTCATCCCCCCATTTTATTGGTACACATAGTATTTAGGCTGTTATTGTTAAGACGAGTATCCATTGTGCAGCCTCAAGTAGCACAGTTTCACATTTACACACCTCAACGTCTTTTGTTTTTTTTTGCCAAGGATTTCCTGCAGGAAAAGTGCTGTGTAAATAAATACCAAATATAGAAACAAGATACATTATATTGCCGATTAGTTACAATACTTATAGGAAAGTTACATTGGGGGCACTTGAGGACTTGATACTCCAAAAGTGAATGTTCACATAAATCTACTTTCCAACAGATGCAAATGTCCCGTCTTGCAGTTTTCCGATTCACTGGACTCCTCACAAGGGAAGGAGGCAGTTAGGTTAAAAAAAAAAACTCATTCATCAAACCCTTCATATACTTGAGTAATGAGTTATTGTTGTGGCAAGTAAACCTAATCTGTTGCAGTTTAGCGACAGCCTCTCCAGGCAACCTTTACCCAGTCTCTCCAACTGCAACCGCCACAGTTTCTATGGCGACAACTTAGTATCTGGGAAGGCTACCGCCTAGGTTGGCTGGGAGTCGGTGCGGTTCCTAGGTTTCACCCTTCTTTTTCCCTATTTCTTTCACCAGAAGAGAAGCTCACTGAACATCTTCCTCTAATCTGCGCAGCAGGGAAGTAGTGAAAAGCAGGTACTTTCTTGTCCTCCCCTTTTCACCCCTCCCCCAGGCCAGGAGATCACGAATTGGGTACCAGTAGAAATACCTTCTTTCTCAAAACAGGAATCTCCAAATTCTGTGGGAATCCGCAGTAAATGTGGTTGGTGCCACAGATAATTGTTTAGTATTTACCTGACATATTAGATTGTCTAAGAGTTAAATATACCTATTTTTGCTTGATTATAGTGCCACTTTCTAGGAAGGTAGCAAGATTAAGATGCAATATTGATATTTGAATATTAATGATATTAAATTGGTTTGTGGGGAGAGGGATTATACCTCAACCACTGGATTTTTTTTTGTTATTGTTGTGATTTGCATTTTAGGGAAAATTTGAACTCAGATTTTAGGACTGTAATTTCAGCCTTGAGGAAACTAAAGCCATAGCCTGTAAGTGACTGGTTTCATTTTTTCACAGCAAGTGGATGGTTAAAGCTCTAACAGTAATCCCTGCTCACTTATTTCAACAGCCATTCTTTAGACTAATACTGTACTTGGGAGAAAGACTTAAAAAGGTATAGAATCTTGGGTATTGATATATAAGATATGTTAATGAACATTTGAGGCTAGTTTTTACAATAATGGCTTTATGGACTTTTTCTTCTCAGAGTATAGAATATTTTCATCTTTAGAGGACCAAGATGTCAGATCCAATCAAAGCTGCCATTACAGCAGAAAAGGAGGCTCTGAACTTGAAATTACCTCCCATTGTCCGTCCTCCTGAAGACATAGGTGTTGACGCATTAACACAAAGTAAGCTACTGAATTACAGAAGATCCAAGGAGCAGAAGAAGACAATTAATCAGTTAGTGTAAGTGGCATATTAGTAAATAATTCTTGTCTAGAATTCAAGTGAAATGGTTAGTTTGTATTTTCACAGAAAGCTTTATACAGCTATGCTTAATTTACTCTTTTATAAGCTTTGTATTTTCATTTGAAATACATTGTGAAGGTCTTTTATGTCAATAAGTAAGTACACTTCTACCACATCATATTTAATGACTGTTTTCCATTGTTACCCCTACAACATTTCTGGTGATTTTGGGTGGTATTTGTTTCATAGTCTAGTTGTAATTTTTGTTGTGGTTGTGTGAGGAGGTGAGCTGTGTTTACTTACATCTCTATCTTGACCAGAAGTCTTGATTTTTATTTTTCATCTCATCCTTTTACATTACTCATGAATAATTAGAAAATTAAGGTCTCAGTGATCTTTGGGATTAATTTCTCCTAGAAAATTCAGTAAGATAAAAACCTCTTGAGTCTCTCTTCTTTAAGTATAGTTGAAAAAATGTTAAATTGTAGCTTTTTAATGGACCTTGGAGAGAGAAAGAAACATTGATCTGTTGCTCCACTCACTTATTCATCCCTTGGTTGCCTCCTGCATGTGTCCTGGCCAAGGGATGAATTCACAACCCTGGCACATCAGGATGATGCTCTAACCGAGCTACTCAGCCTGGGCTCAAATTGCAATGTTTTCATAATATTTTAAAATTATATATTTCAGAATTGACGGAGCCAAAAGAAATTTAGACAGAACATTGGGTAAAAGAATACCTTCATCACCAGAGCCAGATTATCCTCCAACTGTAAGTTTGTTTTCTCTTTAAAAAGTTTAATCTTGTACTGTTTTTATTCTTAACTATTTTAGGTCAACTTTAATATAAGTAGTATTTTTAAAGAATATTACATATATTTTAAATCATATTTTAATTAAGATTTAAATTACTTAAAAATTTCTCTTCTTGGTTTAATTGTCTTTTTTGTTTCCTTTTGACAGATGACCAGTGAAATAAAAAAAAAAGGAGTGAGTTCAATATTTTCTATATTGTTTTTGAAAATATTCAAAGAAACTATTACAAAGTAGATCCTTCTAAGACCACCTTTTAAATGCCATTCTAGTAAAGAAAGAAATTTAGAGACTGACATTTTTATTTTCTCTGTGCAAAGGAACAAGCACATTATGGATGGCAATATGGGTTTCAAGAGCTTTACTATTTTCATTTCCTATTTAGGGATTAGTTTTAAACATTATGGTTCATATTCTAAAAAACTGAAAGAAAAATTTAAAGTCATGGTTATAAAGGATATTAATCTTCCTTTTTATTATCTTAATATTGATATGATGATTACTTACTGAGAAACTATTGTGTGCTAGTCACATGCTGGATGTCAAAGATTTTTTGGGGGGATGTTTGTCTTTTTCTAGATTTTTTAAAGTATATTTTATTGATTATGCTATTACAGTTGTCCCATTTTTCTCCCTTTTATTACCGTTTGCTCAGCACTCTGCCTCCCACCAGGTTTACCTCTACCCTTAGTTCACATCCATGGGTAATACATATAAGTTTTTTGGCTTCTCCATTTCCTATACTATTCTTAACCTCCCCTTGTTTACTTTGTACCTACCATTTATGCTCCTTATTCCCTGTACCTTTTCCCTCATTCTCCACCCCCTGCCACTACTGATAACCCTCCCTGTGATCTACATTTCTATGATTCTCTTCCTCTTTTGGTCTTTTGCTTAGTTCATTTTTTTTAAGGTTCAGTTGCTGATGGTTGTGAGTTTGTTGTCATTTGACTGCTTCATATTTTTTATCTTCTTTTTCTTAGATAAGTCCCTCTAACATTTCATACAATAAGGGCTTGGTGATGATGAATTCCTTGAACTTGACCTTATCTGGGAAGTACTTTATCTGCCCTTCCATTCTTTTTTTTTTTTTAAAGATTTAATTTTATTTATTTTTAGAGAGGGAAGGGAGGGAGAAAGAGAGAGAGAAACATCAATGTGCGGTTGCTGGGGGGTCATGGCCTGCAACCCATGCATGTACCCTGACTGGGAATTGAATCTGCGACACTTTGGTTCGCAGCCTGCGCTCAATCCACTGAGCTATGCCAGCCAGGGTGCCCTTCCATTCTAAATGACAGTTTTGCTGGATAGAGCAATCTTGGATGTGGGTCATTACCTTTTATGACTTGGAATACTTCTTTCCAGCCCCTTCTTTCCTCCAAGATTTCTTTCGAGAAATTAGCTGATAGTCTCATGGGAACTCCTTTGTAGGTAACTGCCTCCTTTTCTCTTGCTGCTTTTAAGATTCTCTCCTTATCTTTTATCTTGGTTAATGTAATTATGATGTGCCTTGGTGTGTGCTTCCTTGGGTCCAACTTCTTTGGGACTCTCTGAGCTTCCTGGACGTTTATTTCCTTTGCCAGATTGAAGAAGTTCAAGTTGTACATCATTATTTTTTCAAGTAAGTTTTCAATTTCTTGATCTTCCTCTTCTCTTTCTGGCAGCCCTATAATTTGGATGTTGGAACATTTAAAGTTGCTCCAGAGGTTCCTAAGCCTCTCCTCCTTTATTTGAATTCTTGTTTCTTCATTCTGTTCTGGTAGAATGTTTATTTCTTCCTTCTTGTCCAAATTGTTTGAGTCCTGGTTTCCTTCCCTTCACTGTTGGTTTCCTGTATGTTTTTCTGTATTTCACTTTGCATAGCCTTCACTTTTTTTTCTATTTTGCAACCATACTCCATGTCCTCATTGAGTCTCCTGATTACCAGTGTTTTCCCGATTACCAGTGTTTTGAACTCTGATAGGTTGGCTATTTCTTTGTCACTTAGTTCTTTTTCTGGAGTTTTGATCTATTTTTTTCATTTGGGCTATATTTCTTTGTCTTGATGCACCTGTTACATTGTAAGGGGCAGAGCCTTAAGTATTTGCCAGGGCTGGGCAAACCACCTCAGTGGTTGCATTGTGGTGCTGTATGTGGGGGAGGGGTCAAAGAGGAAACAATGATGCTTGCTTGCCTCTCCGCTTTTAGTCAATTCCCCCGCTACCCACAAGCAAATTGGTTGCTTATGGTGTTGATTCCTGAGTGGGTGGGTTTGTGTACATTCTAGGACCCCATGGGTCTGTGCAACAAATTCTCCTGAGAGGCTGGGAGTTTCTCCCACCACTGCAGCCCTCACAGATTTTTACAGCCAGAGGTTTTGAGGTTTTTTTCTCCTGAGCTGGAACCCTGGGTTGTATGGTTTGTCTTGCTCCCCTGTTTGTTCCTCTGGCTCATCTATACATGAATGTGGGACCACCAAGCTACCACCTGCCACATGTGTACTCTGCACCAGCTGCCCATCTCCACCCCTCCTACTAGTCTGGATGAATGTTTCTTCTTTAACTCCTTGTTTGTTGGACTTCCATACAGTTCGATTTTCTAAAGTTATGGTTGTTTTTGTTTTTAAATTGTGTTGTAGTCCTTCTTTTATTGTGGGAGGAGGCAAAATATATATACCTACACCTCCATCTTGGCTGTGTGGGGCCCCCTTTGTCTTTTTTTGTTGTTGTTCAATTCAGTTATTCCTCATTTTTCCCCTGTCCTACCCAGACCCTCGCTCCCACAGTCAATCTCCATGCCATTGTCCATGCTCATGGGTCCTTTATACATGTTCCTTGACTTGCCTCTTCTGCTTCCTTAAACCCATTACCCTCCTTTTTCAATTTTTAAAAATTTAATTTATTTTATTTTTTCATATTTTCATTGTTGTTCAAGTACAGTTGTCTCCATTTATCCCCTATGACTCCCCTTGCCCCACCCATCCCTGCCTCCACCCTCCATCCTACCCCACTTTGGTTTAGTACCTGTGTCCTTTATACATGTTTCTTGATGACCCTTCCCCTTCTTTGCCCCATTTTCCCCCCTCCCCTCTCCCCTCTGGTTATAGTCAGTTTTGTTGTTTATTTCCATGTCTGGTTATATTTGCTTGCTTGTTTGTTTTGTTGATGAGGTTCCACTTATCGATGAGATCATATGGTATTTTTTCTTTCACTGCCTGGCTTATTTCACTCTGCATAATGCTCTTCAGATCCATCCATGCTGTCTCAAAGGATAGGAGTTCCTTCTTTCTTTCTGCTGCTTAGTATCCCATTGTGTAAATGTACCACAGTTTTTGATCCACTCATTTACTGATGGCCACTTAGGTGCTTCCAACACTTGGCTGTTGTGAACTGTGCTGCTATGAACATTGGGGTGCAGTAGGTTCTGTGGAATTGGTATTTCAGCCTAATTCCAACAGTGGAATTGCTGGGTCAAAAGGCAGTTTCTTTTTTAGTTTATGAGGAAATTCCATACTGTTTTCCACAGTGGCTACACCAGTCTGTATTCCCACCATCAGTGTACTAGGTGGTTCTCTTGTAGATGGCATATATGTGGGTTACATTTTCTTATCCTTTCAGCTACCGTATGCATTTTGATTGGAGCATTTAACCCATTACAGGTAAGGTTATTATTGATAGGTACTTATTCGTATGCCCTTTTTTCCCTTTGTAGCTATGTTCCTCTCTCTCACTCTTTTCCTTCATCTTAAGTAGTCTCTTAGCATGTTTTGCAATAATGGTTTGGAAGAGGTATATTATTTTAGCCTTTGTTTGTCTGGAAAACTCCTTATTTTGCCCTCCATTTTAAATGACAGCCTTGATGGATAGAGTAGTCTTGGTTGCAGGCCTTTGCTTTTCATTACTTGGAATATTTCTTGGCATTCCCTTCTGGTTTGTAGTGTTTCTGTTGAAAAATTAGCTGCTAGTCTTATTGGGCGCTCCCTTGTATGTTACGATCTGTTTTTTCTTGTTGTCTTTAAGACTCTCTTTGTCTTTAAAACTTTGGCATTTTAATTATGATGTGTCTTGGAGTAAGCCTCTTTGGGTTCATGTTGATTTGTGTCCCTTGTGTTTCCTGAATTTATGTAACTTTTCTTCTTACCAAGTTAAGGAAGTTTTTCTCTCATTATTTTTTAATAGGGTTTCTATCCCATGCTCCTTTTCTTCTCATTCTGATATTCCTCCTCATTCTCCTCATTCTGATGTGACGTTGTTATGTTTCATGTCCTGCAGTTCCCTTCAACTATCCTTGTTTCATTTGGAGAGTTTTTTCATTTGTTGCTCTGCTAGGATATTTCTTTCTACCGTTCTTCCAGCTCACTCCTATGGTTCTCTGCTTCATGCAGCCTGATTTTATTTCCATCTGGTGTATATTTCATTTCAGATATTGTATTGTTCACTTCTTCCTGCTTCTTGTTCATAGTTTCTATCTACTTTTCATGCTGCTGTAGCTTCACTCAGTTCCATTGTAGTTGTCACTGAGTTTCCTAGTACACTCCTTATAACCATTTTTTAAAAGTTCTATGTCTGACAGATTGCCTGCATCATTTTCATTTAGCTCTTTTCTGGGGGATTCCTGCATTCCTTTTTATTGGGAGTTCTTCCTTTGTCTCCCCATTTTAGGTGACTCTGTTTTTTGTTTCTGTGTCTCAGGGATGCTCTACTTTGTCTGGCTGTCTTTGTGGGGTTGACTTCTGTAGTTGGAATTCTGTGGGACTCAATGGTGCAGTCTCTTTGACCTGGATATGGATGCTCTAGGGTTTCACTTTATTCAGTTCATTTGGGGGCTTTCCTTGTTATATTTGGGCTGTGCTTGCTGATGGCTCATTTGTTGATGTGATGTTCCCTCCAGTTGGCTGACTGGGAGTCACAATTTCTGCTGTGTCTTGTATGCTATTGTACTGGTGTGGGTTAATAAAGCATTATACCAGAAAACCAAACACCACACCGGCAATGCCCCCACCCTCCACACCATCAATATCAGCAGCCAATTGAGCAAAAAGTAATCAAGGTGGAGAGAGATTAAAAATATAACAAGATAGAAAGAGGGAATATGAGATGACTAAAAGAGGGAAAATGATTTTGAGTGGGAAGAGGGAGGAGAAATAATAAGAATAGGGAATGGAAATGGGACAAAGAAAGGAACAAGAATAAAATTTAAAATGGAAGAAAAACAGGGAAGGATGATGGCAAAAATGGAGCAAAAAGAAGAGAAGAGTATACTATGAGGTTTGAAATAAAATTAAAGGTATTGAACCAATAGGAACAAATTGCAGAAAAACGACATTATGGTCAATAACAACAATAGCTGAACAAAGATGAATAAAGATGGAAATGGAATAAGAATATATAGAAAAGAGAAAAGTTGATATGAGATGTCTACAGGTAAAGAAAAATGATTTTGAGGAGGATGGGGAGGAAACTAACGATTAAGGAATAAGGAAGAAGGGAAAAAAAGGCTAAGAAGGGAAGAAAAAAAAACTAAAAAATAAAATCCCTAACTCAACTTATCAAGGGTAGGGGGAAGGCAAATGGAGTAAGACAGGGGGAGAGTATCCTAGGGGATTTAAAGTACAAATAGTGAACAAACAGTAATTGCATTGGCAAAGAACAACAATAACCATGATATGCTCACCCAGCTAGCCACAATTTATGAAGGTAGAAAGGAAAAAAGACTATTATAAGAGGGGGGAAAAGGATGTGAGCTAACTTAAGGAAGGAAGAATGCTTTTGTGAGGGTAGATAGAGAAGAAATAGTAAGGGTAAGGACTAGGAACAAGATGAAGCATGGGAGAAAATTAAGTTTATAACAATAGCAAAGGTCAGGAAGAAGTCTAAATGGAGTGGGGCCAGGGAAGGCTGCTAAGTGGGATTTGAAATAACAATAATATGAAAAAATACATAATCTGAATGAAAAGAATGAAAAATAAAACACCATGAGTAGTGAGTTAGTTGGAATACAATTGAAGGAAAAGAAGAAATATTAAAAGGCTATATGAAAGGACAAAAGAAGAAAGAAAGAAACCCACGCAAGTTCTGATAAAGAGTGAGGTGAAATTCCTCTCAGCTGTTGGTATTTGCTTTCTGACTTCTTTCTGGATCCGTCTCTGGTTTTTTAACCAGTTCAAGGTCGTAGGGTGGATCATCCAACTTCTGGCAACACCTTCAGTGTCTTTTTCACATGCCTCTAGAGGGTACTTCTGTTGTGATTAATAGGGTGGGGCCTCTGTATCTCCCCTGGGAGGCACTGTGCAGTCTTCTGGGAAAATCATGGGTGCATTTGTCACAGGTGTGCACAGGTAACCAGGTTCTTAGTGATGGAGGACAAAGAATTGAACCGAACACACAAAGTTTATAGCATAAAGAAAGAGGGAAGATTTATTAAGCGATAGTACACTCCACAGGACATGGGAGTGGGCCAACTCTGAGCAGAGAAGGAACAGGTGGGCTGGGGGGATTCTATTCTTATAGGGCAGAAGCTCCCTGGCTAGTCCTTGGAGGGCTTTTCCTACACTGGTACAAGGAGTTGGATTCCAAAGCTACTGCGCATGTGTGGTTTCCCATGATTTTCTTGATTGGCTACTGGAGAAGGGAGTCCCACAATGTTAATTCATTATAATGATTTTATAATGAATCAGGGGTAGTGCACAGGCGCATTCCATGATTCAGAGTTATCCCAGAAAACAGGAACAACTGTTCTTAGGGGGTCTTTGTCAGGTATAGATATTTTTTACCTCAGCCCTGCGGGGTCTCTGGAGTTTCCTTCTTGACTATCTCCTGCCTGACATTCACCCTGTCCCTACCCCTCTTGTCTTATCTGCCCCAGTTTATTTCCAATAATGCACAATTTCTGATTAAATAGCTGTGTTTCATGGGGTGGGGGGCATCAGTGTAAGAGTGTTAGCTCTCTTCTGCTTGGTGTAGATGGCAGCTCTGTGTGCGAGCTGAGGCAGGGCAGTGTCCTGAATCTTCCTGCTGGACACTTTTTAGAAAAAGATTTTATTTATTTATTTTTAGAGAGGGGGGAAGGGAGAGGAGCATCAGTGTGTGGTTGCCTCTTGTGTGCCCCCTGCTGGGGACTGGGCCCACCAGTCACATGCCCTGAGTGGGGATTCAACTGGTGACTCTTTGGTTTGCAGGGCCAGCACTCAAATACTGAGCCACACCAGCCAGGTGTTCCTTGCTGCATACTTTCTGAACTTCCTGCTTTGATGGCCTTAGTGAAATAGGGTGCTAGGACCCAGTGTACTTTGTCTCCCAGTGGGGAGTTCAAAATGGGCCCTTTTAGAATTGGTCTTGCTGTCTTACTCTTGCAGAAATGCCCTCTGCAGTGTTGTTAAGCCTGCTCAGCCAGTTTTACAGCTCTTCCCCTCCTGCAGGAGGTGGGGGCAGGCTCAACCTTCCCCTCCCAGAGGTTCCTCCAAGGAAGGGGGCCCAGTCTGGCCTCAAAACACCTCAGTGCACAGTTCCCAGCCCAACACCCTCAAAGCACACTGCCACGTGCACTTTCTACTCTGCACCACTGCCCATGCTTTCTTGAGGCCAAAAAACCATGTCGCTTTGCACCCATTTAATCAATCTGCCCAGCTGTACTGAATGGAAGCACATCACACCCACAATCCTCCCTTCTTTTTGGCAGGGCAGCTGAATGCACAAGGCCCCTGCCCAGCATGCCTCAGCTCCCCTTTTTAAAAAAGCCTCTCTGGGCACTCCCACAGCAGCACTGAGCCACTGCCCAGCTTTCCACATACTCCACCTCTCCAAAAAGTCAAGAGTCTATCTCAGTTACAGCCAGCTGCAGCCCTCCTACACCAGATACAGGTGCAGACAGTATCTCTCTCATTCTCTGGCACTCTCCTTGTGGGCATCTGTAGCTGTAGATAGGGTATGCTGCTAGCTGTGTGTATGTAGCTTGGTTCTCCTTGATGACTGCATATCCAAGTTGATCCCTGCCCTGGGAGGGAAGGAAGCCACTAGGCTGCTATCTCTGATCAGGCTCTCCACCATTGCAGGTGCCAGGGCAGCCGGGCAGCTGCAGCAGCCACTGATGCTGGCCCCATGCACCACATGGGGACCTTCCCATCTACCTATAGAACCCCCTTACTGCCCATTTTGAAGTATCCTCTGTACTATTTGGCTTCCAAACTGCATATCAGCTAATATTCTGTTGATTGTTCACTTTGTTTTTTGGAAGATCAGCTAAGTGTCCGAATTGGGTGCAAGAGCAATTGGACTTGGCTTCCCACCTACTTGGCCTTCACCTACTTGGCTGCCATCTTCTGAATCTCAACCTGAATGTCTGAGATTTTTTTTTTTTTAAATAAGACATTGCATGGGTAACAACAAGAGAATAGGATGTGATTGATGAAAAGATGACAATATGAAAAATTTCTTTAACAACAAAGGATATGGAAACTCATGGAGCTGGTTACACAAAAGAGGAATTTACACAACATGTTCCCAGATAGGGGTATGGGTTTTCCAAGTCCCTTAGTGTTCCCTTTGGGGATAGAGGACTGAGATACCTCCAGATGGATTGAGGATCTTTAGAAAAACCTCATTTAGAGATTCCAAGTTTTTTGTTACTTAAAAATACTCATCTTCCTCCTCCTCCTGCCTCCTAACTTTTCTGGAGACTTTGGCTGTGGATTTTCCTTTTTACTAGATGTAAGAACTGATACAATACAACCCCCAAACATTCGTAAATATGTAATGTGAGACTGGGTGAATTGTAAGAATTGTAAGAGATATTTTTTACTTATATATTTAGCATCCTCACTCTTCCTCCACAGTTTTTGCCTTTTAGTATTGTATGATTTAAAATATGTACCTGGGCATAAAAAGTCATTCTGCTGTTGGAAATCTGGCTTCTAGGGACACTACCACTTCATCATTAATGTCACCATTGACCACTAATTGCCAAGTAAAAGATATTTTTCAATATTTCTCTTACTAGATATCCAGATGATTTTTTAAAAAACTGTTTTACTTTTAAATAATTGGACACACTGATCAGTGGAACACCAGAGATGACCAATTAAACCCCACAAGTACAATCAACTGATTTTTGAGGAAGGTGCAAAAATCAATTCAATGGAGGAAGGACAGTCTTTTCAACAAATAGGGTGGAACAATTAGACATCCATAAAAAAACACAACAAATAAACAACAACTAGAGATCCCAGACATGGGCCTAAACCTCACACCTTATATAAAAATTACAAAAAATTGATCATAGATTGAAATGTAAATTTTTTAAATTTTTTTAAATTTTAATCATTGTTCTAGTACAGTTTTCTCCCCCCTACTCCCATTCCAGCCCACCCACCCAACCCTCCCCCCTTCCCCCCATTAAAATGTAAATTTTAAAACAATTTTTAAAACTTTTAGAAGAGCTCTGGCTGGGTTGTTCAATTAGTTGAAATGTTGTCCCATACTCCCAAAGGTTCGATCCCAGGTCAGGGCATATACCTATGTCGTGGGTTCTATCCCCAGGCCAGAGCATGTACGGGAGGCAACCAATTGATGTTTCTCTCTCACATCATTGCCTCTCTCTCTTTCTTTCTCCCTCTCCCTTCTTCTCTCTATAAAATCAATATACATATTCTCAAGTAAGGATTAAAAACACAGGAGAAAGGTAAAGCTATAAAAAATTTAATTAGAAAACCTTTGGCTAGGCAAAGAGTTCTTAGACATGACACAAAAAGCACAATCCATAAAAAATCCCAATAAATTATATTTCATCAAAAGTGAAAACTATTGCTCAGTAAAACACACTGTTAAGAGGATGATAAAAAATGCTATGTGCTGGGAGAAAATACAAATTACACATCCAACAAAGAATTTGTATGCAGGATTTATAAAGAACTCTCAAGATTCAATATTATAAAAGCAATCCAATTAGAAAATGGAAAACAACATGAGTAGACATTTTATAAACAGGATTTATGGATGGCAAAAAAATAGATGGAAGATGTTCGACATCATTAACCATTAGAGAAATGCAAATTAAAACCATGATGAATTATCACTACACCCCCATTAGAATAGCTGGAGTTAAAAATAGTGACAATTGTAGCTGACTCTTGACACTGCTGACCATTCACTTCCATTTTATTTCCTTATATTTATTCTTCTGGTTCTCTGTTACTTCCCTATCATCATCATGGGTTTTCTCTTCCCAGCCTGACTGAGGCCCACTGTTCTTTTTCCTCGAAACTCTCTGAATAATTCTCTCCATTTCTGATTTCAACTACCTTCCATATATTGATGACTCCCAGAGATTTGTATGCACAAATTCAACAGGTCAAAAAAAAAAGGAACTTACTAGTTTCCTCCAAAGACTTCTCTTCCTTCTTACTCTGTATTCTAGTTGTTATCACTATTCAGTCACTCATGCTTAAAACATCTGAGTCTGTACTTCTCTTTCCCTTTCTCAGTTACTCACCTGCCATGCTTAGTCCCCAAGTGCTATGAGTATTTTTCCAATCAGTCCTCTTCTTGTCCTAGCCTGAGACCAGGTCTTCATCTCTTGCCTTGACTATAATAGCTAGCAGTGGCATTTTATAATCTACAGTTAAAGCTTAATGAGGTATGCAAAACTTTCTGTAATAGTACTACTGCCTATTCTCCAGCCTCTTCTCTTTCTACTCTATGTATCAATACTTTATGCTTCACCAGTAAGCAATGTGGAGTTGCTTATTAATCCTTGAGGAAATATGACATTTCTCACTTTGCTGCTTTGCCTGGCATATTTTCTCACCATCCTTGCTTCCTTTTACCTGGTTGTCTCTAATTCAGATCAGTCACCACCCCCATGAAACCTGACCCTATTCTTATGGGTTTGGATAGATAGCTTCTTCTTTGATCCTATTATACCCCATTCATTTTTATTATTTATTGTCACTCAGGAAGATTCAAGCACTTTGTATTAGGTATGCTATTGGTCTTTTATGTATTAAAATGGTCTATTTCCTAGTCTTGAGGCAAGGAATTTCTTCTTAATCATCTTTGTGTCTTTAACAACTATGGTACTGAGTGCCAGCAGTGGATGCTCGGTAAATACTTGATGAATAAATAAATATAAACACTTATGTTCAGTAAAATATAACTGGTTTTGTGATAGAAGTATGAAGAGACTATAGTGAGGTTATAAAGTAGGGAGTTTTCAAAACAGACATTTAAAGAACATGGTTTCACTCAGAAAACTTGGATATCTTTATGATAAAGAAAGAATATACTTTAATTCTATGCGTCAATATATTTTATATTTTTAATTGAGACATAATTGACATAACAAATATGTTTTTATTTTAGGAGGTTAAGGGTTAAACACAGAAAGGTTTGAGTTAAGGATACATAATTAGCATAATGAATTATAAACTTCTTATCCTTATATAGTCATATAATAATTTTATTCATGCCTCATTTTTAATATAATTATTTCAGAGCTTAACCCTGACCTGCTTCATAGAACTGCTGTATATTTAGGGGATTGAGAAAATATTGTCTTTTTCCTGTAGTTAATTATTTATGCATGAGATATTTAACAAATATTTACTCTATGTACTTGATCCTATGATAGATGCTGAAGATTGATGAATAAGATGGACATAGTTTTTGCCCTTATAGAGCTTATACTCTTATGGGGAAGACATATAGTAATCAAATAAACAAATAAATAAATTAAATAATTGCAGTTAAGTACTATAAAAGAAATACAGGGTAATATGATAGTGACTGGTGAAGGAGTTGGGCCATATAAAGCAGGTGGTCAGAGAAGGCATCCCTGAGGTGGTGACATTCTGGAGACCAGGAAGGAGCTAACCATGGAAAGACAGGGTAGACAATTTCCTAACAGAAGGACAAGCTAAAGTTAAAGTCTCTGAAGGAAAAAACTATTTGGTTTGTACCAGGAACTGAATGAAACCAGCTTGACTGAACTAATGGGAGGCTATAAAATTAACTTGAAGAGGGAGTCGGAGGCCAGATCACAAGGGCCTTGTAGGCTATGGTAAGGAGTTCAGGTTTTATTCAAAGTGCAGTGGGAAGTCATTGGAGGATATTACTCATGGGAGTAATTTATAATAAAGGAAGAATACACTTCAATTCTATGAGTCAATATATTTTATATTTTTAATTGGGATATAATTGACATATAATAAATATGTCACATGTTATATGCCAACAAATTGATATAGAACAAATATGTCAATTATGTCACTCATAATTTGATTTCATTTTAATTATAAAAAGCACTTTGATGATGGTGTGACAAAAACCACTTTGACACTTGCAGGGGTGTCCAATCTATAGCCCATAAGCCACATGCAGCCCAGGATGGCTGTGAATGCAGCCCAACACAAAATTGTAAATTTACTTAAAACATTATGAGTTTTTTTTTGTAATATGTGTCACAATGTATTTAATGTGTGGCCAAAGACAGCTCTTCTTCTTCCACTCTGGAGCAGAGATACAATAAGTTTTGAAACTCCTGCTTTAGGGAATGGAGTATGGCCAAGGCAAGAAGGCAAGAGTAAAAAGCAGGAAGAACCACTTAGTTGTAGAAGACAACAGTTTAGGTGAGAGATAATAATAGTTTAGAATAGAGTGATAGAAATAGAATGATAAGGCATTGATAGATTCAGTATATATTTGGGATATAGAAATGATGGGACTTGCTGATAGATTAGATGTGGAGGGTGAAGAAAAGAGGAACCAAGAATGACTTTTAAGGTTTTTGCCTGATTTTACAGGGTAATTGATGCTGTTTATTGAGATGGCTAAGACTGAGGAAGAACAGATTAGGAGCTGAGAAGATCAAGAAGGTTTGATTGGCTGTGCTGGAGAGTTTAGGAAGAACTGGTTCTGGACATATAGATTTTGGACCCATCAACATACATAGATGATATTTATAGTCATGGGACTAGGTGAAATCATGTAGGGAGAAATGGAAGAGAAAGAACAGAGAGGGGATCAGGGTCATTACTAGACATAGATTAGTCCACTGATATAGTGAGAAATTGGGGACCATCACAAGAGATATTTTAGGCTCATCCTGTATGATTCTTGTTCTAATAATGGAATCTGTCCTTTCTTGGATTCTTGGCTCTCTTTGGCAGAGAATGGTATTTAGAAATCATGATATGAGTGTTAAGTGTGTTTCTTTCTTTTTTTATTTTTTACTTTATTATAAAAAAGTAATTTTAATTTTTTAATTATAGTTGACATACAATATATTATTAATTTTAGGTGTGCAACATAGTGATTAGGCAGTTATATAACTTGCAAAGTGATCACCCCATTAAATCTAGTACCCACCTGACACCATATATAGTTATTACAATATTATTGACTATATTCCCTATGCTATACTTTATATCCCCATGATGATTTTTAAAACATTTTTTAATTTTTAAATTACAGTTGACATACAATATTATATTAGTTTCAGGTATACTTTCCAGTGTTTAGACATTTATATAACTTACAAAGTGATTATCTCAAAAGTCTAGTACCCATCAATATTCCCTGAGCTATAATTTACATCTCCATGACTATTTTGTAACTATTGATTTGTGCTTCTTAACCTCTTCACATTTCTCACCCAGCCTTCAGCCTCCCTTTCCTCTGGCAACCATCAAAATGTTGTCTGTATCTATGAGTCTGGGTTTTTTTGTTTGTTTTTTAGATATCACATATAAGTGAAATCATAAAGTATTTTTATTTGTGTGATATTGCACTCAACACAATACCTTCTAGGTCCATCCATGTTGTTGCAAATAGCAAGATTTCATCCTTTTTCATGACTGAGTAATAATATTCCATTGTATATATATATATACGTCATCTTTTTTGTCCATGTTTCTATTGATGGGCACATGGGCTGCTTCCATATTTTGGTTATTGTAAATCATGCTTCAATGAACAAGTGGATGCATATGTCTTTTTGATTTAGTGCTTTGGGTTTCTTTGGGTAAATACCCAGAAAATGAAATTGCTGGGTCCTTTATCTCTCATTATAGACTTTGTTTTAAAGTCTATGTTGTCTGGTATAAGCATTGCTACTCTAGCTTTTAAAAGAATTTTTATTTTATAAAATATCTTTTTCCATCCTTTTACTTTCAGTCTGTGTGTATCTTTCCATCAGAAGTGAGTCTCTTATAGGTAGTGTATGTATGGATGTTGTTTTCTTATCCATTCAGCCACTTTGTGTCTTTTGAATGGACCATTTAATCCGTTTGCATTTAAAGTAATTGTTGCCATGCTTGGCTGGGTGGTTCAGTTCATTGAACATGGTCTCTGTATACCAGAAATGTTGCAGATTTGATCCCCGGTTAGGGCACATGCCTGGGGTGTGGGTTTGATCCCCATTGGGGCATATATGAGAGGAAGCCAATTGCTGTTTCTCTTTCTTCCTCTCTTCCTCTCTCTAAAAATCAGTGAACATATACGCTGATGAAGATTAAAAAAATTATGATAGAGCAATTGTTTCCTTGGCTGGGTAGTTCAGTTGTTAGCCCATTGTCTGGATAACCAAGGTTGTATGTTTTATCCCTGGCCAGGACACATAACAAAAATCAAATCAATGTTTCTCTCTCTCTCTCTAAAATCAATTAAAAATTTTTAAAAAATACAGTAATTGTTGATAGATATGTATTTATTGTCATTTTATTTATATCTTTATTTCTCCTCCTCCTCCTTTCTTCTTCTAAGTAAACCTTTTAACATTTCTTGTAATACTGGCTTGGTGGTGATGAACTCAGTTAGCCTTTTCTTGTCTGGGAAGCTCTTTATCTGTCCTAAATCAGTAGTCTCCAACCTTTATGACACCAGGGATTGGTTTCATAGAAGACAATTTTCCACAGATAGGAGTGAGGTGGCAGGAGGTGGAGCTCAGGCGGTCAAGTGGTAATGCCTGTGAGTGAAGCTTTGCTCTTTGCTTGCTCACCTGCTGCAACAGGAGGTGGAGCTCCCCAGCCACTCACTTTGTGTTGTGCAGCCCTATTCCTAATAGGCCATGGACCAGTACCAGTCTGCAGCCAGATGGTTCGGGACCTCTGTTCTAAATGATATTCTAAATGATAGCCTTGCTGAGTAGAGTAATCTTGGTTTTAGTTTGTTTTCATCACTTTGAATATTTTATGCCAATCCCTTCTCTATTGAGAAATCAGTTGACAATCTTTTGGGAGCTCCCTTGCAACTGCTTTTTTCTTGCCGCTGTTAAGATTCTCTTTTTGTCTTTAACCTTTGACGTTTTTGTTTGATGTATTTAATGTAGACCTCTTTGGGTTTATCTTGTTTAGGACTCTGTGCTTCCTGAACTTGTGTGTCTATTTCCTTTGACAAGTTGGGGAAGTTTTCAGTCAATGTTTTTTTTAAATAGGTTTCCAATTCCTTGTTCCCTCTCTTCTTCTTCTGGTGCCCACATGATGCAAATGTACGCTTAATGTTGTCCCGGAGTCTTCTTAAACTCTTCTCATTTTTGAATTTTTGTTGTTGTTGTTGTTTTGATTGGGTGTTTTGTGCTACCTTATCTTTCAAATCACTGATTTGATCCTTTGCATCATCTAATCTACTGTCAATTCCTTCTAGTGTATTCTTTATATTATATATATACATATGTGTGTTTTATTTATTTATTTGAGAGAGAGAAAGAGAGAGAGAAACATCAATTTGTTGTTCCCCTTATTTATGCATTCATTGGTTGATTCCCATATGTGCCCTGACTTGAACTTGCAACTGTGGCATATTGGGACAACACCCTAACTAACTGAGTTACTGGCCAGGGCCTTCTAGTGTATTTTTTATTTCAGTTACTTTAGTCTTTATTTATAACTGGTTATTTTTTTGTTTTCTATCACTAATTTTGTGTTTCCTATTTCTGTGTTGAAGTTCTCACTGAGTTGATCAATTCTTCCTCTAAGAACCTCACATATCCTCATAGCCAGTGTTTTGAACTCTTCATCTGGTAGATTGCTTATCTTCATTTTATTTAGTTCTTTCTCTGGAGTTTTGTCCTATACTTTCATTTGGGACATGTTTCTTTGTCTTGTCATTTTGACTGCCTCCTTGTGTTTGTATCTATGTACTAGATAGATCTGCTGTCTCCCAGTCTTGGTAGAGTGGTCTTATGTAGTAGGTTTCTTGTGAGGCCCAGTGTGAAGCCTCCCAGTCACCCAAGTAGTTTTCCCCAGGTGTGCTCCCCATGTGGGCTGTGTGCTCTCTCCTCTTGTAACTGATCCTTGATTGCTGCTGGCATGTCAGTGGGAGGGACTGACTCCCAGGCTGATTGATTGACTACAAGGACGGGTTGCAACTATAGCAGAGTAGCTGCTGTGCAGGGTCCCAACCCACAGAGCAGGACTCACTTCAGCTGGGCTCTGGTACCTGCTCAGTCCATACATTGTGGAGGTGGTTGGGTAGTGCTCTGGCATGATTTGAAACTGTTCACTGGGTGCCCTGGCTCTGGGGCCTCCCAGGAGGTGCAGGATGACAGTCAGCTGTTGCCTGTTCCCTGTCTGGGCCACCTGACATGAGCCACAAAGTGATCAGCAGATGTTTGACACTTGTGTTGGGCTTAGAGGTGCTTGGTAGAGGTTAGACTGAGAAGTGAGGCTTGCTGCCACCAGTGCCAGGCTTGGGGCTGCTTAGCGAGAAGTCTGGATTCACGCTGAGGCCACATCCTGCTTGTTAGGGATTTGTAGGACTTTGAGAGATTTAGGAAAGTCTACAGCATGTGTTCTAATACAGGCCTTTTTTTATGGAAACACCACTGTAAGTGGCTTGGGAGGACTCCCAAGTTGAGTGGGGCAGGGTGTCAGGGAATCACCAGGGTTGGTAGAACAATATAAGCCAGGTTGGTGAAGGCTCAGCTATTGCACCCACCTGTGCCTGATGGGGCAGAGGGTGGGGGGACTCAGCAAAGGACAGTGAGAAACCTGGCTTTTATAAACCACAATTATTTACTTATTTTTTAAATTCTGAAATATACATAAACAGTTGTAAAATTGTTAACTCATATCAGTGTGAAAAACAAACCTATCCACTATAGTTTAATATTTTTCTATATTTTTTGCATTTAGCTTGAATGCATATACTCAAAATGTTGTGTTCCAAGTTACTTTGGTTGATTCTATGTCTCTTTCAATGTGGGTATGTTATCAATTTGAAACCCAGTTAGCTTTATTTTTTTCTGTTTGTTTTTAATTTTGAGTTTCTTTTCTCCCCAACTCTTACTTATATTTCGATCATGTGAAACAATAGCATGGCTTAAAAGTTAGAACTATAGCAAAACATATACTTCCATCCCTTTTACCTTGTTCCCATCCCCCTGTACTTTCTACCCATTCCATTGGCCCTCTCTGTTTATATAACCAATCTCATTAATTTCTGATTTATTTTTCCTGTTTATTTTTCATAAATAATGTTATTTTCCTTTTATCTTACACAAAATGCATCATACTATAAATATTCTTTTGTGTTTTGTTTATCCTAGGACTCACTCCATGTCAGTTTATAGAGATCTTCATTCTTTTTTCCCAGCTTTATTGAGATATAATTGACATATAACATTGTGTAAATTTAAAGTGTGAGATGTGTTGATTTGATTCCCTCATTCTTTTTTACTGCTGGACAGACCACCAATGTGTGGATATATGATAATTTATTCAACCCTTCTGAAATGCTTCCAATATTTTGCTGCAACGAAAACCTTATGTATGTTTTCATATTGTTGGAGGCATATATTTAATTTCTAAAAGTGGGACTTCTGGGTCAATGGGTAGTTTTGTTAGATATTGCAAAATTTCTTTACACAAGAGTTGTGCAAATTTGCCTTGCTATTCACAGTTTAGGAAAGTGGCTCCTTTCCCATTGTCTCACCACAGAATATGGGGGGTCATAATTTTATTTTTTGTCATTTGGGTGACACATGGTATCTCAGGGTAGTTTAAATTTGTTTTGTCTAATTATGAATGAGAATAAACATTTTTCATATGTTTAAGGGCCATTCTAGTAATATTTTTATCGTGAAATATTTGTGTCTTCTGCCTATTTTTCTATTGGGATTTGGTCTTATTTTTCCATAAATTAAAAAATTGTAAAACACAACTAACATAAAATTTATTAAACATTTTAAGTGTACAGTTTAACAGTGTTAAGTATTTGTACATTGTTGTGCAATCAGTCTCCAGAACTTTTTTATTTTTCAAAACTGAAATGTATACTCATTAAACAACAACTTCCCATTGACCTCTCCCCTCGGTCCCTGGCAACTACCATTCTATTTTCTGTTTCTATGAATTTGACTACTCTTGATACTTCATATAAGTAGAATCATATACTATTTTTCTGTTTGTCACTGGCATAGTTCCGTTAATAATGTCTCAGTTTCATCCATTCCCTAAAAATTGGAGTATTCTTTTTACTTTATTTGAGATATATATTGCAGATATATATTTTCTCCAAGATTGTCAGTCTTTCGATCTTTACACTATGACTACTTTTGTCACAAAAACATTTTTATGTAGTTAGAATTTTTCTTTTCTTTTTAAAGAAGATTTTATGTATTTATCTTCAGAGAGAGGGGGAGGGAGGGAGAAAAAGAGGGAGAGAAAATTGATGTGTGAGAGAACAATCAATTGGTTGCTCTCACCCATCCCCATAACCCAGGCATGTGCCTTGACAGCGAATCAAACCAGTAACCCTTTGGTTTGCAGGCTGGCACTCAATCCACTGAACCATATCAGCCAGGGCCAGAATTTTTCAATCATTTTTTTTTCTTTTTGCAACTGGAATTTGAAGCACAGAACATTTTTCAAAATGCTTAAGTTATAGAAAAAATTATTCTTTCCTCCTAGTTTTTGTATAGTTTTGCAGTTTAAATCCCTAAACTACTTGGAATTTATTCCTGTATATAGTGTAAAGTATTTATTATTTATCTTTTTTCAAATGGCTAATCAGTTGTCCCAGAACTATTCATTGAAAACTTCATCTATGCTCCAGTGATTTGAAATGCCACATTTTCGTATACTAAAATTTCGTATGTGCTGGATCTATTTCTGGCCTTTTTTTTTTTTTTTTGCACTGGTCTAGCCATGCAAGTATACCTCACTGTTCCAATTAGAGTTAACTTTATAGTATATTTTAATGTTTCCTAGTGCTAGTCCTCCCTTATAAGTTTTCTTTCTCAGGGATTTCTTGGCTAGTTTCACTTTCTTGTTCCACATGAACTTTATGCTTAACTTGTCTAGTTTCATAAAAATTTGTGTAGATATTTTTATTAGTATTATATTAAGTTATTTTTAGCACAAACTGAAATTTTCATGATGTTAAAATGTCTACAAAGATCAAGTATTGTTGATTTGTTTATGTCTATTATTGTTAGACTGTTCATTGTTATGGAAGAGTTTATGAAATTATGCTATACTGTGCTGTACCAGAATATAATGTCCAAGACAGCATGGGCTTTGTATATTTTGTTTACTACTCTATCCTTAGCATTTGGAACAATGTATGAATATTTGTTGAATTAATGAGTATTTGTTAAATGAAGGAAGATAGACAAAGGTTATTTGTTTTGCTTGAGAAAATGAAAAGTGTACTAAGAACATTAATTAGGCAAGAATTCATCATGAATACAGAAGAATATAAAATAGTATCTGTAATTGTGGGTAAAATATTTTTATTCTGAAAATGTTATTTTGCAAGATATTTTTATTCTGAAAAAAATGTCTTGAGAACACAGAGCTCAGGAGTGACACTGAAATGGTATACCATTTAGAACATTTAATTTTTTCTTATTACATTCTCAGTTCAACTATATTTATATGAAGCAATGTGTAGAAAGTAGTACTATAGTACCTATTCAGCAGGAATGGCTGGATCATATGTTAATGCTGATACCCACATCTTTAAAGGAAGGGAAAAAAAAGAGAAGAACTCGTTCAAAGTCTCATAAATGAGGTGTCAAGTGACTTTGAAAAAAGCATGAAGAGATATTTGGGTAAGTAATATACAATACCTTTGCTCCCTTGCCCCTCCCAATGAAAAGCAGAAATATGAATAATGAATGTGATATATTTAGTCATATGTATTCTTAGATATTATTTTTATGTAAGTGCTTATTTTGAGCCTATAATATCAAAATATTTGTAGTTTAAGGGCATTTTTAAATGCTTATTATTTAAGGGTAATTTTTATATACTTATTAGCTAAATAGCTTTTTGATTTTTCACTTTGTTTTTACAGTTGTTGCTATATATTTATTGGATTATAAGATAATACTAATGGATTTGGGGAGATTTATTAGGGATTTAACCTTTGCAATTTTTGTTGGAATAAATTTTCTTAAGGGGCCATGGCAGTGACTTTTGAATAGACAGAAAGCAAAAAACAGAAGTTATTGAAGCTTTACCACATTGGCCTCCAAAGTAAGGCCAAAATAAATATCAAGAATGTGATTTGTTTCAGATAAAGCATTTTTCCTTGTCATTTTAATACATAGTAAATTGTACCATCCAATATCAAAAGTCAGAAAGTTTGATTTGAGTAGGTCTTACAAGGATTTTCAAGAAGTATTAATACATATATATGTATTTTAGTGAAGAGTGTTCTCATGAAACCTCCAGTTAAATGGCTTGAAGATGAAGGAGGCCCTTTACCTGAATGTCCTGTGTGAGTAAATTATTTTAAAAACAGTGCTGCACCTAGGTTTTGATAACAGATTGAAAATAAACTGATCTTACATTTAAGTTTGCAACTGTGAAACTCAAGGTTATTTTGAACACACCTAAAAAAAATGTGCTACTGTTCTTCCCCCTCTCCTAAAGTATCCTCTATACTGTACTTGTTTAGTTGTTGCTTACAGAATTAGGGGAACTTATATATAGTTCAACTTGCCCTTAAGGAAGATGTTGTGTATGCCAGATAGATTTCTCCATCCCTTCTCCCCAGTACTAAGGACTGCTTTCATTTATTTCCATCCAAGGTAACTGAATCAGAGCACAGTATACATTAGCAGGGCACTCATGTCTAGCCAATCAGCCTTCTTTACGAACAATTGATCTCTGTTCTCAGTATGGTGGTTACCACAGGGGAAAGGGGTAGGGGCAGGATGAAGAGGGTAAAGGGGGTCAAATATTTGGTGACAGGAAAAGACTAGACTTAGGGTGGTGAGCAACAATGTAATATACAAATGTGTTATAAAGTTGTATACCTGAAACTTCATGTTATTGTTACTCCAATAAATTTAATTTTTAAAAAATTAAAAAAATTATTTTATTGATTCTAGAGAGAGGGGAAGGGAGGGAAAAAAAGAGGGAGAGAAACACTGATGTGAGAGAGAAACTACAATCAGTTGACGTTTACACATGCCCCAACTGGGGGCCAAACCTGCAACCCAGGACTGTGTCCCAACAGGGAATCAAACTGCAACCTTTTGGTTAGTGGGATGATGCCCAACCAACTGAGCCACACTGGCCAGGGCCAATGAAGTTAATTAAACATTTTTTTAAATGACCTCTGTTCTTTCTGAAGATAATGACTTTCAAGATCTTGATGTATTTTCATTACATGCATATCTCCTAATGCTCCCATGGCTGACCACATTTCCTTCTGCTCAATCTCCTGTTTTCTCACTTTAATACTAATTTCATGTTATAAATATTATTTGTAAAATTTAGAGTATATTGTTTGAGTCCTGTTTAATGTGGTGTATTGCTTTTCCAGAGGCCTGGATTATTCTAATCCTTGGCATTCTAGCTATGTGCAGACAAGAAGTCAAATATTAGCTAATTTACACATTGTTCATCCAATTATGAAAATGTTACTGGACCTTGGTTATATGACATTTGCTAATACAGTTTTGCTGGACTTAACAGGAATTAGGTAAAATCTCATATTTATTAATAATTAACATTTAAAATTTTAATGTCTCCCATTTGAATCTTTATATTTTTGACTATAATTTTTAAAACTAACTGATAAATCTTCAGAACTCTTCTTTAGATTTCAAAGAATTTTTAATTTATTTTACTTGTTTTAGCAATTATATATCAAGACCAATATCTATCCTTTGCTTTAAAATCATTTTTATTTTTCTCAAAATAGAGCTAAAGGCCCAATTGATTGTGAATCACTGAAAAATGATCTATCAATACAAGCTAGAAAGTCAGAGGAGAAGATAATGAACACATGGTATCCAAAGGTTATAAGTCTTTTTACCAAGAAGGAAGCACTAGATGGCATTAAACCTGAAAAATTGGATGCATTTTATAACTGTGTTTCCACACTTATGTCAAATCAGGTAAATATGCTTTATGTATTTTAAATGATAATGGTATTAAAATTAATTGAGTATTTTAAATAAAAGTCTATTTAGATAGTGCTAAGTAATTATTTTCAAGTAAATTATGAAAAACATTTTGAGTATAATTTTATTTAAATAAATTAAGCAGAAAAATGGTTTACTGCTGAAGCAATCTAAAATGAGAGGGAAGTCTAGAAGTACCTGTCAATATTCTGAGTGATTACTGGGCTTATGTTTAAAGACTACGAGCTAATTGTCTAGATCTTTATTGTAATATATTAACAAAAGAAATATCTTAGTAAACATATTTTTGAACTTACGAAATTTCTTTATTTTTATTTTTATTTTTAATTTTTTTTTACATTTGACTTTCTTTTTAAATTTTTTAAACTTTTTAAATTTATTTTTACATTTGACTTTTTTTGAACTTATGAAATTTCAAGTTGATTGATTTTCATTTTGTTTTCAGTAAAATTTTGGTCAAAATGTTATTGATCATCTTTATATGACAACAGAAAGAGAATATGAATTTCATGCAAATATGTTTATGGGCTCCTCATATTTTTACTATTATAGAAATATATTTCTAGAAAATAGTTTTGAATAAAAACTTTTCCTTGTGGTGGTAAAGATCTCCAAAGATTCCATGAATTTTACAATGTATCTTTAAAGGGATAATATATATATTGAAATGTATTTAATATCTAGTATATAACACTATAACTAATATATATTATTTGTTTTATCCTTATCCCCTTAAGAGAACTATAATCATTTGATAAGTAAAGAGATGACAGGCATTTTAAAGATTATTTAGATCTTTATTTGTCTGCTTGAGTAAATTTCCAATAGTTGGTTCCTTATAAGAATGCATTATTCATACTCTGGTAACTTATTGTGCACATTTCTAGGTTCCAGTGGTTTCACCCTCATGTATTGGTATGCTGGAAATCTGATTCTTCAGATAAAACAACAAACACAACAATTCTGACTTGTAGTGTTTGCTAATTTCCATGGTATAAATATTCCCACCATGGTGATTTTTAAGCATACAAGGGTTTAGTAACTATCTCACGAAAATTTTAAATGTGGAACAATTGGCTCTTGTGACAATAGCAGCTAGCTGTAGCTTTACCACTGTCCTTCACCCCATGTGCATGTCTCCCCATAACACCCTTAACTTCAGATGTCAGGCCTTCCCTTCCCTCAGTCTTCACTATGTTGTTTGGTCTTCTGGAATGTTTTCTGTACCAGGGACAAAATCACTAGAGAACATGGAAGATTTAGAGTTTCCATTTTAAGATTGTTGATATTCTATAAAAAATTTAAAGTTTGCCTATATTTTTCTATTTATTATTTTAGAATACATTAATTAACAACATATTGTGCTGAATGGACACAATTTTCAGGACTAAATGGATTGACAGAATGACTTAATTATAGACCATAAGTTCACTTATTTTAGCTGAAGGTTGAATTTGTACTTTCTAAAATAATAGTAATATGATATCATGCAGCTGAAGGATCTCTAAAGAGAACTGTAGAAGGATTTGTAAAAGTCTTTGACCAAGAAGATCAAGAAAGGCTGCCAATATTTAAGATGGAATTGACATTTGATGATGATAAAATGGAATTTTACCCTACTTTTCAAGATTTGGAAGATATTGTTTTGGGTTTGGTAGAGCGAATAGCTGAAGCTCTGCAGGTATTATGCTGTCCTTACCTATCATATATCTTCATATGGCTCTTTTCAGAATTTTAAATTGAGTTGAGGCTCTATAAAATATTTATATGCACAAAATATTATAATTCTTTGTTCTATTTCCACTCTTCAAGTCATTTCATGTTTTGTTTTTAAGTGTTGTCTCTTTGAGAAAGTCTCCTGGCTGAAGTTAACTTTTGTCCCTTAGGAATTTTATTGTATAATAATTGTAATGTTTTTGTGCATGTCTCATCTTCCCAATGAGTTGTGAGCTACTTAAGTAATAGATCTAAGTTATGTTTGTTTTTTTTCCCTAGAGTTTTCTAGTATAGTCACTTTGACATGATACTTTCTCAATAAATATTTACTGAATGATAGAAAACTAACCCAATGTAACTTTTATATTACACTACAACCTATGCAATACACCTTTAAATCATTATTTGCATCAATTTATCTTTTCTTAAGCAACTGAAACCTGAAAAGAATGTTAAAAAATATAAGATCTACACACAGAGTAATAACACAGATATTTATTTTATAAAATGTTATTTTTCTTTATGTTAGAATGTCCAAACAGTACCCTCTTGGCTCTCAGGAACTTCAACAACTGTAAATCTTGATACGGAGCTTCCCGAACATGTGTTAGAGTGGGCTCTTGATACACTGAAGGCAGCAGTACGTCGTAACTTAGAAGGTGCAAGACAACATTATGAGACATATGGTATATGTGACAAATATATTATACCTTTTTTATTATAAAAGAATCACACTTTATTTTTACTAGAATTTGGTCAGATACTTGGTTGTCTGGGGTTGCCATGAAAGAGCAGGGAGAGCCAGAAGTTAGCATGGACATACATTTTGGCAGCATAAGGATCAAATCTAAGAAACTTGAATTGTGTTGTATGGTCTAAAGGGCCAATACTAATTGTAACAGGGTGATAAAGCCAAAAAGAAAGCAGAGATATTGGAATAAGGACAAAGCTAATTCCAGGGTGAAAGCAAGGTAATTTCTAGAAATATTTGAAAAGACTGCAGCTCAATTTTATAGTCTCCTCAAGTGTGTATACGATTCGGATAGATAATTGTTATTTGACATTCTCTTAAGAAAAACCTTTCATTAACTGCCTTATTTGTATTTCTAAGTTATTTTAAGATCATTACATACCCTATTATCTTTAATTTAAATCATCTGTGTTTAACCTGGTTTGCTTAAGTCTGTTTTATTTTATTCTATTTCTAATAATGTATGTTTATACACTATTAGTAATGATATTTAACTGAACCCTGACTAGTGTGGCTCAGTGAATTGAGTGCCGGCCTGCAAATCAAAGGGTCTCTGTTTCGATTCCCAATCAGGGCACACACCTGGGTTGCAGACCAGGTCCCCAGTAGGGAGTGTGCGAGAAACAACCACACATTGATGTTTCTCTCCCTCTCTTTCTCCTTCCTTTCCCCCTCTCTAAAAATAAAGTATTAAAAATAATATTTAATTGAATAGGCTACTTCATTCTGTGATCATATAAAAAAGCACTTGATCTTTTTAAAAGGGTATTATTCAGATTTAAATTAGATTATTAATTTTTCAGTTGAAAAGTATAATTGGCTTCTTGATGGCACTGCAGTTGAGCTGATAGAGACTTTTCAGGCAGAAGATCATACTTTTGATGAATACACAGAGGTGAGTGGCAATTCTGTTTTTCATTGTCTTTGAATTTTTAAAAATTATATTTTATTCTAGAAAATAAATGTTTTTAAAAATTATTTTATGTTGTTCAAGTACAGTTGTCTGCATTTACCCCCCACCACTGACCCCCCACCAACCATCCCAACCTCCTATCCCTGATTCCACCCCACCTTGGTTTTGTCCATGTGTCCTTTATACTTCTTAAAAACCCTCCCCCCTACTCCCCCCACAATCCTCCCCCACCTCCTCATTCATTACTGTCAGATTGTTCTGAATTTCACTGTATATGGTTATATTTTGCTTGCTTATTTATTTTGTTGATTAGGTTCCATTTAAGGTAAGATCATATGGTATTTGTCTTTCACCGCCTAGATATTTCACTTAGCATAATGCTCTCCACTTCCATCCATGCTGCTGCGAAGGGTAGGAGCTCCTTCATTTTTTTGGCTACATAGCATTCCATTGTGTAAATGTACCATAGTTTTTTGATCCACTCATTCACTGATGGGCACTTGGGTTGCTTCCAGTACTTGGTTATTGTAAATTGTGCTGCTATGAACATTGGGATGCATAGGTTCTTTTGGATTTGTGTTTCAGGGTTCTTAGGATATAACCCCAGCAGTGGAGTTGGAGGGTCAAAAGGCAGTTCCATTTTTAGTTTTTTGAGAGAATCCCATACTGTTTTCCACAGTGGCTGCACCAGTCTGCACTCCCACGAACAGTGCACTAGGGTTCCCTTTTCTCCACAACCTCCCCAACACTTGTTGTTTGTTGATATGTTTATGATGGGCATTCTCACCACTGTGAAGAGGTATCTCACTGTAGTTTCAATTTGCATCTGGTGGCTAGAGATGCTGGGCATCTTTTCCTATGTCCTTGGGCCCTCTGTATATTCTCTTTGGAGATGTGTCTGTTCAGGTCTTTTGCCCAGTTTTTTTTTTTACTATTCTTTTTCTTTCAATTTTTATTTTAATTGTTGTTTAAGTAGTTTTCTGCCCTTTACCCTCATCCCAGCCCAGCCCTCCTCTCTTCCCTCCAGCCTCCACCCTGCCTTGTTATTGTCCATGTATCCTTTTTACTTGTTCCTGCAAACCCTTCCCCTTTCCCCCTGAAATTCCCTCCCCTCTTCCCTCTGGTCACTGTCAGCCTATTGTCTATTTCACTGTCTTTGGTTATATTTTGCTTGCTTGTTTGTTTTGTTGATTAGGTTCCTGTTAAAGGTGAGATCATATGGTATTTGTCTTTCACTGCCTGGCTTATTTCACTTAGCATAATGCTTTCCATTTCCATCCATGCTGTTGCAAAGGGTAGGAGCTCCTTTCTTTCTGCTGCATAGAAATTCCATTGTGTAAATGTACCATAGTTTTTTGATCCATTCATTTACTGGTGGGCACCTAGGTTGCTTCCAACACTTGGCTATTGTAAATTGTGCTGCTATGAACATTGGGTGCATAGGTTGTTTTGGATTGGTGTTTCAGGGTTCTTAGGATATAATCCTAGCAGTGGAATTGCTGGGTCAAAAGACAGTTCCATTTTTAGTTTTCTGAGAAAATTCCATACTGTTTTCCATAGTGGTTGTACCAGTCTGCAATCCCACTAACAGTGCACTAGGGCTCCTTTTCTCCATAACCTCTCCAACACTTGTTGTTTGTTGCTTTGTTTATGATGGCCATTCTGACTGGTGTGAAGTGGTATCTCATTATGGTTTTAATTTGCATCTCTCTGATAGCTAGCCATACTGAGCATGTTTTCATGTGTCTCTGGATCCTCTGTATGTCCTCCTTGGAGAAGTGTCTGCTCAAGTCCTTTGCCCATTTTTTAATTGGGTTGCTTGTCTTTTCAGAGTGGAGTTGTGTGAATTTTTTAATATATTTTGGAGATTAAACCCTTGTCTGAGGTATCATTGGCAAATATATTTTCCCATATGGTTGGTACTTTTCATTTTTAATGCTGTTTTCTTTAGTGTGCAGAAGCTTTTTATTTTGATAAGATCCCATTTGTTTATTCTTCCTTTATGTTTCTTGTTCTAGGGGACATATCAGTGAAAATATTGCTGTGTGAAATATCTGAGATTTTCCTGCCTATGTTCTCCTCTAGGACTTTAATGGTGTCTCTGCTTATATTTAAATCTTTTATCCACCTTGAATTTATTTTTCTGTATGGTGTAAGTTGGTGCTCGAGTTTCATTTTTTTCGCACGTAGCTGCCCAGTTCTCCCAACACCATTTGTTGAAGAGGCTATTTTGCTCCATTTATGTTGCTGCTCCCTTTGTTGAATATTAATTGACTGTAGAGACTTGGGCTTATTTCTTGGATATCTGTTTTATTCCATTAGCCTATGTAACTGTTTTTATGCCAGTACCAGGCTATTTTGATTACAGTGGCCTCATAATACAGTTTGGCATCAGGTATTGTGATCCTTCCTACTTTGTTCTTCTTTCTCAAAATTGCAGCAGCTATTTGGGGGTCATTTATAGTTCCATATAAATTTTTGAAGTGTTTGTTCTGTCTGTAAAATATGCCATTGGTACTTCAATAGGTATGCATTGAATGTGTAAATTGATTTGGGTAGTATGGACATTCTGAAGATGTTAATTCTGATCCATGACACAGTATATGTTTCCATTTGTTTGTGTCTTCCTTGATTTCTTTCTTCAGTGTTGTGTAGTTTTCTGAGTACAGGTCTTTTACCTCCTTGGTTATTAGGTTTATTCCTAGGCATTTAATTTTTCTAGTTGCTATATCAAATGGGATTCCCCGCCCCCCCCCCGATTTCTGTTTCTGCTGTTTCATTGTTGGTATACAAAAATTGCCTTTGATTTCTGGATATTGACTTTGTATCCTGCTGTTTTTGTCAAATTCATGTATTATATTGAGCAGTTTTTTGGCAGAATCTATAGGGATTTTCTGTGTACACTATCATGTCATCTGCAAACAATGACAGTTTTTGTTTTCTCCTTTCCAATTTGGATGTCTTTTATTTCCTTTTCTTGTCTGATCGCTGTGGCTAAAACTTTTAATACTATGTTGAATAGAAGTGGTGAAATTGCACAACCTTGTCTAGTTCCTGATCTTAGTGGAAAAGCTTTTAATTTTTGCCCATTGAGTATGATGTTGGCTGTAGGTCTCTCCTATATGGCCTTTATTATGTGAAGGGAGTGCTTCCTCTATTCCAACTTGCTGAGTGTTTTTATCACAAATGGCTGTCCTTGTCAAATGTTTTTTCTGCATCTATTGATATGATCATGTGATTTTTGTCTTTGCTTTTGTTTGTGTGATATAATATGTTTATTGATTTTCAAATAGTGTACCTTCCTTGCATCCCTGGAATGAATCCCACTTGGTCATGGTGTATGACTTTTTTAATGTATTGTTGGATGCAGTTTGCCAATATTTTGTTGAGGATTTTAGTGTCTGTGTTTCATCAGTGATATTGGCCTGCAGTTTTCTTTCTTTTTTGTGTCTTTATCTTGTTTTGGGATTAGGATGATGCTGGCTTTATAAAAGAGTTTGGGAGTCTTCCTTCTTCTTGGATTTTTTGGAATAGTCTGTGAAGGATAGGGGTTAGCTCTTCCTTAAATGCTTTGCAGAATTCTCCTGTGAACCATCTGGTCCAGGGCTTTTGTGTGTCAGGAATTTTTTGATTACTGCTTTGATTTTGTCAGCTCTTATTGGTCTGTTCAGGCTTTCTGCTTCTTCATTCAGTTTTGGAAGATTATATTTTTCTAGAAATTTGTCCATTTCACCTAGGTTTTCAAATTTCTTGGCAATCATTTTCATAGTAATTTCTTACAATCCTTTATATTTCTGTGGTATCAGTTGCAATCTCTCCTCTTTCATTTTTGATTGTGTTTATTTGGGTCCTCCCTCTTTTTTTCTTGATGAGTCTGCTTAAAGGTTTGTTGATTTTGTTTATTTTTTCAAAGAACCAGCTCCTGGATTATTGATCCTTAGAATTGTGCTTTTAGTGTCTATGTCATTTAATTCTGCTCTGATCTAGGTTATTTCCTTCCTTCTACTTGCTCTGGGCTTTGCTGTTGTTCCCCAGTTTTTGTAGAGGTAAGGTTAGGTTGTCTATTTGAAACGTTTCTATGTTTTCTAGGTAGGCCTGTATGGCTATGAACTTCCCTCTCAGGACTGCCTTTACTGTTCCCATATGTTTTGGATTGTTGTGAGTTCATTTTCATTTGTTTCCAGAGACTTTTTGATTTCTTCCTTGATCTCATTCTTAATTCATTCATTGTTTAATAGCATGCCATTCAATCTCCATGAATGTGAATGTTTTTGAGTTTTTTCCTTGAGGTTTCTGGTTTCTGGTTTCAGTCCCTTGTGGTCCAGGAAAATACTTGATATGATTTCAATTGTCTTGAATTTGTTGATGTTGGTTTTGCATCCTCTCATGTGGTCTATCTTTGAAAATGTTGCATGTGCATTTGACAAGAATGTGTATTTTGCTTCTTTGGGATGAAAGGCTCTATATCTATCAGTTAAGTCTATTTTATCTAGGACGTGTCCAATGCCACAATATCTTTGTTAATATTTTGTTCAGAAGATCTATTCGTTTTTGACAGTGAGGTGTTAAATCCCCTACTATAATTGTGCTTCTGGCAATATCTTTTTTGAAGTCCTCTAAAATTTTCTTATATATTTGGGTGCTCCTCTGTTGGGTGTATATATGCTTATAATGTTTATGTCTCTTGATGGATTCTTTCCTAGAGTATTATGAAGTGACCTTCTGGGTCTCTTTTTATGGCCTTTGTTTTGAAGTTTATTTTGTCTAATATGACAATTGGTACCCTGCTTTTTCCCTGTCCATTTGCTTGGAAAATTTTTTCCAACCCGTCACATTAGTCTGTGTAGGTCTTTTGTTCTGAGGTGGGTCTCTTGTAGGCAGCATATGTGTGGGTCATGATTTTCTTATCCATTAAGCTACTCTCAGTCTTTAATTGGAGCATTTAATACATTTAAGTTGAAGGTTATTATTGATACGTATTTATTCATTGCCATTTTACTTTCTTTGTACCTGTATTCCTCTCTCTCTCACACTCTTTTCTTCCTTTTCTTAAAGCAGTTCCTTTAACATCTCTTCCGGCGCTAGTTTGGAGGAAGTGTATTATTTGAGACTTCTTTTATCTGGAAATCTCTTTATTTGGCCTCCTATTTTAATTGAGAGTCTTGCTGGATAGAATAGTCTTGGTTGCAGGCCTTTGTTTTTCGTTACCTGGACTATTCCTTTCCAGTCCCCTCTGGCTTGTAGTGTTTCCATTGAGAAGTCAGGAGCTAGTCTTATCAGTGTTCCTTTGTATGTTACTTCCTGTTTCTCCCTTGCTGCTGTTAAGATTTTCTCTTTTGTCTCTGAAACTTGGCATTTCAATTATGATGTGTCTTGTAGTGGGCCTCTTTACATTCCTCTTCGTTAGGACTCTGTGTTTCCTGCATTGTGTAACTTTTTCTCTCATCTAACTAGGAAAGTTCTCCATCAGTACCTTTTCCAAACAGGTTTTCTATCCCTTTCTCTTCTCCTTCTCCTGGTATCTGTATTATTTGGATATTATTGTGTTTTACATTGTGCTGCAGTTCCCTTAACACCTCTTCATTCTTTCTGAGTCTTTTTCTTGCTGTTTCTGGGTGTTTTTTTTCTATCTTTTCTTCCAGCTCACTGATTCGATCCTCTGCTTCATCTAGCCTGCTTTTGATTCCTTCTACTGTATTCTTCAATTCAGAAATTGTATTCTTCATTTCCTCTTGGCCCTTGTGATAGTTTCTATTTCCTTTTTCATGTTGATATAGTTTGCAGTGATTACATCATAGTTTCCCTGCAGTTTTTGGTAATTCTCAGTGAGCTCATTGAGCTTCCTTATAACCATTGCTCTGAACTCAATATCTGATAGTTGACTTCCCTCTGTTATATTTAGCATTCTTCCTGAGGCTTCTTTCTTTCTTTTCATTTGGGATTTGTTTTTTGTTTTCCCCTTGTTTGTGAGATTCTTCTTGTTAGCCTCAGCTTCTTATATTAATCTGTTCTGACTCCCTGGGTTTATGGTGTGAACTTCTATGGTAGAATACCTGTGAGATTCAGTGGTGCTGTCTCCTTGATCTCTGGAGCTCACTAGTCTTCGCCTGTCATTTAAGTTGACTCTGTGTTTGTCTTTGGGTTTTGATTGTTATTGGGTCTTTCTTTGGTGGGTCTTCCCCTCCAGCTGGTTAACTAAGGGTCACTGCACCCACCGTGTCTTGTGTACTGTTGTCCCAGTGCAGACAGGTTGTGTCGAAGCTGGTTCTTCTGTCTGTCTGATGTTTTGAGGCTTCTCTCTCAGTATTGTTCAGTCATTTGTTTCTGGGTAATTTCTCCATCATTTAGTTATCATTTCAGATTGGTCCTGGGTGGTGGTTAGTGTGGCTTCCATTCACTCATTCATCTTCCTTTATTATCTGTTGGTGGTTCCTTTGTTGGTGGGTTCTCTTCCAGCAGGTATACTGGTGTTCACAGTTCCCACCTACTCTTTTAGGTGATTATTTGGAGGGGGACGGCAAAATGCATTAAGACAGCAAGAGTGTATTCTATGGAATTTTAAGTACCAACCCATAGAGAAGAGATAGGAGACCCTTTAGATAACTATATTGTTAATTGTGATATTTCACCCAACTATCAACTTTTTAGGAAGGGTTGGAAAAGGATAAGGCTTGTTAGAGGGGGAAAGGATTGTGAGTTGAATTCAGAAAACAGTGAGCTCATGAGAGGTCAGATTATGAGATGGGGGGTGTGCTGTGTAGTATTTACAATTGTATGGAACAACATGTATTTACAATAATAATTGTATTGGCAATCATATGACAGAATCTATATAATCTGAATAACAAAAATAGAATGTACATGACACAACCTAGAGTTGTGTGCTATTGGAACACAAGTGAAGTCAAAGAAGGAAAATTAAAATACACTATGAAAGAGAGAACAAGGAAAACCCATCAAACAGTGCAATTAAACAAACAAATGATGAAAACTAAACAGAAAGAAGAGAAATAAAAAAATACTAATAAAATAAAAGAAGTAAAATATTGAAAATAGCAATAATACAAATAAATAATACCATGCAAGGTCTCTGGAGTAACAAAGTGAAAAAAATATGGAATGCTTCACAAATTTGCATGTAATCCTTGTGCAGGGGCCATGCTAATCTTCTCTGTATTGTTCCAATTTTAGTATATGTGCTGCTGAAGTGAGCACTGCTTAATAATTCTTATTGTTTACGTGTAGTTGTGTATATCATTAGGATTTTCTCTATGCAATATCATGTTATTTGAAAATAGATATTGTCTTCTTCATTTTTAACTTTATTCTTGTTTATTCTATTATAGTTGTCCCAATTTTATCCCCTTTGCCCTCCTCAACCCCTGCTCCCATAGTCCCTCTTCACCTATTGTCCATGTCCATGGATCATTCATACATGTTCTTTGACTACTTTTTTACCTTTCTTACCACCATTCCTCTGCCCCTTTTCCTCTGGCAGTTGTCAGTCTGTTCCCATTTCCATGTCTATGGTTCTGTTTTGCTTAGAACCAGAGACATTAGTTTATTTTGTTCATTAGATTCCTCTTATAAGTATTATCCCTAAGAATCCTGAAACACTAATTCAAAGAACTTATGCACCCTGATGCAGCACTATTTACAACAGCCTAGTGTCAGAAACAGCCTAAATACCCATAAGTAGATAAATGGACTAAAAAATTGTAGTTCATCTAAACAGTGGAATACTATGCAGCAGAAAGAAAGAAGACAGATTTCTTATCCTTGCGACAGCATGGATGAGAACTGGAGACTATTATACTAAGTGAGATAAGCCAATTGGTGAAAGACAAAATACTTCTTAATTTTAATATGGATGCCTCTTATTTATTTTTCTTAGCCTAATTGTTCCTGGGTTAGTTCAATATTGAGTGGAAGTGTTGAGAGAAGATATCTTTATCTTACTGTAGATCTTAGGGAAAGCATTAATTTTTAAAAAACCATTAAGTATAATGGTCAGTATTTAGATTTATCCTAGACACTCCTTATCACTCCTTATCTCCTCCTTATCAAATTGAGGTTGTTATCTTCTATTCCTAGTCTGTGAAGTGTTTGTTAACATAAGGTTTGAATTTTCCTAAATGCTTCTTCTGCCTCTATTGAGATTTATATGTATTCTAAGTGGCATACTTTGTACTTTAGTTCAGTTTTTATGTGTTTATATAAACTATATTATGAAATCATAAATTCATAATTTGCAAAACAAGATATGGTATATTCTCTTTTGATTTGTGTTTTACCATATATCTTAATATAAATAGCTGTGTAGAAAGTAGGCACAATAAGTGTTTCTATGAGCTAACAGCTAAACTTTTGTGTCTTTGCCATAACTTATACTATCTATAAACCTTAAATCTCTAGGTTGAACATATGTTTCATGGGGGTTACAGTGATTTTTTTTCCTTAGGTCTAGTATTTTCTGGAATATTATAATTGTGGATGATTTATTCAACTGTTTAAAAATTTACTTTCAGGTTTAGTAATATATCCCTGCATTTCTTTGTCAATGCTAGATATACTGTAATTGTGGTTTATATCCATATTTTGCATTATAGTTGTAGTTTATTATAGCATAATACTTCATTGTAGTGATATATCACTTTTTCTACTGTAATGAATATTTTTCATTGTTCCAATGTGCCATATTTTTTTTGATCCAGCTCATTTTCTTTCCACATCTATTAATTACATCCCAGAAAACCTGGATGATTACTTGAGAATAAGAAAACATCTATTTCTCTTTTCCAGTGCCATCAGCTCTATATACTGTCTGGTATTTTTCCAACCAAGAACCAAACAGGTGTTCAGTTGTCTTTGAATTAATTAATATTCTCAGCTCCCTTAAACACTGAAAGCTTTAAGCCCAACCCACAAAATACTGGAGACAGAAAAATAGGGTAGCTTTGAGAGAAAGGGAAGTAAAGGGAAAGTCTCTTTAAGGACTTAAAAAAAGAAATGGGACTTTTTGGTAGTGGGTAGATATTGGGTGAGTAAGAGGTAGAGAGGCAACATTAAAGATGGATTGTGGAATGAAGTCAAAGTTGCCCAAAGTTGGTAGGTATGTTTTAGTTTCAAAGAATGCAACATAACTTGTTAGTTTTTTTCCATACTTCTTTGTTTAATTTTGAAAAACTATCCCAGTATCTGTTATTAAGAATGTATAAGTTTAAATATTTGGAATCTTTGTAATGGCAGAAACACAGTGTTTTTTCCTGGGTTATATTGACCAAACCAAAAAGTTCTTTATACATATTTGTTTTTTCTGAAGATTGAATTCGAATTTTCAGAGAGGCATCAATAATGGCACAAACAAGTATTGTCAGCTACACAAATTGCCACATGATATAGATTGTTTCTAACAGAGAGATGAGTTGACGTTGGGGATGCTTTTTTTTAATATCAATAATTACTGAGGGAAATTTTACATTCTGAAATTTTTAGATATTAATTGCTGTAAATGGCACCATATTGGATATTTACTGGTAGATTGGCAAATTCTTAGTGAAAGGACAGGTGAGAAAAAAGATTTATGAACACAAAGAGAAAATTTTAATCAACTTAGCAAAAAGAATGAGTTGTATTTATATTATATAATTTAAGAAGTTAACCATAATACTATACAAAACACTGGTGAATTAAAATGCCTAAGCATTTTTTTATTATAAAATTTTTTAAGCTTGTAGGAAGATTTCTCAGTCTTGCCTCAGAAATAATGCTTTTGCCTCAGTGGGTTCATTTCCCTATGGTTCGTTTGGATTGTGAAGATTGAAGACAGGGCCTAACAAATAAAGCAAGAGCCTTTGCAAATATATTATTAAATGACATAGCTTCAAAACATAGAAAAGAAAATGAATGGTAAGTAGAATTAATTTCCAAATTTATGGTTATCAGGCTAAAAGAATATTTTGCTAGTAATAACTGTTTAAAAACAAAGATTAAAATACTAGTACTTACTAGGAAAAACACTTACTAGAAAAATATTAGACAAGTACTTACTAGAAATAGTACTTATTAGAAAAAGTACTTTTTCTCCATAGCTGCCTCCTAGGGAGGTTTCTTTGTAGAAGCATTGGTTCAGTTTCATTTTGTTTTATACTGTTTCAGGCTAGTTTTGAGGCAACGCAGTATTTAAAAAAAAGAACTTGAAATAAACCCATATTTGGACACAGGTTGCATGAAAATAGATTATAGACATTCAATGATATTGGGAATATCTGGAATTATTCCTGACCCCAGTATTTATGTGTTGTGTCACCTAGCTTTTCTCATCTCCAAAATGGACACATAATACTTCATGTTCATTGCAAAGCAGCTATAAAATTGGATTAATAAATTTGTGGCCTGCTAGCTGAATGTGTGTATGTGCCATTTGCTTACTTCACAGTTTGGTTTGTCATCTGCTTGGGCTATCATGCTCTCATTTTGTTTGCCTGCTTTTCTTCTGCTTCAATGTCTCTCCGTAAAACACTCAGATGCTGCTCTAGCAGGAAGAAAAGACCCCCAGTACTATCATACATCTGTTTGGAAGAATCCACTTTAACACATACTTCCTACATTTTTTAATTTTTTATTTATTTATTTTTTTCAAAATTTTAAAGATTTTTATTATTTTATTTATTTTTAGAGAGGGAAGGGAGGAAGAGAGAGAGAGAGAGAGAGAGAGAGAGAGAGAGAGAGAGAGACAGAGAGACATCAATGTGTGGTTGCTGGGGGCCGTGGCCTGCAACCTAGGCATGTGCCCTGACTGGGAATCAAACCTGCGATGCCTGGTTCACAGCCCGCACTCAATCCACTAAGCTACGCTAGCCAGGGCACTTCCTACATTTTTTTGTAAAAATAAAATAAAAAAAAAAAGAATACCCAGGGGAAAAAATAGAAGTAATTATCAAGCCCTATGTGATCTGACTCCTGCTTACCTTTCCAATTTTATTTTATATCTTCATTTGCCAATTGTATTCATGTTGGCCTGCTTGCCATTCCTGAAATATGCCAACCTCATTGCTAGGCTGAGGCTGTTTACCTTGCTGCTTTTTCCTTTTGGAGGCTTTTCCCTGATATGTGCAGGACTCACTGTTTTCTTTTCTCATACTGACTATCATCTCCCTAAAGGGCCCTTTCCTGGTCACTCTATGCAAATAGTGATCCTTTCTCTACACTCCATGAGTATTTATCTTGCTTTCTTTTTCATCATAGCACTTTTTACTACCTAACGTTGTGCTATGTATTTATGTGCATTGTGTCTTGACTTGAATGTAAGCTTTATGAGAGAAAGGACTTGATATTTAGCTGTTATAGCTCCATTGCTTAGAACTTTGCTTACCATATTGTAGGTACTCATTTATTAAATGAAGTATATTTACCACATAATAGAAATAAAATACCTGCATGAGCTAACTTTTTAATTTTTTTTTCAATTTTTTTCATTTTTTTTGTTTTAATTGTTGTTCAAGTATGATTTTCTGTCTTTTACTCCCACCCCAGCCCATCCCTCAGCCCTCCCTACCTCCCTCCCATTTCTACCTCCCTAGTTTTTGTCCATGTGTCCTTTATACTTGTTCCTGTAAACCCCTCCCTTTTCCCCCTGAAATTCCCTCCCCTCTTTCCTCTGGTCACTGTCAGTCTATTGTCTATTTCAGTGTCTTTGGTTGTATTTTGCTTGCTTGTTTGTTTTGTTGATTAGGTTCCTGTTAAAGGTGAGATCATATGGTATTTGTCTTTCACTGCCTGGCTTATTTCACTTAGCATAATGCTTTCCATTTCCATCCATGCTGTTGCAAAGGGTAGGAGCTCCTTCTTTCTTTCTGCTGCATAGAATTCCATTGTGTAAATGTACCATAGTGTTTTGATCCATTCATTTACTGGTGGGCATCTAGGTTGCTTCCAACAATTGGCTATTGTAAATTGTGCTGCTATGAACATTGGGGTGCATAGGTTGTTTTGGATTGGTGTTTCAGGGTTCTTAGGATATAATCCTAGCAGTGGAATTGCTGGGTCAAAAGACAGTTCCATTTTTAGTTTTCTGAGAAAATTCCATACTGTTTTCCATAGTGGTTGTACCAGTCTGCAATCCTACTAACAGTGCACTAGGGCTCCCTTTTCTCCATAACCTCTCCAACACTTGTTGTTTGTTGCTTTGTTTATGATGGCCATTCTGACTGGTGTGAAGTGGTATCTCATTATGGTTTTAATTTGCATCTCTCTGATAGCTAGCCATACTGAGCTCAGTAAATTTATTTTTTAAAATTACTTACCTCAGCCCTGGCTGGCGTAGCTGAGTGGATTGAGCTTCGGCTGAGAACCAAAGTGTCGCAGGTTCGATTCCCAGTCAGGGTACATGCCTAGGTTGCAGGCCATGACCGCCAGCAACTGTACATTGATGTTTCTCTCTCTCTCTCTCTCTCTCCCTTCCTTCTCTAAATATAAATAAATAAAGTCTTTTTAAAAATTACTTACCTCTTTTATACTTGGCTTTTGTGTGAGGTTTTTCAGATATTTCTGGTAATAGCACGACAATACAGATATTGCAAAGCACAGGGAAAAAGTACTATGAAATGTACCTTTAGTTTAATAAATGACTATAAGATATCTTCTTACATACTCAGGATACTCTAAGAGAATTGTAGATTTTCAAAAGTGTATACAAGAGTTTGATCTTTTTATGTGCTCTACTGCCATGTTTCACAAGAGACACTAATAATAATAATGCTAAAACTAGTGATTACATTAACAGTTATAGTTATTAGGAAATGAGAGTTTATTTTGTACTAGGCCCTTTTACATTCATTATTATATTACAACAATCTAGCAAGATGAATGTTAATAATTTTATTTTATAGATACAGGAACTAAACCTCAGATATTTTCTTAAGTTCACAAAGCTAGTAACAGCTGAGGCAGGATTTAGATTTAGGGCTGCCTGATCAAAAGTATGCTCTATGTTACATTGCTAATCTGGGTATTCAAGAGAGTTGATGAGATCAATAGAAAAAAAAATATACCATAATTTCACATGAAAATGTTAGCTTAATTTTATAGATGTTTGATGTATGCTGAGTTATATAGGTATGTAATGCTTGACTATTTTAAGATATGTTAGTGAATTAACGAATTATTTTAGGATATCACAGTTCCTATTTTATAGTAATCATAATAACTTACATTTATTGAGTATGATACAGCATTAGTTACCACAACTATAGTAAGAAACAGAGTTTTCCTGTCTAGTATTTGCAGTGAATTTGAAGAATTATAAAGAACATGCATTAAAAGTCCCTGAGACAACAGAAGAGATGATGGATCTGATCTTTTATGTATAAAAAGCAACGGGACAATAGGATCAAGAGTTGGCTTAAGGATCAAGGTAAGAATGATTTTAAAAGAGATCTATCTAATCTCCTATCTATCTATATCATCATCTATACTATGAGGAGGGAAGGAAGGAGAAAAGAGTAGGGAGAGAAACATTGATATGTGAGAGAAAAATCAATTGGTTGCCTCTTGCACACCCCCAACTGGGGACCTGGCCTGCCACCCAGGCATGTACCCTGACCAAGAATCAAACTAATGCCCAACCCTCTAAGCCACAACCAATCAGGGAAGAATGTTTTAATTTAAATATTTTAAAGTATTTTTATCATTGTGAACTATGATAAACTTTGAACATATATAAGACATACAGTTAAACAATAGTTATAAAGTAAGCAACCCATATTGCCACCACCCAGATCAAGAAATAGGGTATTGCTAGCACCCAGAAGCACTCTGTGGATGACTTTCTGATCATAACTATTACTTATCCCTAGACGTTTCCACTTGGTTTATACAGTAATCATAATATTTTTTCTTTCAGTTCCACAAACTATGTGTACATACTTCAGCAAAATAAAAATTTTTCTTGATTTTTATTTTTGACTTAATCTTTTTAAAATTTTATTTAATTGTTGTTGCACTACAATTTTCTATCTTTTACTCCTATCCCAGCCCACCCACCCAGCTCTCCCCTCCTCCCTGATTTAATCTTTACTGTATTTTTTCCATTACCATTTAGTCCCTTTATACCTCCCACCCCATCCCATATCACCACACTGTTGTCCATATCCATGAGTCCTTTTTTCCTTTTACTCAATCCCTCCACCCTCTAACTTCTCTTCCAAATAGCTGTCATCTGCTCTCCATCTATGAGTCTGTCTCTGTCTTGCTTGTTAGTTCAGTTTGTTCACTAGATTACATTCATGAGTGAAATCATATGGTATTTGTCTTTCTCTGACTGGCTTATTTCACTTAGCATAATGTCCAGGTCCATCCATATTGCCTCAAAGGGTAAAATTTTCTTATTTTTTACAGCTGAGTAGTAATCCATTGTGTAAATATCCTATAGCTGTTTTATCTACTCACCTACTGATGGACACTTAAGCTGCTTTCATATTTTGGTGATAGTAATAATGCTGTAATGAATACAAGGTTGCTTATGTTATTTCAAATTAGTGTTTTGGGTTCCTTTGGATATGTTCCCAGAAGTAGGATTGCTGGGGTCAAAAGACCGATTCATTTTTTAATTTTTTGAGGTATCTCCATACTGCCTTCCCCAGTGGCTGCACCAATCAGCATTCCCACCAACATGCAAAAGGGTTCCCATTTTTCCACATCCTTGCCAGCACTTGATTTTTTTATTCATTGATGATAGCCTTTAAACAGATATGAGATGGTATCTCATTGTGGTTTAATATGCATTTCTTTGATGATTAGTGATGTTGAGCACCTTTTCATATGTCCTATTGGTCATCTGCATGTTCTCTTTGGAGAAGGGTCTATGCAGGTCCTTTGCCCTTTTTTTAATTAGGTTGTTTGTTTTTTTGGTGTTGTGTTTATAAGTACTTTATAAACTTTGGATGTTAACCCCTTATCAGATGTATTAGCGAATCTGTTCTCCCAAATGCAATGTCTGAAATAAACAATACACTGTAAGAAATAAACAATAAATTAGATGAATTAGAGGATCAAACTAGTGTTTTGGAAGACAAGGGAGAGAAAAAATCACTGAGGCAGAGAAGTAAAAAGTAAAAAGAATAAAAAACATGAGGATATCATATGGTATTTCTTTTTATGTGATCTCACCTATAAGTGGAACCTAATCAACAAACAACAAGCAAAATACAACCAGAGACATTAAGATAAAGAGCAAACTGACAGTAACCAGAGAGGTGTGGGAAAGGGATAATAGGGATAAGAGGATAAGGGCCATCAAGGAACATGTGTAAAGGACATATGGACAAAGCCAAATGGGGTAGGTTTGAGGGTGGGGGGGCGTGGTGGGGTGAAAGTAGAGACAACTATACTTGAACAACAATAAAAAAAAGAATTCTTCTAATTAAAAGTAAATAAATAAAAACATGAGAGCTGAAGAAAACATTTTGGACTATATGAATTGTAACAATATGTGATTCATGGGAATACTAGAAGAAGAGAGTGAACTAGGAATCAAGAACCTATTTGAAGAAATAAGGACCAAAAACTTCCATAATCTGGTGAAGGAAAGAGACACACAAGTCCAGGAAGCTCAGAGAGTTCCAAACAAGTTGGACCCAAAGAGGCCTACACTGAGACACATCAAAATTAAAATGACAGGCTTAAAGACAAGAAGGGAATCCTAAAAGCCACAAGAGAAAAGCAGGGACCTATGTACCATAGGAGCACCAATTAGACTGGCATCTCATTACTCAACAGCAAGATTTCAGGCCAGAAGGGAGTGGCATGAAATATTCAAGGTAATGAAAAGCAAGGACCTACAACCCAGCAAGAGCTATCATTTAAAGTGGAAGGAGAAATAAGAAGCTTCCCAGGCAAGAAAAGGCTAAAGGAGTTTTTTTTTAAAAATACAAAACCAGTACTACAACAAATGTTAAAGGGCTTTCTTTAAGGAGAAGAAAAAAGAGAAAGAAAGGATAAAACAGAGGAAAGAGTCTAATATTAAAAATGGCACTACATACATATCTATCAACAATCACCTTGATGTAAAGGGCTTAAATGCTCTGAGCAAAAGACATAAGGTAGCTGAATGGATAAGAAAACAAGATCCATCTATATGCTGCCTGCAAGAGACCCGTTTCAGATCAGAAGATGCACACAGACTAAAAGTAAAGGGATGGAAAAAGATATGTCATGCAAATGGAAAAGAAAAAAAAAGCTGAGGTAGCAGTACTTATATCCCACAATATAGACTTTTCAAACCAAGACTATATAGTAAGAGAGAAAGAAGGACACTACATAATGATAAAGGGGAAAATCCAATAAGAGGATAAAACCCTAGTAAACATTATGCACTCAACATAGGAGCACCTAAATATATGAAGCAAATCTTGATGTACATAAAAGGAGAGAGCGACAGAAACAATCGTAGTCATGGATTTTAACACCCCATTGACTTCAATGGATACTCTTCCAGGCAGAACATCAACAAAGAGACAGCAGCCTTAAAATAACGTACTAGATAAAATGAATTAATTGATATCTTCAGAGCATTCCATCCCAAAACACAAGAATATACATATTCTTTTTTTATTGAAACAATGTTTTTATTTTATTTTTTATTCTTTTAAAAATTTTAATCATTGTACAAGTACAGTTTCTCTCTCCTTTTACTCCCATTCTAGCCCACCCACCCAACCCTCCCCATTTCCCTCTCATTACCACCCTCCCCCTAGTTTTTGTCCATGTGTCCTTTAAATTCATTCCTGTAAACCTTACCCAATCTCCTCTGAAATTCCCTCTTCTTTCCCCTCTGGTCACTGTCAGTCTGTCCTCTATTTCAGTGTCTTTGGTTATATTTTGCTTGTTTCTTTGTTTTGTTTTTTTAGGTTCCTGTTAAAGGTGAGATCATATGGTATTTGTCTTTCACCGCCTGGCTTATTTACCTTGGCATAATGCTTTTCATTTCCATCCATGCTGTTGCAAAGGGTAGGAGCTCCTTTCTTTCTGCTGCATAGAAATTCCATTGTGTAAATGTACCATAGTTTTTTGATTCATTTATTTACTGATGGGCATATAGATTGCTTCCAGCAACTAGCTATTGTAAATTGTGCTGCTATGAACATTGGGATTCAAAGGTTCTTTTGGATTGGCGTTTTAGTGTTCTTAGGATATAGTCCCAGCAGTGGAATTGCAGGGTCAAAAGACAGTTTTATTTTTAGTTTTCTGAGGAAGTTCCATACTGCTTTCCCCAGTGGTTGTACCAGTCTGCAGTCCCACCAACAGTGCACTAGGGTCCCCTTTTCTCCACAACCTCTCCAACTCTTGTTGTTTGTTGCTTTGTTTATGATGGCTATTCTGACTGGTGTGAATTGGTATCTCATTGTGGTTTTAATTGCATCTCTCTGATAGCTAGCGATATTGAACATCGTTTCATGTGTCTTTGGATCTTCTGTATGTCCTCCTTGGAGAAGTGTCTGTTCAAGTCCTTTGCCCATTTTAAAATTGGATTCCTTGTCTTAGAGTGGAGTCGTGTAAGTTCTTTATATATTTTGGAGATTAAACCCTTGTCTGAGATATCATTGGCAATATGTTTTCCCATACACTTGGTTCTCTTTTGATTTTAATACTGTTTTCTTTAGCTGTGCAAAAGCTTTTGATGAGGTCCCATTTGTTTATTCTTTCCTTTATGTCCCTTGCTCTAGGGGACATGTCCATAAAAAGTTTCTGCATGAAATATCTGAGATTTTCCTACCTACATTCTCTTCTAGGACTTTAATGGTGTCATGGTTTATATTTAAGTCTTTTATCCACCTTGAATTATTTTTGTATAAGGTGTAAGTTGGTGCTCGAGATTCATTTTTTTGCACGTAGCTGTCCAGTTCTCTCAACACCATTTGTTGAAGAGGCTATTTTTATTTCATTTTATTTTGCTGCCTCCTTTGTCAAATATTAATTGACCATAGAGACTTGGGTTTATTTCTGGGCTCTCTGTTCTGTTCCATTGGTCCATGTGCCTGTTTTTATGCCAGCACCAGGCTGTTTTGATTACAGTGGCCTTGTAGTATAATTTAGTGTCAGGTCTCGTGATCCCTCCTACTTCACTCTTCTTTCTCAAAATTGCAGCAGCTATTCAGGGTCATTTATGGTTCCATATAAGTTTTTGAAGTGTTTGTTCTATGTCTGTGAAATAAGCCACTGGTACTTTAATAGGTATTGCACTGCATGTGTAAATTGCTTTGGGTAGTATGGACATTTGATGATATTAATTCTTCCAATCCATGAACACGGTATATGTTTCCATTTATTTGTGTCTTCCTTGATTTCTTTCCTCAGTGTTATGTAGTTTTCTGAGTACAGGTCTTTTACCTCTTTGGTTAGGTTTATTCCTAGGTATTTTATTTTTCGTTTTGCTATTTCAAAATGGGATTTTTTTTTTGATTTCTGCTTCTGCTGTTTCATTGTTGGTGTACAGAAATACCTAGATTTCTGGATATTGACTTTGTATCCCACTGTTTTGCCAAATTCATTTATTAGGTCAAGCAGTTTTTTGGTAGAGTCTATAGGATTTATAAGAAATAAAGGAAATCCTATAGACTCCACCAAAAACTGCTTGACCTAATAAAAGAATATACATACTTCTCAAGGGCACATGGAACAATTCTAGGATAGACCCCATGCTAGTACATGAAACAAATCTCAATAAATTTAAGAATTGAAGTCATATCAAGAATCTTCTCTGACAACAATGCTATGAAACCAGAAAATCAACCACAAGAAGAACACCCAAAAATACACAAAGACATGGAAGCTCAATAACATGTTATTAACCAATGAATGGGTCAAAACAACAAAATCAAGAGAGAAATCAAAAGATACTTTAAAATAAATGAAAATGAGAATACAGCAGTCCAAAATGTGTGGGACAATGGGAAAGCAATCTTGAAGATGGAAATTCGTAGCACTACAGGCCTGTCTCAAAAAAAAAAAAAGAAAGAAAGAAAGAAAGAAAGAAAGAAAGGAAAAGCTCAAACAAACAATCTAAATTCACAGTTAAAGGAACTTGAAAAAAACAACAACAAAGTCCAAAGTAAGTAGAAGGAAGGAAATAGTAAACCCAGAGAAGAAATAAATGAAATAGAGTAAAAAAATGATACAAAAGATCAAAGAATCCAAGACATGGTTATTTGAAAAGATAAAAAGGATTGTCAAACCTTTAACTAGACTCATCAAGAAAAAAAGGACCCAGAGAAATAAAATCAGAAATTAAAGAGGAGAAATAACAACACAAAAAAATACAAAGGATTGTAAGAAAATATTATTATCAATTTTATACCAGCAAACTGGACAACCTGGATGAAATGGATAAATTCTTAGAAACATAAAATCTTCCAGAAATAAATCAGGAAGAATCAGATAATCTAAGTAGAAGATTATACCTAATGAAATTGAAGCAGTAATCAAAAACTCCCAACAAACAAAATCCCTGGAACAGATGGCTTCAGAGATGAATTTTACTAAACATTCTGAAAGAAGTAACACCTCTCCTCAAACAAATTGATAAAATTCAAGAGAAAGAAAGGCTCCCAAAATCATATTACAAGACTAGCATGTTCCTAATTCAAAACCAGATAAAGAGGAGTTCCAGCCAAGATGGAGGCATAGGTAGAAAAACTGTCGCTTCCTTGCACAACCAAAAGGAGCATAACAACCAATCTAAAATCAATAAACAACCGGAAGCGTCAGAAAATCACACTGCATGGAACTCCAACGGCCAAGAAATTAAAGAAGAAGTCAACTAGAACAACCAGACCAATAAAAACCCATGGCACAGGTAGGCTGGCTGAAAGAACTTTGGTGAGGCAGCAGACTGTGTGGATGGGGCTGGCTGAAGGTGAAACTGAGATGCAGAGTTGACTGTGGACTATGGTGGTTGCTGTGGTGGGAGAAACTCCCAGTCTCACAGGAGAATTCCTTGGAAGTGGGCTAGAGATAAGCAAGTGAGCTTCATTGTTTCCTCTCTGGCCCCTCCCCCACAGGCAGCATTGCAGCACAGAAAGGTGGCCTGCCCAGCCCTGAGGTGAATACCTCAGGCCCTGCCCCCTTACAGTTTAGCAGGTGCTCTGAGACAAAAGAAATATGGCCTAAATGAAAGAACAGAGTAAAACTTCAGAAAGAGAACTGTGTGATGAGGAGATAGCCAACCTATCTGATGAAGAATTTAAAGCCCTGGTAATCAAAATTCTCACAGAACTGATTGAACTTGTTCAAAAAAAAAAAAAGTGAAAGATACCAAAAATGAAATAAAGCAAAATATTCAGGGAACCAACAGTGACAGCAAGGAAACCAGGACTCAAAGCAACAATTTGGAACAAAAGGAAGAAATAAACATCCAACAGAATGAAGAAACAAGAATTCAAAAAAGTGAAAAAGATTTAGGAATCTCTGGGACAACCTGAAATGTTCCAATATCTGAATTATAGGGGTGCCAGAAGGAAAACAGGAAGACCAAGATATTGAAAACTTATTTGAACAAATAATGAAGGAAAACTTCCCCAATCTGGCAAAGGAAATAGACTTCTAGGAAATCCAGGAATCCCAGACAGTCCCAAAGAAGTTGGATCCAAAGAGGAACACACCAAGGCATATCATCATTATGTTACCCAAGATTAAAGATAAAGATAGAATCCGAAAAGGAGACAGTTACCTACAAAGGTGTGCCCATTAGACTACCAGCTGATTTCTCAAAAGAAGCCTTGCAGGCAAGAAGGGGATGGAAAGAAGTATTTGAAGGCATGAAAGGCAAGGACCTACATCCAAGATTGCTCTATCTAGCAAAGCTTTCATTTAGAATGGAAGGACAGATAAAGTGCTTCCCAGATAAGGTCGAGTTAAAGGAGTTCATCTTCACTAAGCCCTTATTATATGAAATGTTAAAGGGACTTTTGTAAGAAAAAGATAAAAAATATGAACAGTAAAATGACAAGAAACACAATGATCAACAAATGAACCTAAAGAAAAGAAAAACATTGAAAACAAAAACTAAGCGAACAACTGGAACAGGAACAGAATCAGATAAATAGACATCACATAGAATGGTTTCAGTGGGAAGGGGGAAAGGAGGAATGATGGGGAAGGTACAGGGAAGAAGAAGCATACTTTATAGGCATAAAATAGATGGGGATAGATAAATGGTATTGGAAACAGAGAACAACCCTTACATGTACAACCCATGGACATGAACTAAAGATGGGGGGAATGCTGGAGGATTGGGGGTTGCAGGGTAGAGAGGGGATAAAGGGAGAAAATGGGAAAAGTGTAATAGCATAATCAATAAAATATACTTAAAAAACCCAAAACCAGATGAAGGCAGTACAAAGAAAGAAAATTACAGGCCAATATGCTTGATGAACATACATGCTAAAATCCTCAACAACACATTAGCAAACCAAATACAGCAATGCATCAAAAAGTTCATACACCATGATCAAGTGGGGTTTATTCTGGGAATGCAATATTGGTACAAACATTTCCAAATCAATAAATGTGATTCACCACATAAACAAATGAAGGATAAAAGCACATGATCATATCAATAGATATAGAAAAAGCATTTGATAAAATTCAGCAATGATTTATGTTCAATACTCTTGGCAAAGTGGGAATTGAGGGAACATACCTAAACATAATAAAGACCATATATGACAAACCCACTGCCAGCATCATACTCAGTGGGCAAAAACTACAAGCATTCCCATTAAGATGGGGAACAAGACGGGATGTCCACTTTCACCTCTTATTCAACATAGTACTAGAAGTCCTAGCCACAGTAATGAGACAAGAAGAAGAAGTAAAAGGCATCCAAATTGGAAAGGAAGAAGTAAAACTGTCCTTATTTGCAGATGACATTATACTGTAAGTAGAGAACCCCAAAGATTCCACCAGGAAGCTACTAGAATGGATAAATGAATTCAGCAAAGTAGCAGGATACATAATTAATATCCAGAAATCAGTTGCATTTCACTATGCCAATAAAGAACTAATAGAAAGTGATGAGGATGTAGGTAGATACACTTTGCCTCCTCACACAAGTAAAAGAAGGACAACAACAAATTAAAAAACAAAAACCAACCATAGGTGCTAGAAAATTGAACTGTATTGAAATCCAACAACCAAGGAGTTGAGGAAGAAGCATTCATTCAGACTGGTAGGAGGGGTGGAGTTGGGCATCCAAGGAGGAGAGGACATGCAGCAAGGCAGCTGCTGGAAGACTGGGTGGGTGAGGTGGTGGCTAGCAGACTGGGCAGTCCCACATTTGTGTGCAGATAAACGGGAGGAACAACTGGGGAGCAAGACAGACCATGCAACCCAGGGTTCCAGCATGGGGAAATAGAGCCTCAAACCTCGGGCTATAAAAATCTGTGAGATTTGTGGTGCCAGGAGAAACTCCCAGCCTCACAGGAGAGTTTGTTGGAAATATGCACAGGGCCATAGAATGAACACAAGCCCACACTCTTGGTAATCAGCACCAAAAGGGCCCAATTTGATTGCGGGAAGCAGGGGAACTGACTGAAAGCCCACTGATAGTCCAGCAAGCTGATTGTTCCCTTTTAGAACCCTCCCCCACACACGGCACCACAACACAACAATGTGTGTTGCCCCACCCTGGTGAATACCTAAGGCTCTGCCCCCTAGAATGTAACTGGTGCACCAAGACAAAAAAAAAATATGGGCCAAATTAAGGAACAGATCAAAACTCCAAAAATACAACTAAGCATTGAAGAGGTGGGCAACCTATCAGATACAGGGTTCAAAACACCAGTAATCAGGGTGCTCACAGAAATGATTGAGTATGGTCGCAAAACAGAGGAGAAGTGAAGGCTATGCTAAATGAAAGTAAGCAAAATATACAGGGAACTAACAGTGAAGGGAAGGAAACTGGGGCTCAAACCAATGATTTGGAACAGAAGGAAGAAGTAAACATTCAATCAGAACTCAGTGAAGAAACAGGAATTCAAAAAAACAAACAAACTAACAACCCCAAAGAGAGGCTTAGGAACCTCCAAGACAACTTTAAACAATGCAAATTCCAAATAATGGTCAAACAATGGTCAATAAACAATTACTTGACCAAATAATGATGTAGAACTTCTTCAATCTGGCAAAGGAAATAAACATCCAGGAAGCTCAGAGAGTCCCAAAGAAGTTGAACCCACCAAGGAAGCACACACCAAACACACACCAAGGCACATTAGGTAAGATTAAAGGGAAGGAGAGAATCTTAAAAGCAGCAAGAGAGAAGGAGACAGTTACAAACTCACAACTATCAACGACTGAACCTAAAAAAATAAAAACAAAAACAAAGTAAGCAAACAACTAGAATAGGAACATAATCACAGAATTGGAGATCACATGGAGAATTATCAGCAGGGAGAGGGCGTGGTGTGGGGAGAATGGAGGAAAAGGTACAGAGAATAAGAAACATAAATGGCAGGTACAAAATAGGGAGGGGTAGGTTAAGAATAGTATGGGAAATGGAGAAGCCAAAGAACTTGTATGTATGACCCATGGACATGAACTACATGGAGGGTGGGGAACGCTGGTAGGATGGGGGTATGAGGCTGGAGGAGAATAGAGGGGAGAAAAGAAAGGGAAACCATAATAACAAAATCAATAAATTATATTTTAAAAAGAACTAACAGAAAAAGAAATTAAGAAAACAATCCCATTCACAATTGCCCTCAAAAAGAATAAAACACCTAAGAATAAACCTAACCAAGGATGTAAAATACCTGTACGTGGTAAACTATATGATACTGAAGAAATTGAAGAAGATACAAATAAGTAAAAGCATATACTGTGTTCATGGATAGGAAGAATTAACATCATTAAAATATCCATGCTACTCAGAGTTATCTATAGATTCAACTCAATTTTAAAAAAAATTTTTGAGGAAACTCCATACTGCTTTCCATGGTGGTTGCACCAATCACTCATGGGAGCTCCCTTTTTCCCACTTCATCATCAACTCTTGTCATTTGTGGATTTATTGATGATAGCCATTCTAACATGTGTGAAGTGATATTTAATTGTGAATTTAATTTGCATTTCTCTGATTAGTGACATTGAACATCTTTTTATATGTCTTTTGACCATCTGTATGTCCACTTTGGAGAAATGTCTATTTAGATCCCTTTCTCATTTTCTTTTTTTCACATTTTTTTATTGTTGTTCAAGTACAGTTGTCTCCATTCCCCCCCACCCACTCCCCCCACTGCAGCCATCCCCACCTCCCACACTCGATCTTACCCCACTTTGGTTTTGTGCATGTGACTTTCATACATGTTCATAAAAAACCCTCTCACTTTCTCCCCCTTTATCCCCTCCCACCTCCTTTCTGGTTACTGTCCATTTGTTCTTAATTTCACTGTCTCTGGTTATATTTTGCTTGCTCATTTGTTTTGTTGATTAGGTTCCACTTATAGGTGAGATTATATGGTATTTGTCCCTCACCATCTGGCTTATTTCACTTAGCAAATGCTCTCCAGATCTATCCATGCTGTTGCAAAAGGTAGGAGCTCCTTCTTTCTTTCTGCTGCATAGTATTCCATCATGTAAATGTACCACAGTTTTTTGATCCACTCATTTACTGATGGGCACTGAGGCTGTTTCCAGCACTTGGCTATTGTAAACAACGCTGCTTTGAACATTGGGGTGCATAGGTTCTTATGGGTTAGTGTTTCAGGGTTCTTAGGGTATAACCCCAGCAGTGGAATTAGCAGGTCAAAAGTCAGTTCCATTTTTAGTTTTTGAGGGAATTCAATACTGTTTTCCACAGTGGCTGCACCAGTCTGCATTCCCACTAAAAGTGCAGTAGGGATCCCTTTTCTCCACATCCTCCCCAACACTTGTTTGTTGACTTGTTTATGATGGCCATTCTCACCAGTGTGAAGTGGTATCTTATTGTGGTTTTAATTTGCATCTCTCTGATGGCTAGGGATGCTGGGCATCTTTTCATATGTCTTTGGACCCACTGTATGTCCTCCTTGGAGAAGTGTCTGTTCAGGTGTTTTGCCCATTTTTTAAATTGGGTTGTTTTTCTTCCTGGAGGGAGTCATGTGAGTTCTTTACATATTTTGGAGATCAAATCCTTGTCTGAAGTATCATTGGCAGATATATTTTTCCATATGATTGTTTCCCATTTCATTTTGCTAATGTTTTCTTTAGCTATGTAGAAGCTTTTTATTTAATGAGATCCCATTTCTTTATTCTTTCTTTTATGTCTCTTGCTCCAGGAGACATATAGGTGAAAATATTGTTGTGTGGAATATCTGAGATTTTCCTGCCTATGTTCTCCTCTAGAACTTTTATGGTATAATGACATATTTAAGTCTTTTATCCATCTTGAATTTGTTTTTGTGTATGGTGTTGGTGATCGAGTTTCTTTCTTTCTTTCTTCCTTCCCTCCTTCCTTCCTTCCTTCCTTCCTTCCTTCCTTCCTTCCTTCCTTCCTTCCTTCCTTCCTTCCTTCCTTCCTTCCTTCCTTCCTTTCTTTCTTTCTTTCTTTCTTCTTTCTTTCTTTCTTTCTTCTTTTTTTTTGCATGTAGCTGTCCAGCTCTCCCAACGCCATTTGTTAAAGAGGCCATTTTTACTCCTTTTTATGCCTCTGTCCCCTTTGTCAAACATTAGTTGATCATAGAGACTTGGGCTTATTACTGGGCTCTCTATTCTGTTCCATTGGTCTATGTGTCTTTTCTTATGTCAGAATCATGCTGTTTTGGTTACAGTGACCTTGTAATACAGTTTGATATCAGGCATTGTGATCCCTTCTACTTAGTTGTTCTTTCTAAACATTATTACAGCTATTTGGAGTCATTTATGGTTCCATATAAATTTTTAAAATGTTTGTTCTATATCTGTGAAATATGTCGTTGGACTTTAATAGGGAAAGCATTGAATCTATAAATGGATTTGGGTAGTATGGACATTTTGATGATGTTAATTCTTCTGATCCATGAACATGGTACCTACCTCCATTTGTTTGTGTCTTCCTTAATTTCTTTTTTCAGTGTTGTGTAGTTTTCTGAGTACAGGTCTTTTACCTCCTTGGTTATTAGGTTTATTCCTAGGTACTTACTTTATTTTTCTTGTTGCTCTATTAAAAGAGTTATTTTTCCTGATTTCTGTTTCTGATATTTCATTGTTGGTGTACAAAAATGCCTTCAATTTCTGAATAGTGACTTTGTATCCGCTGTTTTGTCAAAGTCATTTATTAAGTCAAGTAGTTTTTTTGGTGGGGTCTATTGGATTTCCTTGTACACTATTATGTCATCTGCAAACAATGACAATTTTGCTTCCTCCTTTCCGATTTGGATGCGTTTTATTTCTTTTTCTTGTCTGAATTCTGTGGCTAGGACTTACTTTACTATGTTGAATGGAAGCTGTGAAAGTGAACATCCTTGTCTTGTTCCTGATCTTAGTGGGAAAGCTTTTAATTTTTGCCCATTGAGTATGATGTTGGCTGTAGGTCTCTCCTATATGGCCTTTATTATGTGAAGGGAGTGCTTCCTCTATTCCAACTTTGCTGAGTGTTTTAATCACAAATGGCTGTCCTTGTCAAATGTTTTTTCTGCATCTATTGATATGATCATGTGATTTTTGTCTTTGCTTTTGTTTGTGTGATATAATATGTTTATTGATTTTCAAATAGTGTACCTTCCTTGCATCCCTGGAATGAATCCCACTTGGTCATGGTGTATGACTTTTTTAATGTATTGTTGGATGCAGTTTGCCAATATTTTGTTGAGGATTTTAGTGTCTGTGTTCATCAGTGATATTGGCCTGCAGTTTTCTTTCTTTTTTGTGTCTTTATCTTGTTTTGGGATTAGGATGATGCTGGCTTTATAAAAAGAGTTTGGGAGTCTTCCTTCTTCTTGGATTTTTTGGAATAGTCTGTGAAGGATAGGGGTTAGCTCTTCCTTAAATGCTTTGCAGAATTCTCCTGTGAAACCATCTGGTCCAGGGCTTTTGTGTGTCAGGAATTTTTTGATTACTGCTTTGATTTTGTCAGCTCTTATTGGTCTGTTCAGGCTTTCTGCTTCTTCATTCAGTTTTGGAAGATTATATTTTTCTAGAAATTTGTCCATTTCACCTAGGTTTTCAAATTTCTTGGCAATCATTTTTCATAGTAATTTCTTACAATCCTTTATATTTCTGTGGTATCAGTTGCAATCTCTCCTCTTTCATTTTTGATTGTGTTTATTTGGGTCCTCCCTCTTTTTTTCTTGATGAGTCTGCTTAAAGGTTTGTTGATTTTGTTTATTTTTTCAAAGAACCAGCTCCTGGATTTATTGATCCTTAGAATTGTGCTTTTAGTGTCTATGTCATTTAATTCTGCTCTGATCTAGGTTATTTCCTGCCTTCTACTTGCTCTGGGCTTTGCTGTTGTTCCCCAGTTTTTGTAGAGGTAAGGTTAGGTTGTCTATTTGAAACGTTTCTATGTTTTCTAGGTAGGCCTGTATGGCTATGAACTTCCCTCTCAGGACTGCCTTTACTGTTTCCCATATGTTTTGGATTGTTGTGAGTTCATTTTCATTTGTTTCCAGAGACTTTTTGATTTCTTCCTTGATCTCATTCTTAATTCATTCATTGTTTAATAGCATGCCATTCAATCTCCATGAATGTGAATGTTTTTGAGTTTTTTCCTTGAGGTTTCTGGTTTCTGGTTTCAGTCCCTTGTGGTCCAGGAAAATACTTGATATGATTTCAATTGTCTTGAATTTGTTGATGTTGGTTTTGCATCCTCTCATGTGGTCTATCTTTGAAAATGTTGCATGTGCATTTGACAAGAATGTGTATTTTGCTTCTTTGGGATGAAAGGCTCTATATCTATCAGTTAAGTCTATTTTATCTAGGACGTTGTCCAATGCCACAATATCTTTGTTAATATTTTGTTCAGAAGATCTATTCGTTTTTGACAGTGAGGTGTTAAAATCCCCTACTATAATTGTGCTTCTGGCAATATCTTTTTTGAAGTCCTCTAAAATTTTTCTTATATATTTGGGTGCTCCTCTGTTGGGTGTATATATGCTTATAATGTTTATGTCTTCTTGATGGATTCTTTCCTAGAGTATTATGAAGTGACCTTCTGGGTCTCTTTTTATGGCCTTTGTTTTGAAGTTTATTTTGTCTAATATGACAATTGGTACCCTGCTTTTTCCCTGTCCATTTGCTTGGAAAATTTTTTCCAACCCGTCACATTAGTCTGTGTAGGTCTTTTGTTCTGAGGTGGGTCTCTTGTAGGCAGCATATGTGTGGGTCATGTTTTCTTATCCGTTCACAGCTACCTTATGTCTTTTAATTAGAACATTTGATCCATTTACATTTGAGGTTATTATTATTAGGTACTTATTCATTTCCCCTGTTGTTTGTGATCCCCTGTCTCTCACTCTTTTCCTTCCTCTCCTTATAGCAGTCTCCTTAGTGTATCTTGCAGTGCTGGTTTGGTGGAGGTGTATTCTTTCAGTTCTCTTTTATCTGGGAAAGTCCTTATATCACCTTCCATTGTAATTGAGAGCCTTGCTGGGTAGAGTACTCTTGGTTACAGGCCTTTGCTTTCCATTACTTGGAATATATTTTTGCCATTTTCTCTTGGCCTGAAGTGTGTCTTGTGAGAAATCAGCTGCTAACCTTATCGGGCCTCCCTTGTATGTTACTTCCTGTTTCTCCCTTGCTGCCTTTAAGATTCTTTCTTTGTCTTTGAAAGTTGGCATTTCAATTATGATGTGTCTTGGAGTAGTCCGACTTGGGTTCATCTTGATTGGGACCATCTGTGCTTCCTGAACTTGCATGGTTTTTTCCCTCTTCAGGTTCAGAATGCTTTCTGTCATTATTTTTTTCAAACAGGGTTTCTATCCCTTGCTCTTTTCTTTTCCTTCTGGTATTCCTATGATTCAAATTTTGTTGTGTTTCATATTGTCTTTCAGTTCCCTTAAGGTATCTTCATATTTTTTTTAGTCTGTTTTCATGTAGCCGCTCTACCTGGGTGTTTCTTTCTACATTGTCTTCCATCTTACTAATTTGGTCCTCTGCTTTGTCCAGCATGCTTGTAATTCCTTCTAGTGTTTTTTTTTTTTTATTTCAGCAATTGTATTCTTCATTGCTTCTTGGTTCTTTTTTTTTTTCTTTTTTTTTTTTTTTTTAATTTCAATCATTGTTCAAGTACAGTTTTCTCCCGCTTCTTGGTTCTTGTTTATAGTTTCTTTTTCCTTTTTCATACTGTTGTAGTTCTCATTCAATTCCTTGTAGTTGTCTGTGAGCTCCTTGAACATCCCTTGACTTGGTCTCTGCCCAGGTCCCAGGGACCTTACTGTCCCAATGCAATCTCCTTACTGTCTGTTTTTCAACTACCTCTACAGTTTTGGCTTCCAAACTTCATAAAAGCTGGGATTCCATTGGCTGTGCACTCTATTCTCCAGAAGATCAGCTAGGTGTCCCGGTTAGGTGCACACTAAGTGGATTCAGCTCCCACCTACCTTGCTGGCATCTTTAGTCTCTATTATACATACCTTAAACCAAACTCTTCAATTTGCCTTTGAATCTGTATTTAAATTCTTAAAATTTATGGCACTGCACATGGATCAATGAAAGCTATAGGGGTAAAGATATTCAAATTCTCTAATCAGGTAAATCTTTTGGTTTTAAAGTCTTTTTCTTTGCCATTCACCCCTAAACTCTTCTGTACAATTTTTGTATACTAATGGTAGGCAGAAAAGTGGTAATGTTACTTATTTTGCAAAACAAAATGAAAGATGCTAAAATCTTTGTCACCATTCAAAAATCGAATACATAAGAACTAAAAATGTAAAATTCTTTTGTTAGATTTTTATTGAATTTATTTTTTTTCATTTTAAGTATTTTTATTGATTATGCTATTACAGTTTTCCCATTTTTATCTCCCTCAACTCTGCACCATTCATCCCTCCAGCATTCTTTTCCCCTCCCTTAGTTCATGTCCATTGGTTGTACATATAAGTTCCTGGCTTCTCCATTTCCTATACTGTTCTTAACCTCCCTCTGTCTATTTGGTACCTACAGATTATGCTTCTTATTCCCTGTACCTTTACCCCCATTGTCTCTCCTCTCCCTCCTTGCTGATAACCCTCTATGTGATCTACATTTCTGTGATTCTGTTCCTTTTCCAATTCTTTGCTTAGTTTGATTTTGTTTTTGTTTTTGTTTTTTTTTATGTTCAGTTCTTGATAGTTGTGTTTGTTGTCATTTTACTATTCCTAGTTTTGATCATCTTCTTTTTCTTAGATAAATCCCTTTAATGTTTCATATAATATGGGCTTGGTGATGATGAACTCCTTTAACTTGACCTTATCTGAGAAGCACTTTGTCTGCCCTTCCATTCTAAATGAAAGTTTTACTGGATACAGCAATCTTGGATGTAGGTCCTTGCCTTTCATGACTTGTAATACTTCATTCCAGCCTCTTCTTGCCTATAAGGTCTCTTTTGAGAAATCAGCTGATAGACTTATGGAAACTTCTTTATAGGTAACTGTCTCCTTTTCTCTAGCTGCTTTTAAGATTCTTTCCTTATATTTAATCCTGGGTAACTTAATTATGATGTGTTTTGGTGTGTACTTCCTTGGGACCAACTTCTTTAGGTCTCTCTGAGCTTCCAGGACTTCCTGGAAGTCTATTTCCTTTTCTAGATTGGGGAAGTTCTCCTTCATTATGTTTTTCAAATAAGTTTTTAATTTCTTGGTCTTCCTCTTTTCCCCTTCTGGCACCTCTATGATTCGGATGTTGCATTGTTTAAAGTTGTCCTGGAGGTTCCTAAGCCTCTCCTCATTTTTTTTTAATTCTTGTTTCTTCATTCCGTTCTGGTTGAATGTTTATTTCTCCTTCTCTTCCTGATCATTGATTTGAATCCTGATTTCCTTCCCTTCGTTGTTGCTTCCCTGTATGTTTTTCTCTATTTCTCTTTGCATAGCCTTCATTTCTTCCTCTATTTTGCATCTGTACCCAGTCATTTCTGTGAGCATCCTGATTACCAGTGTTTTGAACTCTGCATCTGATAGGCTGGCTATCTCTTCCTTCCTTAGTTCTTTTCTAGAGTTTTGATCTATTCTTTCATCTGGGCCATATTTCTTTGTCTCAGTGCACCTGTTATGTAGTCAGGGGCAGAGCCTTAGGCATTCACAGGGGTGGTGCAACCCACATTGCTGTGTTTTGGTGCTGTATGTGGGGGAGGGATCAAAGAGGGAATAATGCTGCTTGCTGGGTTCTCAGCAGGCTTTCAGTCACTTCCCCTCCTACCCACAAGCAAATCAGGCCCTCTGGTGCTGATTCCAGGGTGGGTAGGTTTCTGTATGTTCTGGGACCCCATGGGTCTCTCCAAAAACTCTCCTGTGGGGCTGGGAGTTTCTCCCACTGCAACAGCCACAGGTTTTTACAGCCAGAGGTTTTGAGGTTTTATTTCTCCACACTGGTACCCTGGGGTTTATTGTCTGTCTCACTCCCCAATTGTTCCTCCTGCCTTATCCCTTTGTCAATGTTGGACTGCAGGTCTGCCAGTCACTGCCTGGCCAGCCCCATCTGTCATGTTGGCACCTGTCCTCTCTGCCCCAACTGCTGGTCTCTGCCCTCCTACCAGTCTGGATGAATGTTTCTTTAACTCCTTGGTTATCGGGCTTCCATAGAGTTCTATTTTCTAAAAGCTCTGTTGTTTTTTTTTTTTTAAGTTTGTTGTCATCCTTTTGGTTGTGTGAGAAGCAAAGCATGTCTACCTATGCCTCCATTTTGGCTGGAAGTCCCATAAAATTATTTAAAATCAAAAGTAAAGCCTTACTGAACAGAAGGCTGCATATTTGGTCATCTTTTTTAGTCATGTATAAGGAGGAACAAGAGTACCTTTATTTAAATCATCTGCAAGTGAAAACTTTTAAAAAGCTTTATTTTCTGTATAGAAGACTAGGATTGTGTGTTAAGAAGCCAAATTAACAAATACTGCAGCTACTGAAATACCCATCTGATTTGGGTGATGTGAAATATCAGTTAATAATCTGAGTCAAGTTGAAATTTGAAAGAGTACTAGAAATTGTTGGTTCTTCTCTTTTTCATATTGTGTTATATTTTCTATATGGTGTATATATTATACATAGACTTTCTTTTGTAGGAATCCAAACGCCAAATGAGTTACTTTTTAGATGTTTTTATATTTCCTCAAGAAGATTTAGCTTTGAATTCAGCTGTTCTTATGTGGCCTTGGAAAATTAATCCTATTTTTGATGAAAATGATGAGGTAAATATATGTTTTACTGTATATTTTATATTCCGACATTTTAAGCACAGTGTTTATTTAATTGTCATACATACTTGATGTCTACCTTTAAAAAGTAACTGTATGTATCAATATGAGTTTGGGGCTAGCAACATTTTATGCCCCTCAGGTTTAGGGTGGGCCGTTAGGCTTAACTCACATTATCTATTAAGAAGTGAGACTAATGTTAAACAAGTCAGAAGTATTATATAACTTTAAAAAAAATATTTTATTCATTCCTAGAGAGAGGGGAAGGCAGGGGAATACAGAGGGAGGGAAGCATCAATGTGTGGTTACCTTTTGTGCCCCCCCAACAGGGGACTCAGCCTCCAACCCAGGCATATGCCCTGACTGGGAATCAAACCTGTGACCCTTTGGTTCACAAGCTGGCACTAAATCCACTGAGCCACACCAGCCAGGGTAGAAGTATTACATAACTTGATAATAATAGTAATAGTAAGCACTGTACTCAGGGCTTTCCATTTATTCGATCATTTCATACTCACAAAAATCCCAGGTAATCTTATTTTCCCCATTTCATAAATGAGAAAAAATATGTCTCAGAGAAGTTAAATAACTTGTGCAATATCACAGAGATAAGTAGCAGAACCAGGATCCTGAGTATAATTTAGATTTTGAAGAAGTACTAATGCAAACCAGTTTCTTCTAAATTGGGAAATAAAATGGTATAGTAATGACAAGTCAGATAAACCAAAGTTGTATCGAGGTTTTGAGTTTAATGATTTTATGAGATTGGACATTCCTCTTAACCTCCATAAGCCTAAATTTCTTTATCTCTGAAATGAGAATAATAATACCTGTGGTAATATAAGTATATTCTTAATAGTTCTTGACACATGGCATATGTTTAATAAATGGTAGCTTTTTAATATCTCAGAATTGGTTAAATAGTTATAGTATCTGATTAATAAATAAAAATTGTTACAGTCACTGAAAATCTATGATAATTTGCTTCTGTGGTTTATTGCTCTTTGTATTTTAATATCAACGTTTTATCTTTACACTCATTTTTACTTCATTAATAGTTATTATTACTATGTAAAGCATTAAGATTTCTGATGTGATGCTTCCTTTGTAACAAAATAATTAACATGATTAAATTGTCTTTTATAAAGCTCATTGAGAATGCTAAACATAAAAAAGAAAATGAGCTAATTGCTAAAAGAGAGAAACTGATTTTGGAAATAGAAAAGGAATCACGCCGCATGGAGGAGTTTGCAGAATTTGCTGAACTGGACCGCATGCAACAGGTCTGATAAATATGTGAGACAGTAGCTATGGCTGGCTCATAGATTAACACATTACATGTTTATATACGTTTAAAAACATAGAAAAACATGAGCTTACTATGGCAAAACAGGGGCTTGACTCTTAGTCCTAAAAATAGTACTATTCCTGTGATCTTTTTGTGACTTAGTTTTGTATGATATAACCATACTTTTTGCTGTCTATCATAGTAATGTTGTGGAGTTGACATTTAAAGTTTCTATATAAATACAAGGACATAGTCTATGCAGTATCATATAATCTTGTTTTTCTAACATTACTTGGATATTTCTTGAGATAAAAAATTATTTGCTTTCAGTATGTGACCGATGTAAGACAACTACAAAAACGTATTCAGGAATCTGAAGAAGCAGTTCAGTTTATTAATAAACAAGAGGAACTTTCAAATGGGAATTGACAAAATATCCTGAACTGGAAAAATTAAAAGTTAATATTGAGCCCTATCAGAAGTTTTTCAAGTTAGTTTTGAAGTGGCAACGAACAGAAAAACGGTAATTTCTGGTAATGTAATAAAAATTAAGCAAATGATGTAAAAGGATTCATAAGCAAATATATATTTATTTTTTGGTGGTGTTACCTAAGTATTTAGAGTAGGAATTATCTGTTAATTTAAAAGAGAACCAAGTATCACATAGGAGAAGCATCAAATGTTGCTAAGGTATCACCTCAGCTTACTAATCCATATAATATCTAGAGTATAAATTGAGTTTTCTAGAGGCGGTTCATTTTTTAATGAAATTAATTAATTAATTTGATGAAGCATGGAGTGAAATCTGCATTTTATTTGGATATTGTTAATCATCCATTTATGGTCTGATGCATCTTTTAGCCATGCAGCATAGCTGAAATTATTGTTTTAATCTTGTTTCTTTACCATCAGTTCTACCTATGTGACTCAGAAAAACTGTTAACCACTCTTGTTCTCACTTATTTCTTTTGTATAATGAGAGGTCTAGCCTAAAGAATCCCTCAAGTCCCTTCAAACTCCAAAAGTCTCTGAGTTTAATATTATTTTTTCTCTTAATTCAGGTGGATGGATGGAGGGTTTTTGGACCTTAATGGGGAAATCATGGAAGCTGATGTAGATGAATTTTCCAGAGAGATTTTTAAGACACTGAAATTTTTCCAAATGAAGCAAAAGAAGGAATTGCAAGAAAAAAGAAAGTCAGCAAAAAGACGATCTCTGGAAACAGAGAAACTTGAAGAAGAACCAAAAGAGAATCCTACTATAACTATGTGCTCTACAGTAATGGAGAACATAAAAGTTTTTAAGGTATGAACACACTTAGTGATATTTGAGAAAGCCATGGTAGGCTCTTCACATCATCAATTGGTAAACAAGATAAATAGATATGGGAGAAAAACCAAAGGTGAATCCAGCAAAATCAATTCCTTCATAGAAAAATGCTTGACAAAGATAAAAGATAATAATAACTAGTTATACAATGATATAAAGAGGCTGAAAAATTAATAGGACAAAACCAGTTAGTCTAAACTAAGGGCAACAACACAAGGCAGCAGTTAGGGAAGTTTTGGAGTCACACTACCTAGGTTTATATCACAGTTCTGTGATTGTTAGTGGCATATCTTAAGCGAGATGTATAACCTCTTGTACTTTGGTGACCTCATTTATGAAGAGAGAATAGTAACAGTTTTGGGGAAAGTTAATATTGCATCCAACTTCTCATGACAATAGTGACAGTGATTCTAATGGTAGAGCCAAGTTTCTACTGTCAATATGCTTGAGTGCAAACTATGTGATAGGAATTTGAGCTTTGTTTCTGTCTGTGTCTAGCACTCTTAGATTCTATGAGGTGTATGACAAATTTCTAAGGTAACTACTGAAAATTATTCTCAATGTTTAGTGTTTTCATATGGTTTAAAAAATATGAAAAGATCTATCTGAAAAGTCTCATTCCAAAGTTTTCCACCATGTAACTCAGGTTATCAATGTTATTACTTCTTGTGTATGCTTCCACAGTTTGTTACACATATAACAATGTGAATATATTTTATTATCCTTTCATTTTTTTTTTTACATAAAGTATAGCATACTGTATGCATTATTTCTCCCTTTGTTTTGATTAATTTGTCTTGGAGGCCTTGTCTCATTATATATAGAGCTTTTTCATACTTGTTGAGCACTTGAATGGAGTTAGTCTTTTGTTTCCTCTCCAGCCTCCTAAGGAGGTGCTCTCCACACAGGTTGGCTATATTACTCTCAGCTTTTTGAAGCTGGGTGAGAAGATAATGAATTTCTAATGAAGCTAAATTTATCTACTTCAAGAGTATGTCCTGTCTACTTTATAGGTGTTAAAACTAATTTATTTAACAAATACTTATTGAGTGCCTGGTATGTCATGTTCTGATGAGTCCTGGGGAATATGATGGCAAGCAAAACAGATGATGGTGATAAAACTGGAAAGTTAAAACCAAAGCCCTTAATAATCAAAATTGAAAGTTGGGTATTTTATGTTCCTCCAATTTTAAAAAACTTACTTTATTAAATTATTATTATTTACCAAAAAACCTAAAAACATGACTGTCATACAAAGATAAATCAAATGTGTCAAATATTTTATTTTACTTACTGATTAATGAGAGAATCAGAAAGATGGTATGTCTGGTTCAAGGAGCATTTGATAAGCTGAGTATTTATAGGCAATTTAATAAAGGGATGTTAAAAAAGATTGGTATTATTAATTGGTTAGGGTCATACAGGACATTATACCATAACAATATGCCATTATACCATTTGAAGTTATCTTTTTGCTTAGGCAGAAATTACTTGCTATGCTGGACAAAAACCTACAAGCTAACGTAATTTTACAAAATCTGGAACTTTAAGTATTAAACAGTGAGTTGAACAAAGTACATTCTTTTTTTATTTTATTTTAATCATTGTTCAAGTACATTTTTCTGTCCTTTACTCCCATTTCAGCCCACCCACCCATCCCTCCACACCTCCCTCCCATTTCCACTCCCCCTAGTTTTTGTCCATGTGTCCTTTATATTTGTTCCAAAGTACATTCTTTAAACAGTTAAATTTTCCTTCGGTGGCCCCTGTACCTTATATAATATTGAAAGAATATGCCACATACCTATTTTTGCCTTTTCCCCCCAAGTTAAAATAATGTTTGAATTATAGTTGACATACAATGTTAAATTAGTTTCAGGTATACAATACAGTGATTGTATATTTACATACCTTATAATGTGATCGCCACCATAACTCTATTAACCATCTGCCACTGCACAAAGTTATTGTATTATTGACTAAATTACCTGTGCTATACATTATATCCCTGTGACTTATATATGTTATAGCTGGAAATTTGTACCTTTTATTTCCATTCATGTTTTTAAATCTATCTCTTCACCTCCATCCTTTCCAGCAATATCAATTTGTTCTCTGTATCTGCACGCATTTCTTTTTTGTTTTGTTTGTTCATTCATTTTTTAAGTCACATATGTGAAGTCATATGGTATTTATCTTTTTTGTGTCTGACTTTTTTTACTCAGCATAATACCCTCTAGCTCCATCCATGTTGTTACAGATGCCAATATTTTCTTCTTTTTTATTACTGAATAATAATATTCCATTGTATAACCACCACTTCTTTATCCATCCATCGATGGACACCTAAGTTGCTTCCAAATCTTGACTATTATAAATTAAGCTTCAGTGTACATAGAGGTTGTGCAAATGTCTTTTAGAATTAGTGTTTTTGTTTTGTTTAAATAAATGCCCCAGGGTGGAATTGCAGGGTCATATAGTAGTTCTATTTTTCATTTTTTGAGGAACCTCCATACTGTTTTCCATAGTGGCTGCACCAATTTACAATCCTACTAATAGTGCACAAATGTTCCCACTTCTCCACATCCTTGCCAATACTTGTTATTTGTCAACTTTTGATGACAGCCATTCTGAAAGGTATGAGGTGATATCTCATTGTAATTTTGAGTTGTATTTCCTTGACGATTAGTGATGTTGAGCATCTTCTCATATGTTGTTGGACACTTTTATGTCATCTTTGGAGATATGTCTTTTCAGGTCCTCTGCCCAGTTTTAAGTCAGATTATTTGTTTGTTTTTATTTTGAGTTTATGTGTTTTTTAATATACTTTGGATATTAATTCCTATCATATATGCCTTTTGCAAATATATACTCTCATCCAGTAGGTTGGTTTTTTTGTTTTGTTGATGGTTTTCTTTGCTGCACAAAAACTCTTAAATTTGATGTAGTCCCATTTGTTTATTTTTGCTTTTGTTGTCCTTTCTGGGAAGATATATCCAAAAAAAATTGCTGAAACCAATGTCAGAGTGTTACTGCCTATGCTTTCTTCTAGGAGTTTTACAGTTGTATGTTTTTACACTGAAGTCTTTAATCCATTTTGAGTTTATTTTGTATATGGTATAAGAAAGTGGTCCAGATTAAGTTTTTGCATTTATCTATCCAGTTTTCCCAACACCATGTATTAAAGAGATTGTAGTTTTCTCATTTTGTATTCTTGCCTCCTTGTTGTGAATTAATGGACCATAAGTGTGAGGGTTTATTTCTGGGCTCTCTTGTGTTCCATTGATCTATGTGTCTGTTTTTGTGATGGGGCCATACTGTTTTGATTATTATATCTTAGTAGTATAGTTTGAAATCAGGGACCATGCTTCCTCTAACTTTGTTCTTTCTCAGAATAGATTTGGCAATTTGGGGCTTTTGTGGTTTCATATAAATTTTAGGATTCTTTGTTCTAGTTTTATGCAAAAAAATGCCATTGGTATATTGATAAGGATTGCATCAAATCTTTGAATGCTATGGTTATTCAAAAAATATCCTCCTGGTCCGTGATCACAGTGTATCCTTCCATTTATTTGTGTTGTCTCTAATTAATTAATTAATTAATTTTTAGCGAGGGGAGAGGAGAAAGAGAGAGCAAAACATCAATGTGTGGTTGCCTCTTTTGTGCCCCCAACTGGAGACCTGGCCCATAACCTACTCACGTGCCCTGACTGGGAATCAAACTGGCCACCCTCTGCTTCACAGTCTGGTGCTCAATCCACTGAGCCACACCAGCCAGGATATTTGTGTTGTCTTTAATTTCTTACATCAATGTCTTACCATTTTCAAAATACAGATATTTTACCTTTTGGTTAATTTATAGTAGACTTTAAAATTATTTTTGTTGCAACTGTAAATGGGACTGTTTTCTTAATTTCTCTTTATGATAGTTTGTTATCATTATTAACATCTGTTGTGAAATCTAAAACTTGGGGAACCAGTGTCCTATAATATTGTGATGGAAACAAAGTTGGTATTAGCTAATGTTGCTTGATTGTTTTCATTTCTGGAAAAATATTTTATGTACTTAAACTTTATCATTAGTTTACTGTTTTTTCCTTTGTTTTGGCTTACTTTAAAAAAGTAGACCTGTTGAGATATAATACACACATCATAAAGCTCACTCTTTAAAATGCAGTTCAGTGGTTTCTTAGAATGCTCACAGAGTTGTGCAAACATCATTAATATCTAATCTGAGAACATCTTCATCACTTCAAAAAGTGAGCCCATAATCACTAGCAATTGCTGTATTCTCTCCTCCTCCCAGGCCTTGGCAACTACTAATCTACTTTCCATCTCTATGAATTTATCTTTTCCAGACATTTTATGTAAATGCAATCATACAGTATGTGACCTTTGTGACTTCTCTTACCCATCATGTTTTCAAGGTTCATCCATGTTGTAACATGTATCATGCTTCATTCTTTTTAATAGTTAATTCTGAAACATATTTTATTTTCAATAAACATTCTTTTTAAATCACTTTTTATTATTATTCTATCAGAGTTGACCCAATTTTTCCTTCTTTGCCCTCCTCTACCCATTCCATCCCCCAGCCCCACAATCAATTCCCCCCATGTTGTCCATGTCCATGGGTCATTCATACGTGTTCTTTGACTAGTCCCTTCCCCTTCTCTCCACCATTATCCCCCTCCTCATTCCCTTCTGGTCACTATCAGTCTGTTCCATGTTTCCATGCCTGTGGTTCTATTTTGTTAGTTAGTTTGTTTTGTTTATTAGATTACTCTTATAGGTTAGATCATATGGTAGTTGCCTTTCACCACCTGGCTTATGTTGCTTAGCATAATATTCTACACTTCCATCCATGCTGTTGTGAAAGGAAGGACTTTCTTCTTTCTTTCTGCTATGTAGTATTCCATTTTATAAATGTACCACAGTTTTTTGATCCACTCATTTACTGATGGGCACTTAGACTGTTTCAAGCACTTGGCTATTGTAAATAGCACTGCTATGAACATAGGGGTGCATACATTTTTTTTTGAATTGATGATTTGGGACTCTTAGGGTATATTCCCAGCAGTGGAATCATTGAGTCAAAAAGCAGTTACATTTTCAGGTTTTTTAAAGGAAATTCCATACTGTTTTCCACAGTGGCCGAACTAGTCTGCATTCCTACCAACAGTGTGCAAGGGTTCCCTTTCCTCCACATCCTTGCCAGAACTTGTTTTTTGTTACATCAAACTAAGAAACTTCTGCACAGCTTAAGAAACCATCATCAAAATGAAAAAGGAACCAACTGTATGGGAGAGCATATTTGCCAATGATACATTGGAGAAGCGTTTCATCTCTGAACTATATAAAAAACTCACATGGCCCAACACCAGAAAAACTAACAATCCAATTGAAAAAGTGGGCAAAGGACCTGAACAGGCACTTCTCCAAGGAAGGCATACAGATGGCCCATACACATATGAAAGAAAAGATGCTCGACATCTCTAACCATCAGAGAGATGGAAATTAAAACCACAATGATATATCCCTCACACCTGTCAGAATGGCCATCATTAATAAATACTTCATTCTTTTTTATTGATGAATAATATTATATTGTATGGATATATTATATTTTGTTTGTTCATCCACTTGATGGACATTTATATTTTTTATATTTTTAGCTATTATGAATAATGCTGCTTTGAATATTCATGTATAAGTTTTCATGTGGGCACCTATTTCTTTATTTTTTTAATATTTTATTGTTTATGCTATTACAGTTTTCCCAATTTCCCCCTTTTGTCCCTTGCCACCTTGCCCCCTTGCACTCCCTCAGGCAAGCCTCACACCATTGTCCATGGTCCAGTCACACATATATGAGTATGTTCTTTGACTAATCCCTTCACCTTCTTTCAACCACTCCTCATCTGCCCTCCCTCTTACAGCTGTCAGTCTGTTCCATGTTTCTATGTTATGATTCTATTTTGCTCATTAGTTTATTTTGTTCATTAGATTCCACATATAAGTGAGATCATAGAGTATTTGTGTCTGAATGACTAGCTTATTTCACTTAGCATAATAGTCTCCAGTTTCATCCATGCTGTTGCAAAAGGTAAGAGTTCCTTCTTTTTTACCACTTCATAGTATTCCATTGTGTAAATGTACCACAGTTTTTTGATCCACTTGTTTACTAATGGGCACCTAAGCTATTTTCAGATCTTGGCTATTATAAATAATGCTGCTATGAACATAGGGGTACATATGTTCTTTCGAATTGGTGTTTTGGGATTCTTAGGATATATTCCCAGAAGTGGAATTGCTGGGTCAAAAGGCAGTTACATTTTTAATTTTTTGAGGAAAACTCCATACTGTTTTCCACAGTGGCTAAACTAATATGCATTCCCACCAACAACGTACTGGGGCTCTCTTTTCTCCACATCCTCGTCAGCACTCATTGATTTATTAATTATAGCCATCTTGGCAGGTATGAGGTGATTCTCATTGTGGTTTTAATGTGCATCTCTAGTGGCTAATGATGTTGAGCATTTTTTTCATATGCCTATGGGCCTTCTGTATGTTCTCCTTGGAATAGACTTTCAGGTCCTTTGCCCATTTTTAAATTGGATTGTCTTTCTGGTGTTGAGTGATATAAGTTCTTTATATACTTTGGAAATTAAACTTTTGTCCGATGTACCATAGACAAATATGTTTTCCCATATGGTCAGTTCCCTTTTCATTTTGATGATGGTTCTTAAGCTGTGCAGAAGATTTTTAATTTGATGTAGACTCATTTGTTTACTTTTTCTTTTGCCCTAGGAGATATATTGACAAAAATATTGCTACATGGGATATCTGAAATTTTACTGCTTGTGGTTTTCTCTAGGATTTTTGTGGTATTGCGACTTATGTCTAAGTCTTTTAAGCATTTTGAGTTTATTCTGGTATATGGTATAAGTTGGTGGTTAGTTTCATTTATTTTTTTTGCATGTACCAGTCCAGTTTTCCAACACCATTTATTGAAAAGACTGTCTTTACTACATTTTATGTTCTTGCCCACTTTGTCAAATATTAATTGACCATAAAGGCATGGGTTTATTTCTGGGCTCTCTGCTCTCTTTCATTGGTCTATATTTTTGTTCTTATGCCAGTGTGAGGTTGTTTTGATAATGGTGGCCTTATTGTATAGTTTGATATCATATATTATGATCCCTTCACTTTGTTCTCATGATTGCTGAGACTATCCAGGGTCTTTCTTATACATTTCCATATACAGGTTCCATATACATTTTTGGAATATTTATCCTAGATCTGTGAAAATATGCCTTGGTATCTTAATAGGAATAGTGTTAAGTCTATAGAATGAGTAGTATGGACATTTTAATAATGTTAAATATTTCAGTCCATGAATATGGTATATGCTTCCATGCATTTGTATATTCCTCAACTTCTTTCTTTAGTGCCCTATAGTTTTCCAAGTACAGATCTTTTATTTCCTTGGTTAAATTTATTCCTAGGTACCCTTATTTATTTATTTGTTGTACAATAGTGAATGGCATTGTTTTATTACTTTGTCTTTCTGGTAGTTCATTGTTGGTATATAAATGCCATCGATTTTGAGTATTGAATTTGATCCTGCAACTTTGCTGAATTCATTTATTAGGTCAAGCAGGTTTTTGATGGAGTGTATAGGTTTTCTTTGTACAATATCATGTTGTCTGAGAATGATAGTTTTTACTTCTTTCTCTAAAATTTAGATGCCTTTATTTCTTCTTCTTAGCTGATCTCTGTGGCTAGGATTTTCAGTACTATGTTGAAAATAGAGTAGTGTAAGTGGACATCCCTGTCTTGTTCCTGATATTAAGGGAAATGTTTTCAGTTTTTGCCCATTGAGTATGTTGGCTGTAGGTTTTTTGTATATAGTCCTTTATTATGCTGAGGTATGATCCCTCTTTTCCTGCTTTGCTGAGAGTTTTTATCCTAAATGGGTGGTGGATTTTATCAAATACTTTCTGAGCATCTATTGACATGATCATGTGTTTATGTGATGCATCACATTTATTGATTTGTAAATGTTGTACCAACTTGCATCCCTGGGATAAATATCACTTGGTCATGGTGTATGATTTCATTCTTGTATTGCTAGATCCAGTTTGCTAATATTTTGTGAGAATTTTAGCATCTATGTTCATCAGGGATATTGGCCTATAATTTTCTTTCTCTCCTGTGTCTTTATCTGGTTTTGGAATTGGGATAATACTGGCTTTGTAAAAAGAGCTTGGCAGTTTTCCCTCCTCTTGAATTTTTGGAATAGTTAGAAGGATAGGTATTAGTTCTTCTTTGTATGATTGGTAATATTCGCCTGTGAAGCCATCTGGTCCAGGGCTCTTATTTGCTGGGAAGTTTTTTGATTACTGCTTCAATTTCATTAGTTGTATTGGACTGTCCAGGTGTTCTGCTTCTTCCTGATTTAGTTTTGGAAGATTGTATGTTTCTAAAAATTTATCCATTTCACCCAGGTTGTCCAATTTCTTGGCATAGTTGTTCATAGTATTTTCTTACAATCCTTTGTATTTCTGTGCTACCAGTTGTTACTTTTCCTCTTTAATTTCTGATTTTATCTCTTTGGGGTCCCCTCTTATTTTTGTTGATGAGTCTGGTTAAGGTTCATCAATTTTGTTTATCTTTTAAAGAACTGGCTCCTGGATTCTTTGAATTGTTTTTTAGTCTCTTTGTCACTTAGTTCCACTCTGATGTTGATTATTTCCTTCTCTCTACTTACTGAGCTTTGTTTGTTGTTGTTTTTCTAGTTCTTTTAGGTGTAGGGTTATATTGTTTATTGGAGATTTTTCTTGCTTCTTGAGGTATGCCTGTAATGCTATGAAATTCCTCTCAGGATTGATTTTGCTGTGTCCCATAGGTTTTGCATTGTTGTGTGTTCATTTTCATTTGCTTCTAGGTTATTTTTGATTTCTTCCTTGATCTCATTTGTAATCCATTCATTATTTAATAACATGTGGTTTAGCCTTCATATATTAGAATATTTTGAGTTTTTAAGTTAAGGTTGATTTTCTAGTTTAATGCCGTTGTGATTCAAAAAAGTGCTTGAATATGACTTAAATTTTCTTTAATTTGTTAAGACTTATTTGTGTCCTAACATGTGCTCTGTCTTTGAGAATGATCCATGTGCATTCAGAAGAATTGTATTCTGCTGCTTTTGAAGAAATGTTCTGTAAATATTAATTAAAATCCATTCGATCTAATGGATTAAGGTCGCTGTTTCCTTGTGGTTTTGTCGGGAGATCTCTCAGTTGGTCACAGTGGGATGGTAAAATCCCTACTATGACTATATTGCAGCCAATATCTTCCTATGAAGTCCACCAACATTTTCTTGGTACACTTAGGTACTCCTATATTGGGTATCTATGTTTACAAGGGTTATTTCCTCTTGTTGAGTCATCCCTTAATATTCTTTGTCTTTTCTTATGGTTTGTTTTGAAGTCTATTTTGTCAGATATAGGTATTGTTACCCCAGCTTTTCCTTTTCACCTCTATTTGCAGGGTATATAATTTTTTCCATCCCTTCACTTTCAGCCTGTGTAAATCTTTTGTTCTGAGGTGAGCTGTGGGCCTGTGTTTCACTTCTCTTGGATATATTCCTAGGAATGGAATTGCAGGAACATGGTAATTCTATTGTTTACTTTTGGTGGTACTGCCAGACTGTTTTGAAGTGGATGTGCTCTAATACATTTCCACCAGCAATGCATGGTGGGGGGTTCCAGTTTGTAAACAGTCTTGTCAATACTTGTTATTGTCCATATTTTTTATCATAGCCATCCCAGTAGGTGTGAAGTGGTATCTTATAGTGTTTTTTTTGTTTGCATTTACCTGCTAACTAATCATGTTCAGTATCTTTCCAGGTGCTTATTGGCCATTTGTATGTTTGTTTGTTTTTTGAGAAATATCTGTCCAACTCCTTTGCCCATTCTTAAATTAGATTATTTGTCTCATTATTTAATTGTAGAATTTTTATATATTCTAAACATAAGTCCCTTATTAGATAGATAATTTACAAAATTTTACCATTTATTCTATGAATTGTATTTTAATTTTTTGATGGTGTGTTTGGAAGCACAGTTTTAACTTTTGATTTGTCACTTATCTTTCTTTGTTGCTTGTGATTTTGTGTCATATCTAAAAACTATTGCTAAATCCATGACTATTTGCACATATTTTTCTTCTAAGAATTTTTTATTCTTAATTCTTACATTTAGGCCTTTGATCCATTTTTCCTGAGGACATTTTTCTGTTGCTTCTAGGGAGGAAGGCAGAGAGAAGGAGAGAGAGAGGGAGAGACATTGATGTGACAAAGTAACATGAATTGGTTGCCCTTTTATATGTGCCTTGATCACAGATTGAACCTGCAATCTGGGTATGCGTCCTGACTGGGAACTTGAACCTGTGACCGCTCCATTTATTGAGACAATACTCCAACTAACTGAGCCACACTGGCCATGGCCTTGATCCACTTTGATTTAATTTTTGTATGTGAAATGAGGTAGGGGATAAGATAATGTGGAAATCCCGCTATCCCAACAACATTTGTGGGAAAGTCTATTTTTCCACATTAAATTTTTTTGGTACTTTTTTGAAATCAGTTGACTGTAAATGTGAGGGTTTACTTCTGGACTCCCATTCTATTCCATTGATCTGTATGTCTGTCTCCTTTATGTTAGTGCCATACTGTTTCAATTACTATGGACCTTGTAATGTGTTTTGAAATTTGTAAGAGTGAGTCCTCCAATTTTATTCTCTTTTCTAAGATTGTTTTGGCTAACCTGGATTCTTTGTATTTTCATATGAATTTTACAATAAGCTTATCAATTTGTGTAAAAAATAGTCAGCTGGGGGGATGGTAGAGGCCACATAATGTCACCCTTACTGTAAGGAGAGAATAGTTTCAATGCAGAACAATGAAACTTTTAACTTGGAGAAACAAAAACCATACCCCAAGGAAGCATCATCAGCGTCAGCAGCAGCAGCAACAGCAGAAACCACTGTTTCTTCCAATACCTGCAAATGGGCAACAGGCTAGCAGCCAAAATTTCCCCAGCTTATTGTTTCCCTGAAGAATTTTAGTGACCCAGGAGAGAAGACTTTCACCCAACATTAGCCATCTCTTTGTGTGCAAGCTTCCTCCTGACATCACTAAAGAGGAATGAGGGAAACTGAGAAATGTGGGAAGACAGACAGAGTATTCATTCATAAGGTTAAGGGCTTCATTTGTTTTATTTGCTTGAAACACAAACCTTTACAGAAGTTGCCAAAGTGGAGCTGGACAGACAACATGCCACTTCATGGAATGCAGCTGTTTGTGTGTTTGGCATGCCATAGTACATTTCTTATGCTCCAAAACCTTTCTCGGTATGGGTCCAACACACTACTGAAGGAAGCCTTTTATGTGTTAGGCCAGATGGAGAGTAGTATAGTCATTGTGGATGACTGAGGAAGGCCCTAAGAAAAAATCATTGTTGAGTTCTTGGGGAAGCTGGCTGCTCAGAAAACTCTGGAAAGATGCAGTGAAAGTCCCCATTAAACACATTTTGTTGTCCTGTAACTGTGGAACCTATGACCAGTTAGAGGATTAAGAGGGCATTCCAGGGAAGCTGGTTAGTATAAAGAGCTGGCAATTTCACAAGGAGCAAGAACAGCTACCCAGATTTGCACAGCTGTGTGCTGTTGAGCATGAGTGTGTCATGTACTGGAAGGCAGTCATTGAGATGGAGAAGCAACACCAGGACCAAGTGGACCCTCTTCATCAAGGAAACTCATGAGAAACTGGAGATGGAGATGGAGGATGCTCACCATGAACACCAGATCATAATAGTGAGACAGGATTTGCTGAGGCTTCAAGAACTTTGGAGGATGAAAAAACTACATTACTAAGATATGTAAAAAACAGAAGCAACTGGATCTCAGGCAGGAAAGGACCATAGGTGACGTGAGGAGGAGATGCAGTAGCAATAGGAAATAATGATGCAGTGACAGCAGGAAAGATTCAAGGGAGCCTTCTCTGACATGAGAGGTATAGGTGAACCAGATGATGATTGTAGGTGCTACAGGCATAATGAACAGAGGCACAATGCTATACTCCTGCGGTAGCTGGTACCTCAGCTCCAACCAGGACCTGCCACTGTGATGCTGGATGGAATCTTGGGGTTGACCTCACCAACAGATGAATACTTTGACCAACCTGCTACAGTGGAAGGAATTGGGGCAATTGGTGGAACCCTTGCTGCATTCGACCCTGTACCTCCTGAAGCTGACTTTGTTCCAACCATATGCTGCTGATCCTAGTAACATTATATTATCTAGTTTCCAAAAATCCTAAAAGAAAGGCTCTTTCTGAACTAACCAGAATTCTGTACTGGAAGTGTTAAAGATTTCTCTCAATAGTTAGGTCTCCCCTGCCTGTACTTCTCTAGGGAGTATGCTGGAGGCAGAGGGCAATGAAGAGTTGTTTTTTTTTTTTTTTTTAACAAATCCTCTGTGGTATATTGTTTAATCAAATCTGTATAGTGCATTATTGAAATCTTATGTGATTGTTGAGGCCCTGTGGGGAAACGTGGCAACATGGATCCAGTCAGAGTCTCATTAATCTTGGTCATTTCATTCCTTGACCATCCTTTTCTATTTTTTTTTCTCATTTTTTTATAACCTACCCCCCAAACTCAGAGACACTGACACATATACCACAAAAATCAAACAGCACTTAATGGACCCTGTGTTTCATTCACACTCAGGTATGAATTGAAGCAAATGTCCACAGAGTTCACAGACAACATACGTAAGGTTCTATGGTATTGCTGGTCAAATGATTCCTGGTATATAACATGATCATTTTACGAAGCAAGCTGACCTCCAGCTTACCCCAGGAGGGTTTAGCCTGTAATATTGGAAAGGAAGTTTTTGTATAGATAAGCAGAACTATTAAATTGTTTACTGCTTTGGATTATGCAACTTTTAACAAGCATGTGACAAGTGGCTATAAGCCACCTATGTTAGTCCATGCCACTTGGCTACAAGCCATCTGTGTTAGCCCACACCATTTGGCTATTTATAACGAGTCTCATTGCCATTTGGGTATAGAGGTCTACTGTTTTGCTATTGTTTCTGTCCATAGGGTCCCTTAGTAAACTCTTGATGTAATTCTGGAGTTGTCAGCCTTTTTCTTGGGTAAGGACAACCAGGAATGTCACTTTTGTGCCATGATATTGCTATTCAGAGCTATTCTTGATAGGGCCTAATACAATTTTGGGCACAGGGTTGCTGTATGCTGAAGATCTGACAGTATCTCTTAGTGGTGCCTTTACTAGGTAGTTTTGCTGTGCATTTTTAACTACATTTTTTTACTGTTTCATTTCTCTCTGATACCTTGGAGTTTTTCTGAGAATAGAGCAGTAATGTAGAATCAATTTATTAAAATACATTTTAAACCTTAAGAAAAGGAAGCTGGGATTTTGATAGGGATTGCATTGAATCTGTAGATTGATTTGGGAAGCATTGCCATCTTAACAATATTAATTCTTCAAATATGTGATCATGGGTATCTTTCCATTTATTTATGTTTTTCTTAAATTTCTTCTAACAATTATTTGTAATTATCAGTGTACCAGTCTTGTACATCTTTTATACTTCTTGATTCTATTATACATGGGATTTTCTCCTTACTTTCAATTGTGCTTATGTTATCTTATACTATATATTTTCTCCATATAACATGCATAACAACTTTGTAATTCTATAGTAATGCAACAATTTTAATTACCATTGTTTATCATATATTTCAATATCCTATAGAACATTTACCCCTTTTTCACCCTTATACTTTTCCTGGCTATTTTTACATGTTCATTTGTGCAGATGAACTTTAGAATAATTTTGTTAGTTTGTCTCTCCCTTCCAATCTATTTGGGATTTTGATTATTAAATAATTTTTTTTAAGGATTTAAACCATTTTACTGCAGTTGTTGGGCAGGTGGACAGGCAGTGACAAGCCTTAGTAGGGAGGACAGATACCAGCTGGATCAAGAGGGGAGGGGCAGAGAGCCCGAAACAGGGCATTGGAAGGAAAGGGAAGCAAAGAAGTCTTTATCTCAGTATTCTTATAAGTGACCTTACAGGTCACTCAGGAGTATCTTTGTGCCATTAAAGGACAGGTCTTCCAGCTCAAGGCTCTGGGCCTAGAGCCAAAAGTTGCTTCATTCCAGGTTAGAAAGGGTGTTCTTCTGGAGATCTAGCTTCCTTAAAAGTTCCTGGCTACTGTTTACTGTTCTAATGATTAGCTTCAGAGCTAGATGAGGGAAGAGATATGGCAAAGGTGGCAGCCAGGGGTAGCTTAGACTCGAGGACATGAATGGAAGTCCTGAGGAGGTCATGGTCCTGCTGGGGAGTCCTAGCCTCTGTCCTGGAAACCTCCTTGCCCTCCTGGCCACTCTGCAGCTGCTCCAGCATCTTCCAGCTGTGGGCCTGAGCTTGCCACCCCTCAGCCATCTGTTTCAGCATCCACTCCTGATGGTGGGGTCAGCTAGTCCCACAGCAACTTCAGTTTCTCCCTCAGAATCTCTGGCTTCTCCCACATAGGTTGCCTTTTATTCTGCAGCTCTTGGTGAAGGCCACTGGTAGCACTGAGCTTTTGTGGTCCTGCTTGAATTTGGGCTTGGGCCTGTTCCTACACGTCGCTTTAAAGGCCATGCAGTTCTTTTCTCAGCTTATCCCAGTATTGCTCCAGGAGAAGAGCCTTCTGCTATGGGACCCCCTACAGCAACCTTAGTGATACTTCCAGGGCACAAATTTGGTGCTCTTTCTCTTGAAGCAGACTCTGTACAGCTTGCCTCATGCCTCAGTCACCTGACCCTGGGATTGAAGCTGGGATCTGAGAGTAGTAACTTCATCCCTAAGAGATGTGCTGTGGGCTTTAGCCCAACTCAGTCTCTCTGGGACAATGGGAGTCTCTAGAGCCCAAGGCTGTTGAGCTTGGGTTCCTAATTGGGGTGGTAAGTGATGAGGGGAAATCCAGGTCCCAGTCAGGTCTCCTGCTGCAGCAGAGATGCCAAAAGGATACAACCACTGCTTAATTGTGGCCACATTTCCATCATTAGCACTGAGAAGCACGTCAAGCTGCTTGGATCAGCTCAGATTCTTACTCATAGGCTGCGGCAGAGGTCTGTCTCCTGGCATCTCGTGCCCTTCCTCTCCCAGCACAAGAAAACTGATGCACAGCACAGAAAAGGCCACAATGTCATGTTGAAGTAGGGAATACTAAGGGTAAGGATGCAATATCAGAGCAAAATTGCACCTCTGGGCCTAGTCAAGGGAGAGGTATTCTTGGGGAACTGGGGAAAAAGATGGAATATCCTGATGTATCCAGATCAGGAGGGAGTTGAAGGTACTGAATCTTGGCCAAGACCTCCTCAAGCACAGAATAGTGTCACCATCACACTGAATCACTGCCAGCTACTACTGCCGCCACTGGGTTCAAACCTTCTGGTATATGTGAAATGTTTTAAGTGTATGTGTATAGAAGTCAAATGAATGACTCATTATTGTTTATATTTTTACCCTTAGGAAAATATTCCTACTGTCTCCCATCCTATGCAATCCAGGAATGAGAGCACGTCACTGGAAGCAGATTTCAGAAATTGTAGGCTATGACTTGACTCCAGACTCCGGAACTACACTGAGAAAAGTTTTAAAATTAAACCTGACACCATACTTGGAACAATTTGAAGTGATAAGTGCAGGTGCAAGCAAGGTAAATATGTTGATCAACTGAAATGCTTTATTTAATGAGTTTGTTAATCAAATAATTATAGTTTTATTGTGGTTAATATATTGTACTGGACAGCAGTGGGAGGAGATGGGGGAAAGTGATACAATACCACTCTTCTCCCACCCCCCACCCCCACAAAGTGTATACTTCCATCCTAACCTCTCGTCTGAATCTGGACTAGAAATGGCTTCTTTGATCTCTTTTTAATTTTGCCACATTCTGATATGTGTGGAGGATATGCTAGTCTTTTTTATATATTTTTCTCTTTTTAAAATATATTTTATTGATTATGCTATTACAGTTGTCCCATTTCCCCCCTTCTCTCCCCTCCACCCTGTACCCGCTCTCCCACCCACATTCCCCCCCTTTAGTTCATGTCCATGTGTCATACTTATAAGTTCTTTAGCTTCTACATTTCCCATACTATTCTTGCCCTCCCCCTATCTATTTTCAACCTACATTCTATGCTACTTATTCTCTATACCTTTTCCCCCTCTCTCCTCCTCCCACCCCACTGCTGCTAGCCCTCCATGTGCCCTCCATTTCTGTGGTTCTGTTCCTGTTCTAATTGTTTACTTAGTTTCTTTTGGTTTTGCTTAGGTGTGGTTGTTAGTAATTGCGAGTTTGCTGTCCTTTTACTATACATGTTTTTTCTTTATCTTCTTTTCTTAGATAAGTCCCTTTAACATTTCATAAAATAAGAGCTTGGTGATGATGAACTCCTTGAACTTGACCTTATCTGAGAAGCACTTTATCTGCCCTTCCATTCTAAATGAGAGCTTTGTTGGATAGAGCAATCTGGGATGTAGGTCCTTGTCTTTCATGACTTGGAATATTTCTTTCCAGCCCCTTCTTGCCTGTAAGATCTCTTTTGAGAAATCAGCTGACAGTCTGATGGGAATTCCTTCGTAGGTGACTGTCCCCTTATCTCTTGCTGCTTCTAGGAATCTCTCCTTCGTTTTTACCTTGGCTAATGTAATTATGATGTGCCTTGGTGTGTTTCTTCTTGGGTCCAACTTCTTTGTGGTTCTCTGAGCTTCTTGGATTTCTTGGAAGACTATTTCCTTTGCCAGATTGGGGAAGTTCTCCTTTATTATTTGTTCAAATACGTGCTCAATTTGTTCCTTTTCCCCTTCCCCTTCTGGTACCCCTATAATTCGGATGTTGGAACATTTAAAGGTGTCCTGGATGCTCTTAAGCTTCTCCTCGTTTTTTTGAATTCTTATTTCTTCATGCTTTCCTGCTTGGTTGATTTTATCTTCCTTCTGGTCCACTGTATTGTTTTGAGACTCAGTTTCCTTCCTTTCACTATTGGCTCTCCTCCGTGTATCTTCCTGCATCTCTTTTATGGTAAACTGCATCTTTTCATCTAATTTGCACCCAAAATCAATCAATTCCATGAGCTTTCTGATCACCAGTGTTTTGAACTGTGCGTCTGATAGATTGGCTATTTCTAGTCACTCAAAAGGATGAGTCCTGGGGGACTGATCTGTTCTTCTGTTGGCGACATATCTCTCCCTGTCTCTCCTTTTTTTCTCTTTTTTTTCCGGTCTGGCTGCTCTTGTTATGGTGGGGGGCAGAGCCTTAGGTGTTCACCGGGGCTGGGCACCCCAGTCGCTAGATTGTGACGTTATATGTGGGGGTGGGGACGGGAGAGAACAATGGCGGTAGTTCCGTTCTCCTGGGCTCAGACCCTTCTCTGGGATCCTGGGTTGTGAGTTCTGCCCTTGTCCACAATCGCTGCCTCACTGGGTCCGCCAGCCACAGCTTGCGTACTCAGGGATCACCGATGTGTTTCTTGCACCCTGGATGGCTGTCGTGCCAATTTCGCGCCAGATTTCCCCCAACCTCTGCGCGCTGTGGATGCGCGCCAGCCCCACACCTGCCCGGCTCGTTTCTCCTACCAGTCTGGATGTACGGGTCCACTTCAACTTCTTGGCTGTCCGACTTCCATTCAGATAAATCCTCTGTCAGTTCTGGGTGTTATTCTATCTGTAAATTATTGTTGTTCTAATCTTGGTTGTGCGAGGACGTACAGTGCGTCCACCTATTCCTCCATCTTGCTGGAAGTCCATGATATGCTAGTCTTGATATATAACTTTTTCATTAAGCATATTGGGTGGATGTATGTGTGGCTTGTGGTATGCTGTGTGTGTTCTAGCAGAGTAAGTATAGTACTCTAAGGTTCTTGAAATACACAGAAAGCATCTCCAGATCATAGACTGGAGGAAAAGCCACTTTAGGGAAAGCCCTGGAGGTATTTTATTCCATTGTCAATTTTAGTACTGACAGTAGTAATTTTCATAGCAAGTGAATTTTTTAAAACTATGTTATCATTCTCTTTAGGAATTTTTTAATTGTTTAAAAAACTTTTCTAACTTAAAGACAATAACAGTGGAACTACAGATTATTTTAAGACGTATACTTACTGAATTTACTAGGGAAAGTCAATATAGTAAATAAGATTCTCTTTACCATCCCATTCATTCTTCTTTCCTCTATTTTAGGAATTTTCATTAGAGAAGGCCATGCATACAATGATAGGAACTTGGGATGATATTGCTTTTCATATAAGTCTATATCGTGAAACTGGAGTCTGCATTCTTTCTTCAGTAGATGAGATTCAGGCTCTCCTTGATGATCAAATTATAAAAACTCAGACAATGAGAGGCTCACCTTTCATTAAACCATTTGAAAAAGAGATCAAGGTATGTTAAACAGGATAGCTCCTGGTCATTTGTAAAAATTGCAATATTAATTACATATATACTCTTTTGAAATAAATCAGTTTGATAGATACCTTTGGAGAAATACAGGGACAGATATTTAAAAATTAATGTAGAACTATGTAGAACATATCTGAGACATTACCTCTAATAATTTAAAATAGAACAAATTGTGTTTATTAGAAGAAATCTTCTCCAACTGTAATAATTGCCTTGGAAGGAAAATAGTTGGTATTATTTATTTTAACTTTAAACAGCCCCAGCCCCTGTTCCATGCTATATCCTTGTAACTTGTAGTGAAGTTCTACCTACCAGACTTTAATTATATTTCTGAAACAACTAGTTTGAGGGTCTTTTAGAATAATTAATGAATTATTTTCCACTTGAAGAAAACAAGTGATATTTGAGATTCTAAGATTATTTGATATCCTTTAGTTGATGTCAGTAAATACACAAAGCAAACAAATTATAATTACTAATACCTTCATAGGTAGTATCAAAATTCTGACTGGGAATATATATAATGGGGAAAAGACAAACAATAAATGGATTTTCCCATTACTTTTCTTGACTTCTAACTATGTGCCAGGTATGACTCTAGGGGCTTTACATTTGCTTGTCAAGGCAGGTAATTTTATTATCTGTATTCATAGATAAAGAAACCAAAGCATAGGAGAGTAAATAATTTACCCAAGTCTACCTAGCTAATAAATGAAACAGAGCTGGGATTCAAATCAAGGTAGTCTGGTTTTAATTTAAGTATAAATAGTGTTTTTTTTATCTTCACCCAACGACATGCATTTGATTTTAGAGCGAGGGGAAGAAAGGGAGAGAGAGGGGTAAAGACACATTGATGTGAGAGAGAAAAATTGTTTGCCTCTAGCCCTGGCTGGCGTAGCTCAGTGGATTGAGCGCGGGCTGGGAACCAAAGTGTCCCAGGTTCGATTCCCAGCCAGGGTACATTCCTGGGTTGCAGGCCATAACCCCCAGCAACCTCACATTGATGTTTCTCTCTCTCTCTCCCTCCCTTCCTTCTCTCTCTAAAAATAAATAAATAAAATCTTAAAAAAAAAAATTGTTTGCCTCTCATACGTACCCCAACTATGACCTGCAACCTAGGTATGTGCCCTGACAGGGAATTGAACCAGTGACCTTTCGGTTTATGGGAAAGCTCTCCAACCAAGCCACACTGGCCAGGGCATAGTAGTGTTTATATGAGAGACCTCAGCTCTCAATATTTAGAGAAGGCAAACAGCTGTGTTCTTCTAAAAGGACACCAATGCTTCACATTTTCTATTGAATCAGGCAGACCTAAGCTTTCCTGGTAATATATTATGTCTTTTGCAGAAATTTTTTGTCTAACAAGGGAGCATTTATGAGACAAATTTAAAAGCTATTTTAGAGCTTTAAAAACAACTAAAACATTAGGCCTAATCTTTTGATATATAGGATCATAGGGCACACATTTAAGACCCAAAGAGAGATTATATAAATGACTTCAACTAATGAAATATCTTATTGATTCTAATAGATATCAGAAATTATAGGCTATGATTTGACCTATGGGAGTAAGGAGACTTTATTTTTGTTTGTTTTTTTCCTAAATTGTGTAATAGACCAGGGATTTTCAACCTGGCATTAAAGACATTTTAGGCTGAATAATTTTTTGTTGTAAAGTTTAGCAGCATATCTGGTTTCTATCTAGTAAATTTTAGTAGCACCCCCATCCTGTCAATTGCCAACAAGTGAACATGTCTCCAGACATTGTCAAATATCCCTTGAGTTGGGGGACAAATTAGCCCGTAGGTTGATAACCATTGCTTTAGATAAAGATATGAGGGGGGGACCCCCCAAAACTGGAATTTTTTATAAAAAAGTGTGTGCTTATTCTTACATGTTTAAACTTTAGTGTCCTTCAAAGTACTCTCCATTAGATGCAATACATATATTAAGACTTTTTCCCACTGGTCAAAACAGTTTTTGAATTCATTGATTTTGATGCCTTTTAGTGCTACTGACATTTTTTCGTTTCACCTCTTTTATGTTCACAAAATGTTTCCCTTTGAGGACTCCTTTCATCTGGGGAAACAAAAAATAGTCTATTAAGGTGAGAGCAAGTGAATATGGAGGGCGGGGCATGAAAGTCTTGCCATTTTTGGTCAAAAACTGCTGAACAATCCGCAACATGTGGGCAGGTGCTCTAGTAATGCAATGGGCAAAACCTTCAAAAAAATTCACTGAAGCTGAGTGCAGCCTCTCACAACAATGCCTGATACAAATGAGTTCCTAGAACACTCACCTAGCAGGGGGAGCCTGTACTACAAGGGACCTGTCCTCCAGAAGATAGTTGTGGTTTTCTGGGGAGGTTCCCTCTCGTATATTCCTGGATACTTTTTGGACTTGAGGTAATTTACCCGGGGATTACAAAATCAGTCTAAATAATTATAGTCATTTCCAGTTGTGAGTTCCAATGATTTAAGAAAACTTCAGACCTCCTAGAGTTTTCTAAACCCATGTGAGACAACCATAAATGACCTTGAGCTGTTGTGCATTGATTTAAAAATAGCAATAAATTTTAAATACATATTTCTTGCTGTAATTTATGTTTTTCTTTAATAACTCATATTTACTAAATTTACACTATGCTTTTCATTAAGGCCTGGGAGGACCGTTTGATTCGAATACAAGAAACAATTGATGAATGGTTAAAAGTGCAAGCTCAATGGTTATACTTGGAGCCATTTTTTGTTCTGAGGATATCATGCAACAGATGCCAGAAGAAGGACGTCAGTTTCAGACAGTAGACAGACATTGGAGGATATCATGAAGTTTTGTGCAAAAGATCCAAAGGTGTAGTGTTTCTGTTCTCTCTTACAAATAAAGGCAAACCTTTATTTTGGGCTATGAAAAAAAGCACTTGCTTTTTTTCTTTTTCTTTTTCAATTAATTTCATTTCACGTTCTTATTTATTTATTATTTATTTTTATTGTTGTTCAAGTACAGTTTTCTTCCTTTTCCCCCCACCCTTTCCCATGCTTTTTTTCTGAATAAAAGAAAACCTGCTTATTGTACACAAACTAGAAGGTTCAGGAAAAATGTAAGAAATTATAAAATATTAAAATAAGTTTGCTTTCAATTCATAAGATATACTACTGTAATTATTTTAAAATTAAACTTATTGGGGTAACATTGGTCAATAGGATTATTTATAGAGGTTTCCAGTGTACACTTCTATGATACATGATCTGTATATTGCATTGTGTTCCCACCACACAAAGTCAAATCATCTTCCTTCACCATATATGTGACCCCCTTGACCAGCCCCCAACCCCCTTCCCTCTGGTAACCACCATACTGTTGTCTGTGAGTTTCTGTTTGTTTTTCTTATTTACTCATTTGTTGCTTTCAGTTTTATATCTCACATATGAGTGAAATCATATAGTTCTTTTTCTGACTTGTTTGCTTAGCATGATATTCTCAAGGTACATTCATGTTGTCACAAATGGCAGTATTTCATCTTTTCTTATGCCTGACTAGTATTCCATTGTATATATGTACCACATTATTTTTGTCTAATCATCTATCGAAGGACATTTTCCTTGTTTCCGTGTCTTGGCCACCATGAATAAAGCTGCAATGAATATAGGAGTGCATTTATCTTTGCAAATAAATGTTTTCAAATTTTTCAGGTAGATGCCCAGAAGAGGGTTTGCTGGGTAATATGGTAGCTCTATTCTTAATTTTTTGAGGAGCCTTCACAATGTTTTCCATAGTGGCTGTACCAGTTTACATTCCCACCAGAAGTGATGAGGTTTTCTTCTCCACAGCCTCTTCAACGCTTGTTATTGCCTGTGTTGTTGATAATAGCCCTTCTAACAGGTGTGAGGTGTGGTATCTCATGGTAGTTTTGATTTGCATTTTCCTAATAGCTAGTGAAGTGAGCATCTTTTCATTTATCTGTTGGCCATTTGTATGTCTTCTTGAGAGAAGTGTTCAGGTCCTCCACCTATCTTTTAAATGGATTGTTTGTTTGTTGTTGAGTTGTATGTGTTCTTTATATTTTTTGGATATTAACCCCTTATTGGATGGTGGAGCTGCTTCACATGTACATTTAATTTACTCTATGATATATACTTACTGCTCCCCTCCTCATGTAAAATAAATAGTGAAATAAAATAAAATGGAGAAACATACACAAACACACAGGAGAGAGATGGAGAGGAAAAGACAGAGAGATAATAAGTAGTGCAGGTGATTCCATTCAATGTTTTTATTGCTTGAGAGTGAAGGGAAAAAGGAATCTGTAGTTCTCTTAGTTGGTCTCCCTTGCTATTTCTCTCCTAGTGAGTATAGCACCTTGTTGAATGTGAATCTAATATTGAAAGACATACTATGTATTTTTCATATACACACTATGGCAAGTCCATAAATATATGTCCACTTCTTAAAATCTAGTGTTAAACTTAACAAATAATTTGTTTCAATGCTGGATGAAAAAGTAGCTGTGCTGGACTTATTGAGAATAAATAGTATACTGATATTTATGAGTTGTAAGGATTTGGCCTAATATGTTGACATTAGAATATTTGTAAGACACGATTTCTGGCAGATCAGAAGTCAGCAAATTTATTCTGCAAAGGGCCAGATGGTAAATATTTTAGGCTTTGTGGGACATAGGTTTTTTTTTTCTTTATAACTAGTAGACTCTGCTGTTATTGTAGCAAGAAAGCAGCAAGACACTTCATAACTGAATGGATGTGTCTGTGCTACAGTAAAACTGTGTATGGACACTGACATTTTTATGTGCCATGAAATATTATATTAATTTTTTAACCTTTTGAGAGTATAAAAATAATTCTTCATTTGCAGCCCATATGAAAACTGGCAGAACAATGTGTGTGTGCATCAAAACATCAAGTTGTACACCTTAAATATACACAATTTTTATGTTAATTATACCTCATAAACTGAAAAAAGTAAAAACTGGTAGCAAGCTGGATTTATCCAATGGGATGTAGTTTGCCAACTCATGTAGATTGTGAAGTTTATAGTTGATAGCTGTAAATGTAAAAATTATATCATACACCAACTTAACACACTCTTCCCATATCACTCAAAAGAATATAGGAGAAATGAAAATATGCATGATAGTCATAACTTCTCATTTGTAACTAGCATCTTTGGATTAGAAGAGTTGTGATTTATTGAATTTAATAGTTCTCCATTATAAAACATTTATGACAAATTTCATAAACCTTTTGGCATTTTAACAGTTTTTGACATGTAATATAGATTAATGTTTAGGTCTTACAATTACAATTTCTGGTGTATAAGTGATGAACTGAATGAATATGTCTCTTTTAGGTTCTTGCTGCTACTTCTTTAACAGGTTTATTGGAAAAACTACAGAACTGCAATGAACTTTTGGAGAAAATTATGAAAGGGCTTAATGCATATCTTGAAAAAAAAACGACTATTCTTCCCTCGGTATGATGGATAATCAGTTGTTCTCTAATTGAAAGTATTTTCTAATGTATGATGAATTATAACTAAAGCACTTGTATTTTCATGTTTTTCTTTAGTTTCTTCTTCTTATCTAATGATGAAATGTTAGAAATTTTGTCAGAGACCAAAGATCCACTTAGAGTTCAGCCTCATTTAAAGAAATGTTTTGAGGGCATTGCCAAATTGGAGTTCCTTCCCAATTTGGACATTAAGGCCATGTATAGCTCTGAAGGTGAGCGTGTGGAGCTCATTGCACTTATTTCCACATCTGCAGCACGAGGCGCTGTGGAAAGTGGCTCATTCAAGTGGAAGATTTAATGCTTCGGAGTATTCACGATGTGATCGCTGCAGCCAGACTGGTGTGTTTCCTAGTATTGAATATATACCTTATATTCTATAAATGTTTTCTTTGAGGGGGTTTGAATGGGTACCAGTAAATTAACACTTAAAATTCTTACTATTTACAACAATTTATTATTTTATTACTCTCTGTTTCTAATATTGTTATTAATATAATATTAGTAAGAATTGATGATAATACATGATTAAGTGCTACAAAAGAAGAATAATAAGGTGTATTATGGGGGATGGTTCTACTAATAGGCAGTCAGAGGAAGTGAAATTGAAACTGTGACCAAAAGGACAAGTAGGAATTAACCAAGTAAAGAGCAAATAAAAGAGCATCTTGGTTTCCCATGTGAAGGCCCTGTGACCAGAAATAACCTCAAATGTGGGTGTTAAATGTGTGATCTTGTTCCCTTACTGCTGTGTTACACTTTATTATTTAAAAACTTTAAAAATGAATTGAATGAACATTAAAGGAGGATATATATTTGAAAGAAATATAACACATAGGCACTATGCTAATCCAGTGAACCTAATCTTGAGTGAAAAATTTCAGTATATTTGTTTTGGGGGACCACAAAGGAATAATTGTGCAGTTTTAAAAAAATTATTTTAAAAGCCATTGCAGCCTTATATCTTGTTACTCACTTTATGTGAGTGAGGTATCCTTATTCCTTCACCAAGAGCCCTGTGAAGGTCATTTTCTTGCAGTGGTTATTCTGTTCGGCTTTAGTGTTCCCATAAATAAACCTTGACTTTTTCATTCTCTTTTCTACTTATGACTCTAAATAAGCTAAAATACATAAGAAAGAATCAACATTTTCCATGAAAGTATTTCCTTAATAAGGATAGAAATTTATCTTCTGTTTACCTAGCAATGGTTCATTCATTCTTTGAATCTCATCCCACTTTGAAGCTTGTTAGTTTGTCATTTGCATTTATTTTTAATATTGCTAATCAAAAGGCATTTTAATAATAATATATTTATGTCCTTAAGTTTATATCTAAAGCATGTTGAAGAGGGTTTTATTATATTAAAGATGGTGTCATTGTATTAAATTTATAGTTTGTATTAGCATCAACTCCATATGTTGTTCTACAGTTATTTTTTTCCTCTTTATGATTTGGACCTCCTATTATCATTTACTTTTGAAGCATATTACTTTTTAACTCCCACGATTCCTTTAAATACAATAAAATGTTAGAAAGACATGGAAGTATACTTTGAACTCAAAAGCACAGATTGTTCAACTATAACTGAACAAATATATGATTATTCAAACTGTATGCTCTGGTCATACAAGTTTTTAGAATTGCTATGGATTAATAATACGAGGGTTCTAACTACTAGTCCAGTTTTCCTACTAAATTGTATAATCAGTCTCCTTTTCGATTAAATCTTGGCATCAATATACATATTTTTAAGAGTTTTTAAATTTATTTTTTAGAGAGAGGGGAAGAGAGAGAGAAAAAGAGGGAGTGAAACATCAATGTGTGGTTGCCTCTCATACACTCCCTGCTGGGGACCTGGCCCACAACCCAGGCATGTGCCCCTGTCTGGGAATTGAAACCAGTGACCCTTTGGTTCTCAGGCTGGCACTAAATCCACTGAGCCACACCAGCCAGGACAATATACGTATTTTATTAAACTGATTTATTTTTTTACAGTTCAATAAAACTTACATTTTATATAATAGAAGCATTATATATTTTATTTAGAAAACTCGACAACTCCCCACAGCAAAGGAATATAAAAATATATAAATGTTGTAAAAATATAATCATAATTTATAAATAAATTTTCAGGTATTTTAAATAGCCATATAAAATTTTCTTGACCATGTGATATTCTAGGCTATGATGTACCAAATATTGCACTTCTCTATTGTCAGGCATTTAGCATTTTTTCTGTAGTAATCTTTTAAAGTTAGAAATGCTTTTTAATTATTCAGGCTTATCCAGACTCTGCAAGAAGAGACTGGGTTCGAGAGTGGCCTGGCCAAGTTGTTCTTTGTGTTTCTCAAATGTTCTGGACTTCTGAGACACAGGAAGTTATAAGTGGTGGAACAAAGGTAAAGCATTATTTGATTTTAAATAATATTTTTTTCTAGGTACTGTGTTTCTTAGCTTATCTGTTCTTTGTCAAGCCAGTCTTCACCCAAATTTCTGCATATAGCATTAAAATTTTATAATTATTTGAAAACTTATTATATTTTATACTAGGCTTAGACAAACTCACTCTATTCATTAATTAGTTTCTGTATTGGGATATATTATGAAGTCAGAATTGTTTTGTATAAGAGTAACTGTATAAAATATATATTTTAGGTACTATATAACATTACTTTAACTGCTTTTTAATTTTGTAGGGATTAAAGAAGTACTATAAGGAACTTCAGAATCAACTAAATGATATTGTAGGGCTGGTAAGAGGAAAACTTTCGAAGCAGACCAGGACTACTCTGGGGGCTTTGGTTACTATTGATGTCCATGCTAGAGATGTGGTCATGGACATGATTGATATGGGTATGTGACTTTTTAATTTAATTTTAAAGATAAAATACAATAGCTTCTAGAAACAAAGACTTAGACTACATATTTTTCTCTTTCAACATAATTTACTTTATATGATCTTTCCTACAAATTGAAAAACATGAATTGTTTAATAATTATTTTCTATTATATAAGATGATAAAATACATATTATTTAAATTATTTACATTTCAGGGTCATGTGCTTTGTTTTATTTTATTCTTTTTAGGTGTCTCGCATGATACTGATTTCCAGTGGCTTGCTCAGCTTCGATATTATTGGGAATATGAGAATGCCCGAGTTCGTATCATTAATTGCAATGTAAAATATGCTTATGAATATCTTGGCAACTCACCTCGACTTGTCATTACTCCTCTAACTGACAGATGCTACAGAACATTGGTAAGCATTTAAATTCTTTTAATTCACACATTAAAATTATTTTTTGGTGTGGTACTGGATTTTCTTGTCCAAATTTAACATGGCTATCCTCATTTTATTCTCTTATCAGTGATAATTGAATACAGGTATTCCTTTCTAATTCCAAATTTCCTTTATGTAAAATTATAGTAATGAATATTTAATTCTGGGTCTTTTGTAGAACGTAAGTATGTTTGAATTCTAATGTTTGAAAAGCATCTGTTGCTCCTATTGGAGATAATTAGAAAAAGGAAGATATTGGAGATTTAAAAAAAACAAGAGCTTTGGAAAATGGTATCAATTATTTGCAGTGGAGTTCTGGGAGAGATGACAGGAAGATGAGGAAAGTGCGTTTGGACCTTTGAACTCCATATTAGTTCTGTTGAATAGGAGGGAGAGAGCTGACATGTAGGGGTTGGTGTTGAGGTTTGTGCTTGTTGAGAAGCTATGGAAGATAGAGCTATAACTATTAAAAAAAAACATTGAGATTAGGGTTGCCAGATAAAATACAGGACTCCTGCATAAATTTGAATTTCAAATAAACAACGAATACATTTTTAGTATAAATATGTCCCAAATATTACACGGGACATATGTATTTATTGTTTATCAGAAGTTCAAATTTAACTGGGCATCCTAGATTTAAATTTGCTAAATCTGGCAACCTACCTGGAAATTGAGAAGGAGCATCAAAAAACCCCAATCCACCTGTGCTGAGTAAGTAAAAACTAAAGTGCCTTTGAATTATCTAGAAGCAGAGATGAAATGGGGATTCTCAGGCAAATGATTAACTAGGGAATGCTCTTACTAAAAACCAAAGCGGGGTGGGGGGGCGGGGGGGGCAGGGGTGGGGAAGCTAAGGAAAGATATGATTTCATTGAATATGTACCCTTAGCCTGATCTCAAGGGAGCTTGGAGCATGAATGACATCACAAAGTTTATCCCACTTTAAGGCAATGGGGGTGTGGTTTTTATACCATTTTATAGTCATTGGCTATGGGTCACCTGTGATTAGGGGTGTAAGTGAGCTTTCAGGTACTTGCCAGCGAGGAACCTTCTATTAGTTGAGAACAATTTTCAGGAGAAAAGAACAGTTGGGAGCTATTTGTAGCTGGTACTCACAGCAATTGGGGGATGGATGCAAAGGCCAGTAAGGGAATCTGGGTAGGGTGCTAATGCATCTACAGTAAAATGTTTCACCAAACCCTCTCATTCCTCAGGAAGTTACCTGGGGGCAGGGACTATGTCTACCTTGTTTTCTTCTCTAGTGGTGCACAAGTACATAATTACTCTTTAAATGTTTGTTGAATAAGTGAATCTCAAGCTTCTATGTCCTATCTGGGACTTCAGTGAAATCAAAAGCTATGAATACTTTCAAGGTAGAAGGTAACAACTTTGAGTTGTAAAATCAGAAGCACATTAAACACTTGTATCCAATACAAGATTGAAAAACCAAGAAGTCTTCTAGTACAATCGCAATAAAAACAACACATTTGTAAGCATTTTCTTGAAATTATAAAAGGAAAAGTTTCTAGGAATCAAATTAATGAATATTAAAAGTGGAGCATTTACCATAAATTTAAGGTAGATAAAATATCTATTGATATTGCCTTTATTTAGATGTCTGTTGTTTTGTTTCAGAAAAGTAAAAATATTATTTTCATTGGTATATTTTTATTTATTTAAAAATAAACTTTTAAAAATATATTTTATTGACTATGCTATTACAGTTGTCCCATTTTCCCCCTTCACTCTCCTCCACCCTGTACAACCCTCTCCCACCCATATCCGCCCCCTTAGTCATGTCCATATGTCATATTTATAATTTCTTTAGCTTCTACATTTCCCATACTATTGTTACCCTCCCCCTATCTATTTTCAACCTACATTCTATGTTACTTATTCTCTGTACCTTTTCCCCCTCTCTCCTCCTCCACTCCCCTGTTGCTAACCGTCCATGTGATCTCCATTTCTGTGGTTCTGTTCCTGTTCTAGTTGTTTGCTTAGTTTCTTTTGGTTTTGCTTTAGGTGTGATTGTTCATAATTGTGAGTTTGCTGTCCTTTTACTATACATGTTTTTTCTTTATCTTCTTTTCTTAGATAAGTCCCTTTAACATTTCATAAAATAAGAGCTTGGTGATGATGAACTCCTTGAACTTGACCTTATCTGAGAAGCACTTTATCTGCCCTTCCATTCTAAATGAGAGCTTTGTTGGATAGAGCAATCTGGGATGTAGGTCCTTGCCTTTCATGACTTGGAATATTTCTTTCCAGCCCCTTCTTGCCTGTAAGGTCTCTTTGGAGAAATCAGCTGACAGTCTGATGGGAATTCCTTCGTAGGTTACTGTCCCCTTATCTCTTGCTGCTTCTAGGAATCTCTCCTTCATTTTTACCTTGGCTAATGTAGTTATGATGTGCCTTGGTATGTTTCTTCTTGGGTCCAACTTCTTTGTGGTTCTCTGAGCTTCCTGGATTTCTTGGAAGTCTATTTCCTTTGCCAGAGTGGGGGAAGTTCTCCTTTATTATTTGTTCAAATACGTGCTCAATCTGTTGCTTTTCCTCTTCCCCTTTGGTACCCCTATAATTCGGATGTTGGAATGTTTAAAGATGTCCTGGAGGTTCCTAAGCTTCTCCTCATTTTTTTGAATTCTTATTTCTTCATTCTTTTCTGCTTGGTTGTTTTTTTCTTCCTTCTGGTCCACTCTATTATTTTGAGTCCCAGTTTCCTTCCCTTCACTATTGGTTCTCCGTGCATCTTCCTTCATCTCTTTTATGGTAACCTGCATTTTTTCGTCTAATTTGCGCCCAAAATCAACCAATTCTGTGAGCTTCCTGATCACCAGTGTCTTGAACTGTGCATCTGATAGATTGGCTATTTCTTGGTCACTCAAAAGGATGAGTCCTGGGGGACTGATCTGTTCTTCTGTTGGAGACATGTCTCTCTCTCCTTTTTTTTTTCCCCAGTCTGGCCGCTCTTGTTACAGTGAGGGGCGGAGCCTTAGGTGTTCACCTGGGCTGGGCACCCCAGTTGCTAGATTGTGGCATTGCATGTGGGGGCGGGGGCGGGGGTGGGAACAATGGCGGTAGCTCCGTTCTCCTGGGATCTCAGTCCCTTCTCTGGGATCCTGGGTTGTGCGCTCTGCCCTGGTCCACAATGCTGCCTCACTGGGTCTGCCAGCCGCCACTTGTGTACTCAGGGTCCACTGTTGAGTCCCGGAAGGCTTACGTGCTCCCGGTTGCCTTTTACACCCAGTTCTCCCCAATCTCCTCTCACCTGCTCCTCCTCTCAGCCCCTCCTACTGGTCTGGATGAACTGGTCTACTTCAACTTCTTGGCTGTCTGACTTCCATTCAGATAAATTCTCTGTCAGTTCTGGGTATTATTCTGGCTCTAAATTGTTGTTGTTCTAATCTTGGTTGTGTGTGGAGGTATGGTGCATCCACCTATGCCTCCATCTTGCTGGAAGTCCAAAAAAAATAAACTTTTTAAAGAGCACTTTTAGGTTCTCAGCAAAATTAAGTAGAAAGTATAAGAGTCCCCATATATCCCCTGCCTCCCCATGTGTACACATGTGTCCCTTAACCTTATTTTTCCAAAAAGGTGTTAAGTTTCACAAACTCTAATGGTGATTTTTGTGAAGCAAACTCCATAGTTAGAGAGTTAACTGTTATTTATATGCTTCTAAAAATGTTCAGTGACTGTTCTAGTCATCGTGGGGAGCCAGAAAGTACTCAGATACTGTTGTGGTGCTTATTGAACTTAAGGAGTAATTGAAACTTCCGGCCAAGATGGAGGCATAGGTAGACACACTGTGCCTCCTCACACAACCAAAATAAGGGTAACAACAATTTAGAAACAAAATTACAACCAGAACAAAAAGTTGAACTGTATAGAAGTCGGACAACCAAGAAGTTAAAATAGAAACATTCATCCAGACTGGTAGGTGGGGTGGAGTCAGGCAGCTGGGAGAGGGCAGTCGAGACACAAAAAGTGGTGACACCCGGTGTGCAAGACCACTGTGGGCGGACCCCGGGTGTGGAGTGGCAATGGGTAGACCCAGCGAGGCAGCATTTGTGATGTGAGGCATGGCGTGCAAGGTGGCTGGTGGATTGGGAGGTCCCACATTCACATGCAGATAAACCAGGTGAGGCTGGGGAGTGAGACAGACTGCGCAACCCAGGGTCCTAGTGCCGGGAAATAAAGCCTCAAGGCACCAACTGGGGACACCTGTGGGGGTTGAGGTACAGGGAGAGACTCCCAGCCTCAGGGGAGAATTCATCAGAGAGACCCACAGGGTCCTAGAATGTAAACAAGCCCACCCACATGGGAACCAGCACCAGAAGGGCCCAGTTTGCTTCAGGGAAGTGGTGGAAGGGACTGAAATCCGACAGAGAGTGGAGCAAATGCCATTGTTCCCTCTCAGACCCTGCCCCCACATACAGCATCACAACCCAGCCACTGGGTTGCCCCACCCTGGTGAACACCTAAGGCTCCGCCCCTTACTATGTAACAGGTACATCAAGACCAAAAGAAAAATGGCCCAAACGAAAAACAGATCAAAGCTCCAGAACAAATACAATTGAGTGAGGAAGAGATAGCGAACCTATCAGATGCACAGTTCAAAGCACTGGTGATCAGGATGCTCACAGAATTGGTTAATTTGGTCACAAATTAGATAAAAAAAATGAAAGCTACGCTAAGTGAAATAAAGCAAAATGCACAGGGAACCAATAATGATGGGAAGGAAACTGGGACTCAAATCAATGGAGTGGACCAGAAGGAAGAAAGAAACAACCACACAGAAAAGAATGAACAAATAAAAATTCAAAAAAATGAGGAGAGGCTTAGGAACCTCCAGGACATCTTTAAACATTCCAACATCCAAATTATAGGGGTACCAGAAAGGGAATAGGAAGAGCAATAAGTGGCAAAATTATTTGAACAAATAATAAAGGAAAACTTCCCCAATCTGGAAAAGGAAATGGACTTCTAGGAAGTCCAGGAAGCCCAGAGAGTCCCAAAGAAGTTGGACCCAAGGAGGAACACACCAAGGCACCTCATAATTACATTAGCCAAGGTAAAAATGAAGGAGAGAATACTAGAAGCAGCAAGAAATAAGGGGACAGTAACATACAAAGGAGTTCCCATTATACTGTCAGCTGATTTCTCAAAAGAGATCTTGCAGGCAAGAAGGGGCTGGAAAGAAATTCCAAGTCATGAAAGACAAGGACCTACATCCCAGATTGCTCTATCCAGCAAAGCTCTCATTTAGAATGGAAGGGCAGATAAAGTGCTTCTCAGATAAGGTCAAGTTCAAGGAGTTCATCATCACCAAGCCCTTATTTTATGAAATGTTAAAGGGACTTATCTAAGAAAAGAAGATAAAGAAAAGACATGTATAGTAAAAGGACAGCAAACTCACAATTATGAACAACCACACCTAAAGCAAAACCAAAAGAAACTAAGCAAACAACTAGAACAGGAACAGAACCACAGAAATGGAGATCACTTGGAGGGTTAGCAACAGGGGAGTGGGAGGAGGAGAGAGGGGGAAAATGTACAGAGAATAAGTAGCATAGATGGTAGGTAGAAAATAGACAGGGGGAGGGCAAGAATAGTATGGGAAATGTAGAAGCTAAAGAACTTATGACACATGGACATGAACTAAAGGGAAGGAATGTGAGTGGGAAAGGGTGTGCAGGGTGGAGGGGAGTGAAGGGGGGGAATCAGTCAACTGTAATAGCATAATCAATAAAATATTTTTAAAAAGACTAATTGAGAGGGGAAATGTATATAATTAACTGTAATGTAAGTAGAAAGCATACTACTGGTAAGAGAAGTATAGATCGGGGGTTATGGTAATGGAGAAAATGGAGAGCACAGGCAAGACTATCAGGGTCAACAGCCAGGGTGGCTCATAGATAAAAATTATATAATAGGTCATTTGTTTCTCTTCCAACTGATTGGCACCTATTCATAGCACTCACGTTCAGGTGTTTACACTCTTTGAGGCTATTCAGGAGATTGTAATTATTGTACTCTAATCACCTCCACACCACTTCTAATTAAAACTTTCTCACCAAATTTTAACAACCTCAAGGCTAGCTTCTCTCTTTGTTTTTAAAGGCAAATGGAGTACATATAAAGTGTTAGAAGATAAGGAGGTTTTGATATATTTTCCCTTTTTAAAAACTTTTAAACTGTTGTGCAGCTAGAAAATTGTGTGCTAAAAATTAACTGAACAATACAATTGTATTACTGACTCTCTAACATTACAACTAAAACTAAATCAATCTGCTTTGCAAGTGATTGTCTAAATTGTTTTTTTTCAGTTGCACATGGATTTCTTTTCACATAAATTTTTCTTTTCAGATAGGTGCCTTCTATTTAAACCTTGGAGGTGCTCCAGAAGGGCCAGCAGGCACGGGAAAAACGGAAACCACTAAAGACTTGGCTAAAGCTCTTGCTGTACAGTGTGTGGTGTTCAACTGTTCAGATGGCCTAGATTATCTAGCAATGGGAAAGGTAAAGTTACATTTTAAATGTTACAAACTTACAGCTAGGTCTGACTGGATAAACTGAACCAAACTCATATTTAAACATTTAAATATGGTTTAAGCATTACTTGAACCTTGGTTTTAGGTGTAAAGACATTGGTTATATCCTTGGGACCTTAATAAACTTAACTTTCAACTTTGACTTAAAAGATTAAATACTTGTTTTAACAAGCAATGCATTTTCCTAAGAAAAATCTTCTCCCTTTTATTGTCCTTAGTTTTTTAAAGGATTGGCTTCTTCTGGTGCTTGGGCTTGCTTTGATGAATTTAATCGAATTGAGTTGGAAGTGCTGTCGGTGGTGGCTCAACAGATTCTTTGCATTCAGAGAGCCATTCAACAGAAACTGGAAGTATTTCTTTTGAAGGGACAGAACTTAAACTCAATCCAAACTGTTTTGTAGCTATCACCATGAATCCTGGCTATGCAGGACGTCTGAATTGCCAGACAATCTTAAGGTATTATTTTTACGAGTGTAAATTTGTTCATCAAAAGTAACAGCATAATTCACTCAAAATGGTGTATTTTCTCACATGTATTTGTAATTTCCCTTTTCCATTTTCTGTATGTTAAACTTCCAAAGTTTTTTTCCAGATATCTAAAACATATTAAAATACATAAAACTATTAACATGCTACTGAAAAATTATAGAGTTAATGAAAAAATGTTGCATTGGGGGAATATACTTGAATATCGGCACATTATCTTTGGGTGCTTATGCTCAGCTTTAAAAATGGTTTACTTAATGTAAATAATATATTTCTTTATTATATATTTCAGGTTCTTTTTAGAACAGTAGCTATGATGGTTCCAAACTATGCCCTCATAGCAGAAATCTCCCTGTACTCCTATGGATTTTTTGAATGCAAAACCTCTTTCTGTGAAGATAGTAATGACCTACAGGCTTTGCTCAGAGCAGCTCTCATCACAATTTCATTATGACTATGGAATGCGAGCAGTCAAAGCAGTTTTGGTAGCTGCTGGAAACCTTAAACTAAAATTTCCAGATGAAAATGAAGATATACTTGTAAGTATTAAGTACATACATTGTGAAAGAAAGCCTGAGTAGCAACGGAAGTAGCAAGATAATTTTGGGGGGTGAAGTTGATCAGGAACTATAAAAAGGCAAAAAAGGGAGTTCTTGCTTTGAGCCTTTTTATATGGTGTTGAAATGGTAGTTTAGAGGTTATGTTATTCATTTTGCTTTATATGAAAGTAAAGACCTTTTGGCCTGATAAGCAGTGTTGGCTTTTCTGTATGGAGATTCCATGGAACAATGTAATAGAAACTTTGACTTTGGGCATGGGGAGGAGAGGGCAAATACTGGCAATTAACTTAATATTACACTTTTTGGATGATTTTAGCTTCTTCGATCAATTAAAGATGTAAATGAACCAAAGTTTTTATCACATGATATACCCTTATTTAATGGAATAACTAGTGACTTATTTCCTGGTATTAAACTTCCTTGAAGCTGACTATCATGTAAGTAAACCTCTGAGAATGACTTATTGTGCAAATAAGTTTATCTGATGACCCAAGAGTTATAAAGTTGTATTAAATGAGGTGAAATTATTCTGTTTGGAGGATAAACCATTATTTTAGTCACTTTAATATGAAATAAGTAAATTTTAGTGATTTCTGTTATATAATACCAAGGTTACAAGGTTCAGGTAAAAAATAATGCTTGTTGTAAGAATATGTATTTTATTTTCTATCTTGTGATTTATAATGACCACTATTATATATACCATAATACTGTCATATACTTCAGCCACTAAAAAAATGGTAAATTGAAAGTGATAAAACATCTTATAGTTAACATAAGGATTTGTTTCTTGAATTTAAGTAATGTGCTGCATTTTTAAAGGAAAAAATCATATGCCAATTCCATTTAAATTATAGACATTATATGAGTGGTATATATATGTACACACACATATGTACATATAGACACATACACATATATATGAGTAAGTGCCTTCTGTTTATAGCTGTTATATAATATAAAATCAAAATATAATTTTTTAAATATATTTTATTGATTATGCTATTACAGTTGTCCATTTCCCCCTTCTCTCCCCTCCACCCTGTACCCCCTCCCACCCACATTTCCCCCTTTAGTTCATGTCCATGTGTCATATTATGAGTTCTTTAGTTTCTACATTTCCCGTACTATTCTTGCCCTCCCCCTGTTGATTTCTACCTACATTCTATGCTACTTATTCTCTATACCTTTTCCCCCTCCTCTCCTCCTCCCACCCTCCTGCTGCTAACCTCCATGTGCCTCCATGTCTGTGGTTCTGTTCCTGTTCTAATTGTTTACTTAGTTTCTTTTGGTTTTGCTTTAGGTGTGGTTGTTGATATTTGTGAGTTTGCTGTCCTTTTACTATACATGGTCTTTTCTTTATCTTCTTTTCTTAGATAAGTCCCTTTAGCATTTCATAAATAAGGGCTTGGTGATGATGAACTCCTTGAACTTGACCTTATCTGAGAAGCACTTTATCTGCCCTTCCATTCTAAATGAGAGCTTGCTGGATAGAGCAATCTGGGATGTAGGTCCTTGTCTTTCATGACTTGGAATATTTCTTTCCAGCCCCTTCTTGCCTGTAAGGTCTCTTTGGAGAAATCAGCTGACAGTCTGATGGGAACTCCTTTGTAGGTTGCTGTCCCCTTATTTCTTGCTGCTTCTAGGATTCTCTCCTTCGTTTTTACCTTGGCTAATGTAATTATGATGTGCCTTGGTGTGTTTCTTCTTGGGTCCAACTTCTTGGGGCTCTCTGAGCTTCTTGGATTTCTTGGAAGACTGTTCCCTTTGCCAGATTGGGGAAGTTCTCCTTTATTATTTGTTCAAATACGTGCTCAATCTGTTGCTTTTCCCCTTTCCGATTCTGATACCCCTATAATTCGGATATTGGAACGTTTTAAAGGTGTCTTGGATGCTCTTAATCTTTTCCTCAATTTTTTGAATTCTTTTTCATCATGCTTTCCTGCTTGGTTGATTCTATCTTCCTTCTGGTCCACTGTATTGTTTGAGACTCATATTCCTTCCTTTCACTATTGGCTCTCCTCCGTGTGTCTTCCTGCATTTGTTTTATGGTACTCCGCATTCTTTCATCTAAATTTCATCCAAATCCACCAGTTCCGTGAGCTTTCTGATCACCAGTGTTTTGAACTGCGCATCTGATAGATTGGCTAATTCTTGGTCGCTCAAAAGGATGAGTCCTGGGGGACTGATTTGCTCTGTTGAAAACATGGTTTTTTTTTTCCCCCTGTCTCTCCTTTTTTTTTTCCCTCGGTCTGGTTGCTCTTGTTAGGTGGGGGGTGGAGCCTTAGGTGCTCACCGGGGCTGGGCACCCCGGTGGCTAGATTGTGACGTTACATGTGGGGGCGGGGCGGGAGCGGGAGCGGGGCGGGAGAAACAATGGCGGTAGTTCCGTTCCCCTGGACTCAGACCCTTGTCTGGGCTTCCGGGCCGCGAGTTCTGCCTGGTCCCACAATCGCTGCCCTCTGGGTCTGCCAGCCGCAGCTTGCATACTCAGGGATCACAGCTGCCTTCTTACGCGCCCGATGGCTTTTGCACCGATTTTGCGCCAAACCTTCCCCCGACCTCTGCACACCGCCGACCCGAGCCAGCCCCCGCGCCCGCCGGCTCGTCTTCTCCTACCAGTCCGGACAAACGCGTCTACTTCAACTTCTTGGCTGCCCGACTTCCATTCAGATAAATCCTCTGCCAGATCTGGGTGTTATTCTGATAGTAAATTATTGTTTGTAAATTATTGGTTTTCTAATCTTGGTTGTACGAGAAGGTACGGTGCGACCACCTATTCCTCCATCTTGCCGGAAATCCAAAATATAATTTAAAATTATTATAAACAAAACAATCCTATTTAATGAGATGGATGATATGTGTCTAAAAACTAAACCGTGACATTATGGCACTTTCTATGGTTAAAATGTATGGTGAAGATTCTTTTGAGTTCAGCATACATAAACTACCTTATGCCATATGATGATTCAACTCTTTCACCCTCTTCTCTTATTGATATTACTGTACAATATTTTTTTTTATTTTAATCATTGTTCAAGTACAGTTTTCTCCCCCCCTACTCCCATTCACAATATTTTTTGTTTGTTTAGGCTTTTATATCATTAAGTGGTCACTTGGCTTAAAGGCATCATTTACTTGTTTCCCTCCTTTTTCTAATATATATTTTATTGATTATGCTATTACAGTCGTCTCATTCCCCTCCATTATTACCCTCCACCCTGCACACCCCTTCCCACCCACATTCCCCCCATTTAGTTCATGTCCATGGGTCATGAACATATAAGAAAATATAAAGAACATATAAGCTCTTTGCTGTCTACATTTCCTGTACTATCTTAACCTTCCTTGGTCTATTTTCTACCTACCATTTATGCTATTATTCTCTGTACCTTTTCCCCCTCAATCCCCTTCCCACTTCCCTGCTGATAACCCTCCATGTGATCTCCATATCTGTGATTCTGTTCCTGTTCTAGTTGTTTGCTTAGTTTGTTTTCTTTTTTAGGTTCAGTTGTTAATAGCTGTGAGTTTGTTGTCATTTCACTGTTCATATTTTTATCTTATTTTTCTTAGATAAGCCCCTCTAACATTTCATATAATAAGGGCTTGGTGATGATGAATTCCTTTAACTTGACCTTATTTGGGAAGCATTGTATCTGCCCTTCCATTCTACATGATAGCTTTGCTGGATAGAGTAATCTTGGATATAGGTCCTTGCCTTTCATGACTTGGAATGCTTCTTTCCAGCCCCTTCTAGCCTATAAAGTTTCTTTTGAGAAATCAGCTGATAGCCTTATGGGAACTCCTTTGTAGGTAACTGTCTCCTTTTTCTCCTGCTGCTTTTAAGATTCTCTCCTTTTTTTAACATTGGGTAATATAATTATGATGTAACCTTGGTGTGTGCTTCCTTAGGTCCAACTTCTTTGGGGCTTTCTGAGATTCTTGGACTTGCTGAAAATCTATTTCCTTTACCAAATTCTCCTTCTTTATTTTTTCAAATAAGTTTTCCATTTCTTGGTCTTCCTCTTTTCCTTCTGGCACCCTATGAGTTGGATGTTGGAACATTTAAAAGTGTCCTGGAGGTTCCTAAGCCTCTCCTCATTTTTTGAATTCTTATTTCTTCATTCTTTTCTGGTTGGATGTTTCTTTTTTCCTTCTGGTCCACACTGTTGATTTGAGTCCTAGTTTTCTTCCCATCACTGTTGGTTTCTCTGATCTTTTTCCTTTATTTCACTTTTCATAGCCTTCATTTTTTCCTCTAATTTGCAGTCATATTCAAACAATTCTGTTAACATCTTGATTACCAATGTTTTGAACTGTGCATCTTATAGGTTGGCTATCTCTTCATTGCTTAGTTGTCTTTTTCTGGAGCTTTGATCTATTCTTTCGCTTGGGCCATTTTTTTTTATCTTGATGCTCCTGTTATGTAGTAAGGGGCAGAGCTTATGTATTCACCAGGATGGGGCTTTATGTATTCATCAGGTTGCTGTGTTATGACACTGTATGTCAGTCAGAGAGGGGGTCCAAGAGGGAACAGTGCCATTGCTCCACTCTCTGCTGGTTTTCAGTCACTTCCCCACTACCCACAATCAAAATCGGGCCCCTTCTGGTGTGGTTCCCATGTGGGTGGGTTTGTGTACATTCTAGGACCCTGTGGTATCTCCAGTGAATTCTCCTGTGAAGCTGGGAGTTTCTCCCACTGCCTCAACCCCCACAGGTATTTTCAGTCAGAGGCTTTGAGACTTTATTTCCCCTTGCAGGCACCCTGGGTTGTGCGGTCTATCTCACTCCCCAGTTGTTCCTCCCAGTTATCCACACACAAATGTGGGACTGCCCTGTCTGCCAGCCACCGCCTTGCCTGGTCCACCAGCTGCTGCCTTGCCATAAGTCTTCTCCACCCAGCTGCCCGGGATGAATGTTTCTTTTTTAACTGCTTTGTTGTCAGACTTCCATATGGTTTGACTTTCTGTCAGTTCTGGCTATTTTTTGTTTTTAAATTTGTTGTTGTCCTTCTTTTGGTTGTGTGAGGAAGTGCAGTGTGTCTACCTATGCTTCTGGAAGGCTGGAAGTCTGTTTGCCTCCTTTAAAAAAATCTTTAATTGTTATTCAATTATAGTTGTCCCCATTTCCCCCCTATTGCTCTCCTCTGACCTACCCACACCACACCTCCCACATTCAATCTTCCCCCACCCCCTTGTCTTTGTCCGTGGGTTCTTTATACACGTTACTTGACCTGATCCTTCACCTTCTTTCCCCCATTGTCCTTTTTGCCCCTCCTCTCTGGTTACTGTCAGTTTGTTCTTTATTTCCAAATCTCTGGTTCTATTTTACTCACTTGTTTGTTTTGTTGATTAAGTTCCCCTTATAGGTGAGATCATATGATATTTATCTTTCACTGACTGACTTTCACTCTGAATAATGCTCTCCAAACTCAAAAACTAATATATTCCTATGATAGTATCAGATTCTGGTGATTCTAGAGTATTTTTCACAACTAATGATCAATTCTCTGATTCTGTGGACACCACCTGGTTGTTCAACAATTCGTTTCTGCCAGTACCTGGAATTAGTGTCAGACTCTATAGATTAGGGTTCAGTTGTACAAACTACCCCTCACTTTTGACAACTATCTCAAATTCTAAGCCACCTGTACTTCAGGGGTTTCCATGACCCTTCCCCTCAAGTGTGATCATTTGTTAGAATAGCTCACAAAACTCAAGAACACAGTTTACTTATGTTTACTGGTTCGTTACATAGGATACAAATTGTATCAGGCAAGGTATGGGGAGGTGGCAACAGTGGAGCTTCCACTCCATAAGGGTGTGTCACCCTCCCTGAAACTTGATGTGTTCACCCAAACCAGAAGCTCCCTGATCTCACTGTTGAGTTTTTATAGAGTTCAATCATTCCCCTCTCTTCCCAAAGGTTGGGAGGTGGACCTGAAAGTTCCAGCCCTCTATTCAATGGGTCTTTCTAGTGACTAGCTGCAGCTTGAGGCTATCTAGGATCCTTATCCTAAGTAATCTCATAGCATAAACTCAGGTGTGATGGAAGAGTACTCATTACGAATAACAAAAGACACTCCTATCACTCAAGAAATTCAAAGAGTTGTAGGAGTCCTATGCCACTTTGTAGGGGGTGAGGGCCTTGTAAAAGATCACACATATTTTTGTGTTATACCACAGGTGTGTATCAAGATGCTTCAGGCTATGCTAATATGATTTTTAAAAATCAAAATACAATTCTCTTGGAGAGCTCTTGTAGTCTCATGAATATAAAAATAGATCCATGGGTCCATAGATTCCAGTTTGAAAAATATTACTAGGACTTGATGGTAAAAATAGGTGTTTGGAAGTGTTTCATTACCTGGACCTACACATTTCTGATATGCTTTTGGTTACAAACAAATGGACAGATTAATTTTCAAGACAGTTGTATTACCATTCCTGTTGATAGAGCATGTAAATACAAGACACTAAACTGAGTAAATATTCTCATGCCAGAAAGGGAAGGCAGTGATATATGCAATAAGAAACAGCCCAACACTCTGTGGTTAAGGAAGTTCAAGAAGGCACATTCCAAAACACCTAAAGCATGTAAACAAGTTTTAAAGACCTGTTTTGAAATTCATAATCCTTAGTTTTTAGCCAAATTCAAGAAATGGCAGTTTTATATAACCTGGAACTGAATTAACTGCTATCACCATATGCCATAATAAGCTATTGGTAGTTTTGTTAAGTAGGAGAATTCACAATAGTTTGTACACACATATATTATATCATTCTCAGACTTAAGCTACTGGGGCTGGGGAGGTTAGGTTATATATGATAAACTCAAAATTCATTAGTTTAATGAACTTGACTCTCACACCTCTAGTCCACTGACAGCATAACAGTTCATAAAGGAATATTGGAAATTCCCACACTCTCTAAGAATAAATAGGCTTATAAATATAATGCCCATTGTATTTTTACCAAAAGTAAAGGAATAAATTCAAGTAACAGGCATAGAAAGTGAGGTGATGATGCTTTATTGTATTTGTTATGATGGTACATTCTTTTATAGTTTTTCAAGTATAGTTTTCTGCCTTTCACCCCCACTCCACTCCACCACTCCAGTCCTCCCACCTCCCTCCCCATTTCCACCCCCCTTGTGTTGTCCATATTTATTGAGGCAACTTATCTTTATTGTGGAAGACTCTTATAATTGTAGAATTTTTTAAATTGCATTGTATTTTTTTGTTGCTATTATAAAGAAAGATAGAACAAATTGGAATGTTTTAGGATATTATATGGCAATTGCTTTTTGCCTTTCAAAGTTCCTGGTAAAAATCGGTAATCAAAGTCTTTTCCTAAAGCACTGAAAAAAAAAGGCTATTGATAACTAGGGAGGTCAGCACTGGGAAGTGTGCTGTTGAGCAGCTCCTTGTGCCTGCAGCTGAGCAGAGGGGAGCTGCAGCTATAGAAAAAGAAAACTACTATTAATTATAACCAGCTTGCTTTTTAATATATACTATATTTCTTTGTTTTCCCTTTATTGGCTTCAAGTTTCAGGTAATGTTTGTTATTCCATTAATCTTCTCTGTTGGCTTTTGTAGTTTTACCTCAGTGGTCACTGCACAGATTATAATATACATTCTTGACTATTATAATTTACCTTAAGTTTGAATTCTACCATTTCAGAAATAATATAAGAATTTTAAATGGGACAATTTCATTATCTACTTACACCTGCCCATTGTACTATCATTGCTATATATTCTACTTCTACATACATTATAAACTCCAGAATTATTTTATGCACTAGTTATGAGTGTTTGAAAAAAAGTCACTTACATTTACTTTTTTCTAGTGTTTTATATTCCTCAGCAGATATGTACTTTCATCTGGGATCTTTTCCCTTTAATGTAAAGAACTTCTTTCAGTATATCTTATGTGCACATGGGTCTTCTGGCAACAAGTTCTCTCAGCTTTTATTTGTTTGAAAATGTCTTTATCCTTAATTCTTAAAGAATATTTTCACTAGATATATAAATCTAGATTGGCAGTAGTCTGCCCACATATACACCCCCATCATTTTAAAGATGTCATTCCATTAACTTCTGGCTTTCATTGTTATGCTAGAAGTCAGGAATTCTTCTGATTTATGCTTCCCTGACTATAGGGTGTTTTCTTACTCTAGCTGTTTTAAATATTTTCTCTCTTTCCTTGCTTAACTATGTGCCTAGTGTTGTCTGTTTTGTGTTTTTTGTTGAAAAAACCTGTTTGGGATTTGCTGCACTTCTTAATTCTGTGGGTTAATGCCTTCAGAAAATTCTCAGTAATTATCTCTTAAATTATTTTTTCTGCCCTATTTTCTCCTTCTTCTCCTTTAGGGACTCCAATCACCTGTATACTAGACTATTTTATATTTTCTCACATATCTCTTTTTAATTGTTTCTATTATTTGTGGTTTAATTTGGATCCTTCTTATTTTCCTATCTTTAAGGTTAATGATTCTTTCTTGACTTTATCCAACCTGCTGATTCCAATGAATTATAATTTTTATACAGTCATTCTGTGTTTAATGATGGATCTATATTCTGAGAAAGGCATTGTTAGGCAATTTTATCATTGTGAGAGCATCATAGAGTGTACTTACACAAAACTAGGTGGTATAGCCTACCACCCATCTAGGCTATATATCATAGACTATTGCTCTTAGGCTACCAACCTATACAGCATATTACTGTACTGAATACTCTAATCAGTTGTACCACAACGGGAAGAATTTATGTACTAAACATAGAAAAAGTACAGTAAAAATATGGTATTAAAAATGGTATACCTATATAGGGCACTTACTATGAATGGAGTTTGTAGGACTGGATGTTGCTCTGGGTGAGTGAGTGAGTGAGTGATGAGTGAATTTGAAGGCCTAGGACATTGTAGTACAATAGTGTAGACTATAAATACTTTACACTTAAGCTACACTAAATTGATAAAAAAAAAACCCCATGAAATTAAATCAAGCACAAGAGAAAAATAATTCAGTCAAAACATGTGGCTATAACATGCCATAGTTTACAAGCTTAGAAAGAGTAAGTTCTAAAATAATGATAAGTATAGTAAATTCTCAAGATGGAGACATAGGTAGACACACCGTGCCTCCTTGCACAACCAAGATAGGCACAACAACAATTTAGAAACAGAATAACAACCAGAACTGACAGAAAAATTGATCTGAATGGAAGTGGGACAACCAAGAAGTTGAAACAGACACGTTCATCCAGACTGGTAGGAGGGGCGGAGTCAGGCAGCCAAGCATGGACTGCGGTGCGGAGAGCAGAGAGCATTGGGACGGGGGACATAAAGCATCTGGGGGCACTAAGACATCTGGGGTGCGCAAGACCTAGCAGGTGAACCCTGAGTGCACAAGTGACAGCTGGCAGACCCCGGCCAAGGGGTGGCAACCGGCAGACCCAGTGAGGCAGCAGTTGTAAAGCAAGGCAGTGCACTTGACCCAGGATCCCAGCGCTGAGAAATAGAACCTTGGGACACTGATTGAGGACACCTGTGGGAGTTGAGGTGCACAGGAGGCACCCAGCCTCACAGGAGAGGTCTTTAGAAGGTCCCACAGTGTGTACAAGCCCAACCACAAGGAATTGGCACCAGAGGGGCCCAGTTTACTCAGCAGGAGCAGCAGAAGGGACTGAGGTCCCACAGAGAATGGAACAACCGCCCTTGTTCCTTCTTGACCCCACCTGCACATACAATGCCACAACCCAGCGACTGGGGTGCCTAGCCCTGGTGAACACCTAAGGCTCTGCTCCTCACCATATCAGGCATCACCAGGCAAAAAAAAAAAAAAAAAAAAAAAAAAAAAAGGTGGCTCAAACAGAAGCCAAATGAAGGCCCCAGAACCCATCCTTTTAAGTGACTGAGAGATAGCCAACCTATCAGATGCTCAGTACAAAACACTGGTGATCAGGAAACTCACAGAATTGGTTGATTTTGGTCGCAAATTAGATGAAAAAATGAAGGCTACAATAAGTGAAATGAAGAAAAATATACAGGCAACCAATAGTGATGGAAAGAAAGATGGGTCTCACATCAATGGAGTGGACCAGAAGGAAGAAAGAAACAACCACACAGAAAAGAATGAACAAATAAGAATTCAAAAAATGAGGAGAGGCTTAGGAACCTCCAGGACATCTTTAAATGTTCCAACATCCGAATTATAGGGGTACCAGAAGGGGAAGAGGAAGAGCAACAAGTGGAAAAGTTATTTGAACAAATAATAAAGGAGAACTTCCCCAATCTGGAAAAGGAAATGGACTTCCAGGAAGTCCAGGAAGCCCAGAGAATCCCAAAGAAGTTGGACCCAAGGAGGAACACACCAAGGCACCTCATAATTACATTAGCCAAGGTAAAAATGAAGGAGAGAATCCTAGAAGCAGCAAGAGATAAGGAGACAATAACCTACAAAGGAGTTGCCATCAGACTGTCAGCTGATTTCTCAAAAGAGACCTTTCAGGCAAGAAGGGGCTTGAAGGAAGTATTCCAAGTCATGAAAGGCAGGGACCTACATCCCAGATTGCTCTATCCAGCAAAGCTTTCATTTAGAATGGAAGGGCAGATAAAGTGCTTCTCAGATAAGGTCAAGTTCAAGGAGTTCATCATCACCAAGCCCTTATTTTATGAAGCATTAAAGGGACTTATCTAAGAAAAAGAAGATTAAAAAAAACATGTATAGTAAAATGACAGCAAACTCACAATTATTAATAACAACCACACCTAAAACAAAAACAAAAGAAACTAAGCAAACAACTAGAACAGGAACAGAACCACAGAAATGGAGATCACATGGAGGGTTAGCAACAGGGAATGGGAGGAGGAGAGAGGAGGAAAAGGTATGGAGAATAAGTAGCATAGATGGTAGGTATAAAATAGACAGGGGGAGGGCAAGAATAGTATGGGCAATGTCTAAACTAAAGAACTTCTGACACATGGACATGAACTAAAGGGGGGAATGTGGGTGGGAGAGGGTGCAGGGTGGAGGGGAGTGAAGGGGGGAAATGGGACAACTGTAATAGCATAATCAATAATATATATATTTTAAAAAGCATAGTAAATTCTAAAACAATGATAAAAGTACAGTAAGATAAATATATAAATGAGTTACATAGTCATTTATTATTATTATCAAGTATTATGTACTGTATATAATTGTGTGTGCTATACTTTTCATGACTGGTGCACTGTAGGTTTGTTTATAATAGCATTGCCACAAACCTGTGAGTAATGCATTGTTCTATGATGTTATGAAAGCTACAATGTTACTAAGTGATGAGAATTTTTAATTTGTAATTTTTCATTATAATTTTATGGGACCATGTTCATATACAGAGTTTGTTGTTGACCAAAACATTGTTATGTGGTATATAATGGTATTTTATGTTTTTCATTTTAGTGTGAAAAATTCATTTTATTAGAGATCCCATTTCTTTGCTTAAATTGTTTATCTTTTCATCTATTTTTCTGTCATACTATGTATTTTCTTTTATACATCAGTAAAAGTGATTGTAATGTTCTTGTCTGCTAATTATGAGATGTGGATGATCTGTGAGTTTGTTTTATTTACTGTTTTTTCTCTTGATCACCAGCTATTTCTTATGACTTGTAAATTGTGATTTTACGTTAAAAATTGTATATAAATAATTGTAGAGAATAAATGGTATCATTTTCCTGCAGAAAAATAATAAACATGTCTTTTCTTTGTCAGATAGTAAATTGAGACGCTGATCAATTCAATCAGGAATTGACCTAAGCCAGAATTTTTGGTGCAGAACTGTTGAGCTTTAGTTATCTCTAGTTTCAAATGTCTTTAGAGTGAGAATTGTCCTGTATTATAGGGCCCTCCCTCTAACAGTATTTAAGATATAACATTGTAAGCCTAAGGAAATCTCTCTCTCTCTGTAGCTTTATGTAGCAAAAGTATATGTACTGGGGAGAAAAAGCTTTACTCATTTGAGGATCCTCCAGATTCAAGTCTGTCACCCAAGCCCACGTGGACCATTAAAACCTCTGTTCATTTCTCCTTACTTCAGCAAAGTCTCTATGCCTATAGAGGCCCAATCCAGTGCCATCTATGTTCACACTTGAAAAATGCTCCCTTTTCCCGAGGGGGGAATAACTTATAATGCTGTTTAGTTTTGTACTATTGGTATGTTTGGTGAATTTTTAAACTGTGTGCTAACTGCAATAAATTATATAAACTAAAAAAAAACCCTCAAAAAACTGCTCCCAGGAGGAAAATTAGGTATTGATTTGTATTCACTTACAAAAGGTTCATCCCTTTTTGAAATGTAGTTCCTTTAGACTTATTTGTATTTCAAGTGCTCCTAAATCTTTAAAATAATTGTGATTTTTTTTAGTCTCTCTGTTTATTTTTTAGCTCATACAGTATAAAAAGTGTTTGGCATGTTTTTCTGTTGTATATCCTAACCAAAAGTAAAATCTGGAAAACATTATTAAGAGGAATTATTTCATGTAGTACACACCCAATGCTATGGAGCTATGATCTTTAATAGCTTATAATGGGGAACACTAAGCATTTAAAAGTATTTTAATTCTATTTCTTTTGTAAATTAAAAATAAGGCTTTAAGAAATAATTTGTCAGTATAAGAAGATGCAGTTTTCTTATTCTAAAGAAGCATCTACATTTATAAGATATGTATGACATGATTATAATAACCATTCATAGAAATGGATTCAATTTTTATTTTATTTTATTTATATTGTAGGAATTTTTGGAATGTGCTCATGAAGCCTGCAGAGTACACAATCTTCAGCCTGTGAAGTTTTTTCTAGAAAAAATGATTCAGACATATGAAATGATGATTGTTAGACATGGGTAAGAGTATAGATTAACATTGTCTACCAGTGTTACATGTTATTTTAAATTAAAACTATTAAAACAACTAAATTTGTTGTGTCAAAAGACAAGCAAACTTTGTATGCTAGATGGCTAAGGAGGAACCAACCACCCCTATCCCTGAGTCCTTATCCCAGGGCTTAAAACAAGGGTTTATTTTTTTCCTCATGCTGCATATCCAACAAAGATTGGTAAAGAATATTCATTCTGTGACTAGCATTAATGACCAACAAAAATTTTGCCCTTTTGGTCATAAAATACATTATTCACTTTCCTTCATGTAATAAAATACACTCTTCCCTCCCAAGGAGACAACGTTCCAGTCAACCAATGAACCAGACTCAAAGTTCAGGATATCTACGTGATGTGTGATAGTTTCTGCATCAAATTTGGAAGTAGTTGTTCTTGATCCAGAGACCTACAAACTAAAGAGACAAGTTATCTGACCTTCACACAGTTTATAGTAGTGGGTTTACTATTATTTAGAACAGGATTATTGGAGCAAACACTCCCATTCAGAAATTGAAGAATAGGAAACAAGTAGGAGACATAGCCAAGACTGATCAGTAACAATTTTGAAACCCAGCTGGGCATGTGAGGCCCCCAATTTTAGAGAGAGATTGAGTGAAACTAATGGAGTTTAAGCTTCACTTGGAAGTGAAGTTAAAAACAAGGGTCCTCCAATGGAGGACTTCTCACCTGTGGGGGCCCCCACGAGTCATAGTTTATTATATAGGATGCCATTAAAGTGGCTGTGGACATGTTATATTCATAATTTCACACACATTTATTTTCTTTAGAGACCCTCCCTACCAATTCTATCAACATACAATAAAACCCATAAAACCTGGGTTCGCTTTGCTTGATTCTCTCTGGGAGCAGCTTTCCACTTAACTGTTCTCTGTGGACCGTGCTTCAACCTTTCTGAGAGGTCTTTCACCTCCATTTTCTTCCTGTCACCTGTGAAGTGGACAATAGAGAGAAAATGTTCTTGGAGTTGAGACATGTTTTCAACTTGTTTCCTGCCTATAGAAAGTTAAGGTCTCAAAGGTCATGATTATTTTAAAGGCAGGATTTAAAAAAAAAACAACATTGTATTAAGTACTTTTTCAAACATATCAAAAATAGAGGGAATACTAATACAATCAACCCTTATGCCTCCAATACCCATATTTTTTTACTTAGAAATATATAAATTTTTCTTTTCTTTTTTTATTTCTTGTGTTCAGCTACAGTTGTCCTGCCTTTTCCCATTGCTTTCTACCCCACTCCCACAGTTCCATCCCCAGCATTGTCCATGCCATGAGTCCTCTATTTGTGTTCCTTGGCCTGCCCTTCCCCCCTCCCTTCTGGTCACTTTTAGTTTGTTCTTAATTTCCAATTTTAAATTTTGAACATTCACATATGTTTTAGCCTAGACTCATGGTTTCTTTGTCAGTAAACTCTCTCAAAAACAATAAGGTTTTTATCTGTTGGATTCCAGGCAGCTCTATGTGCCAGCAGCCACAACTACAGTCCTAATTAAGTTATACCTTTCTGACTTCACTGTAGTATCCTTGAACCTACCAGGCTTCATTCAGAGGACCACACTCTTAATTTGTTTTCCCTGAGCTATTTTATCCTCCTGAAGTGATTATTGGGAACCATATTAATTTTTATAGGTTTTAATAAAGTGATACAGTGGCCCTTCCCTTGATTTGATCCTTGATGGCAGCCTGAGTAGATCTCTGTTGTTCAAAGATTTTCTCAATTTATCTTTTATCAGTTGGAGACAAGAAAAAATTGCTACTTTCAATTCTGCAGTTTTCCTGAATTTCTGGACTCTGTTCTCTTTTATTCTTGCTTGAAAACTGCCTATTTTTTTCTGGGCTTATTTCTTTTCTTAGAGTTTCTTGTTAAATGCAGCAATCAGCTGCCATATATACTAATAATATCTGTTTACTATCCTTTTCTCCTAAAATTACAATTTTATTAGTTGTATTATCTATCTTTGAGTTCACCTCAAGGGATAAATTTACCAAATTGTTATCATTGCATAACATTAATGCCAATCTTTTAGCATCTGATAACAGTTCATTTGCCACCATGGCTGAGCCTCTAAGCTGATGCCACATTTATAGTCTTTTTTATTATAGCAAGACTACTTTCCCCCTTCTAGGATGGGCTAGGGTATTCTGTAGAAGAACAATCAGCACCCAGATCTTAGTGACATAAAAACAAAGGTTTATTTCTCACTATGTTGTGTCTATTGTAGATTAACAGGGAAGCTCTCCTTATTATAATTACTCAGAGTTCTAGGCTGTTGTAGCAGCCACCATCTCAACATTGTGGATCATAGCTATGCTAGAAGGAAAAGAGAGAGCTCTATAAAGTCCCTCTGTGGCAATTATCTATCCAGGCTAGGAAGTAGTACCCATCATTTCCAATTATTACTGATTAGTCACCTATTATTTCTACAGAAAGTGAGGAATCCCACTATGAGCAGGAGAAAGGAGATTCAGAAGTATTTAGCCAAGAGCACTAATAATTACTATAGTAAGTGAAGTCTGAGGAAAGAGAATCCATCTTCTCTCCTCAGAAGGACCCAGTCATTTAAAAAAAATCCAACAGTATACAATTGTTAAGTTTTTCATTTTCACTTAGAGATTTTTAAAATTATATTCTCTTATAGATAATGGTATTAATGTAGAGGATTTGATTTAGAGATCAACCATTCAGAAGTTAAATGTATTTTCCTCATGTGTAAGAAAATTCATATAATTTCAAAAATTATATGTAGAATTGTTCATAGGGTACAATTTTACATACCACTATATAGGCAAATAATTTAATTTAATATTATTTTTATAACCTTATTGTGTAATTACTTTTTTCCTTAATAGTTTTATGTTAGTAGGAGAGCCTTTTGCTGCTAAGACAAAAGTTCTGCATATGCTGGCTGATACTCTAACTCTTATGAATGAACGTGGATGTGGAGAGGAAGAAAGGTCATTTACAGGACTGTAAACCCCAAATCCATTACTATGGGCCAACTTTTTGGACAATTTGATCCAGTGTCTCATGAGGTAACTATAGTATAAACATTCTCAACTCTTATTAACATGCACATTAAATTAAAAAATTTGAACATGTTTTTATATCATCACTTTGTAGTTTTATACAGGAAGCTTTCCAACTCTTCCTTTTTTCCTCCTTAGTGGACTGATGGTATTGTGGCTAACACTTTTAGAGAATTTGCCTTATCAGAAACACCTGACCGGAAATGGGTTGTATTTGATGGTCCCATTGACACTTTGTGGATAGAGAGCATGAACACAGTATTGGATGACAATAAAAAGGTAAAATCATCATGATTGAAAACAAAACAGGTGCCCAAGATGAATATAACTAACACTACTGAATTGTAAATTAAAAATGGTTAATATGGAAAATTATATAGTATATGTTTTTTACTACAATTTAAAAAGGCAAAACAAAGCAGGTGTGGATATGTTTAAGGAATGCTGTATGTTCAACAACTAATCATCTAGGATTGTATATTTGAAATAAAGGATGAAATAAGTTGCATAAGTTTATAAATTATCTTTTCAATTAAAACTATTTGTGGTAAATCCTTTGCTTAATTTCTATAGACTAAAAGTATGTTGTATGAAAATTACTGTGTTATCAGGAAGGCATAGCAGTGGTAATAGGTAATAAGTTGTAAAATAACTTCAACCTGTGGTTTCTTCAGAACTTTAAATTAATATTTTAGGAAAAAGAAAAGAACCATATTCCTTCTTGAAAACATTAAATACTTCAGTGCTTATATGTTGTATATTACCTTAGAAGCTGTAAGATATACAAAAGAACTACAAAATGGAAGACTTGTAGTATTTAATTGAGAAATAACATACATACAGTATAGAATGCACTAACTGCCCTGGCCAGGTGGCTTAGCTGGTTGGAGTGTCACCCCATAGGGCAAAAGGTGGGTTCAGTTCCTGGTCGGGGCACATGCCTAGGTTGTGAGTTGATCCTGGTCTGGGTGCATACAAGGCAACTGATCGATGTTTCTTTCTCATAATGATATTTCTCTCTCTCTCTCTATTTCTCTGCCTCTCTCTTCCTTTCTCTCTAAAATCAATTAACATATTCTCAGATGAGGATTTAAAAAGAATAAAAATGAAATAAAATGTGCACTAACATTAGGTTTAGATTCTATGACTTTTTAACGTAAGTGTACACTCACAATAACTGTCACCTAAACAAAGTTGCATAAAATTTCCTGTACCCTACAAAATTCACTCATGTCCATTCCCAATCACTAAATACCAGGGGCAATTGCCATTCTGACTTCTATATGATAAATTAGTTATGCTAGTTCTTAAACTTCATGTAAATGGAATTATACTCTTTAGTATTTCCTTCTTTAGATCAATATAGTATAAGTGATAGTCATATTGTATAATTCCATTTATTATTTGTTCATTTTTTATGTCTTAGTATTCTACTATATGAATATACCACAATTTATTTTATGCTTACATGAAATAACTATACTATGATACAGCAAATCAGTTTAATTGGCATTCAAATGTATACTCCAGTACTTTGTCATAGGTAGTGGGTCATTTATTCATATTCTTTCTTTCATACATTTAATCATAATGATTGCACTAAGGGGGTTAAGTAAACAGACAAGATATGGTGATGATTCAGAACAGAGGGGTTAATCAGTAGAGTCAAGTCTAAGAATTCATAGCCAGGTAGAAGGATTGTTTCAGAGTGGATGAGAGGGAAGCAGGAAAGGATAGGTATAGATACAAGTGAATGTATGGATTTGATAGTGGAAATTTGAAGGCAAATCCTTTTGATTATTTATTTTACTTTGTGAAATGAAAGGCCCTATTGTTTGCACACTTGAGGAGAAAGGGGAAGATTTAAATTAGCCATTTGGAAAACGGGAAAGAGAGCTGCCTAGGAAGTTATAAAAGTATACCAGAGTATCACTGAGAACCTGATTGAGTTGAAAACTATGAATTATTATAGTAGTGCCAATGTCTGCCTTTATTAGATTTTTCTCTAACACTCTAAATAGTTTGGGGTGGTGTGTAGACTGGAAATGTTCCAAACTGGAAATACAGGAAGACTTTAAGATATTGGCATGAGAATGGTAGAATGCTAGACCATAAAATGGAAGCTGCTTAATAGTGGAAGAAGTAAGAACAACAGGGGTATGAAAATGTAGAGCAAGTATAGTAAGAGTTAATGAGCATGAGAGCTGGATGGGTAGGAGTCTGTGGACAGAGCCTGGGATACTTGAATTTAGTATTTCAGAATTGTGTAGTATTCCAGGAGAGAAGGTTTCAGGTATATAAGTCGATGGCTGGAGTGGAGTAGGGGAAAATTAAATGAAGACAAAGTGGTCAAGGATCCAGATTTCATGAGGTGCTCCCCTGCATGAATTAGACCAGAGTTATAGTAGAAAGAGATTAACCAAGTACCAAGGCTTTAGTTAGCAAGGGGAATGATTGGGTGCTGGTGAGTGACAGCAGCAAGCAGGGGTGTCAAGGAGCAAGTATTCTACTGGAGGATGGATTAGAAGTATTTGGGAAACAACAGTGAGGAGAAGGTTCACTCTACCTACCAAATCTGTAGCAAGTAGAAGAATGCTTCCCGAAATATTCTGGTAGAAAGTTAAAAGTATTCTAGACCAGCACTGCCCAACAGAACTTTCTGCAATGATGTAAATATATGCACTATCTAATAAGGTTGCAGGGATTCACATGTGGTTTATAAAGTATTTACTCACATATTGAACATTTTGAAATGTGGCTTATGCAGTTGAAAAACTGACTTTATATTTTTAACTTTAATTAGTTAAAATAAAATATAAGTAGCTACATATGATTGCTGGTTACCATATTGGACAGTCCAGGTTAAGACCATTTATTTATTTTACAGATAAGAAACAGATCCAGAAATGGTAAATGCCATGTTGTTGACTCACGAGTTCTGTCCAGAAAGTATCCATGTAATATGAAAAATAGAGACATTTATTGAATAAGCTACAAGATACAAGAAACGCACACAGGACAATGACTCCTCAGTCCCCTTCAAAGTAGGCACCTTAGGACCTCTTACAGTTCTCCCAATCACCATCAGCTACTCCATTGTATTTTCCTGAATCTCACTGACAGTCTGAAATCTCTTCCCTTTCAAAGGTGGTTTTAGTTTTAGGAAAAGCCAGAAGTCACAGGATGCCAAATCTGGACTGTAGCGGGGCTGTGTAATTTGATGTTTCACCAAAAATCTCTGCATGAGTTGTGATACGTAAGTGGGCACATTGTCATGATGAAGCTGCCAATCACCAGTTGCCCAGAGCTGCAGCCTTTGAATCATCCAGATAGTTTCCATGGAGGAATGTTCAAGCTTAACACAAAATTTGACACAGATTTGTTGCTCTACTCAGTCATTTTGCATGGGATGGCCACACAGTACACATGCTCACCCAATGGTGTCTACTACCTGCACTGATTAGGACAGTGAAGTCATTATTGTTCTCCACATGCACATTCCTGTCCTCTTTCCTTGGCTGTCAGGTTACATCAGTGTCGTGCAACCTTTCTCATTATATTAACAATAGTCGGACCTTTTTTGGACAGACCTCGTGTAACCAGATAGGGGCAAAACTGGGACTAAAGTGATAATGGTAGAAGCAGAGAAGAAACACTGAAAATGAATGAGTAGGAAGAATTTAAAAGACTAATGAAGTTAATTTGGAATGTCAACAATTAATAGTAATTGTTAAAATTATTAAAAGTTAATGATAATTCCAAAGTTAGAAGCCAGAGAGATGAAGAAGACAGAATGGCTTGAATAACAATAGACAAGAGACCTGAATGCTGTGGCTCAGTTGATTGGGCATTGTCCTGCAAAGCAAAAGGTGGCTGGTTCAATATCTGGTCAAGGCACATGTCTGGGTTGCAGGTCCCAGGTTGGAGCACATACAAGAGGCAACAAGTTGGTGTTCTCTCTCACATCAATGTTTCTCTCACTCTCTTTCTTCCTCTTTTCCCCTCTCTTGAGAATAAATAAATAAAAATCTTCTTAAAAATAATGGACAAGAAAGGAGTTTGGCAGAAAGGGAGTAGTTGATAAATTCAAATTTTACATATTTTATCAAAAAGGAATGTTTTAGGGAAAGGGTCTACAGGAACAAGTATAAAGGACACATGGACAAAAACTGGGTGGGGGGGGTGGAAATGGGAGGAGGGTGGGGAGGGTTATGTGGGTGGGCTCGGATGGGAGTAAAAGAAGACTGTACTTGAACAACAATTAAAGTAAATAAAATAAAGAAATGCTTTAGATTAAAAGAGACCAAAGGGGCATAGCAGACACAATGCATGGTCATTGATTGTATTTTGCTCTGAATAAATCGGCTGAAAAGACATTTTTGGTACAACTAAGGAAATTTGAATACCGGGTTAGTTGTTGATATTAAACAATTATTGAAATTTTGTTAGATGTGATCATGTTATTGTGGTGATATAGAAAAGTCCCTATTTTTTAGATGAATATTGGCATATCTGGATGTGCAATGCCATGGTATGTATAATGAATGCTCTTAAAATACTTTTTTTTTTTTTAAATTTATTATTTTTTTTATTTCAATCATTGTTCAAGTACAGTTTTCTGCCCCCTACTCCCGTTTCAGCCCCCCCACCCAACCCTCCCCCCTTCCCCCATTACCCCCCACCCTTAGTTTTTGTCCATGTGTCCCTCCAAATTTGTTCCTGTAATCCCTACCCATTCCCCCCTGAAATTCCCTCTTCTCTCCCCTCTGGCCACTGTCAGACTATCCCCTATTTCAGTGTCTTTGGTTATATTTTGCTAGTTTTTTGTTTTGTTTTATTTTGTTGTTTAGATTCCTGTTAAAGGTGATATCATGTGGTATTTGTCTTTCACTGCCTGGCTTGTTTCACTTAGCATAATGCTTTCCAGCTCCATCCATGCTGCCGCAAAGGGTATGAGCTCCTTCTTTCTTTCTGCTGTATAGAATTCCATTGTGTAAATGTACCATAGTTTTTTGATCCATTCATTTACTGATGGGCATCTAGGTTGCTTCCAGCACCTAGCTATTGTAAATTGTGCTGCTATGAACATCGGGGTGCAAAGGTTCTTTTGTATTGGTGTTTTAGTGTTCTTAGGATAGAGTCCCGGCAATGGAATTGCTGGGTCAAAAGGCAGATCCATTTTTAGTTTTCTGAGGAAGTTCCAAATTGCTTTCCATAATGGTTGTACCAGTCTGCAGTCCCACCAACAGTGCACTAGGGACCCCGTTTCTCCACATCCTCTCCAACACTTGTTATTTGTTGCTTTGTTTATGATGGCCATTCTGACTGGTGTGAAGTGGTATCTCATTGTGGTTTTAATTTGCATCTCTCTGATGGCTAGCGATATTGAACATCGCTTCATGTGTCTTTGGATTTTCTGTATGTCCTCCTTGGAGAATTGTCTGTTCAAGTCCTTTGCCCATTTTTTAATTGGGTTACTTGTCTTCTTAGAGTGGAGTCGCGTAAGTTCTTTATATATTTTGGAGATTAAACCCTTGTCTGAGGTATCATTAGCAAATATGTTTTCCCATACAGTTGGTTCTCTTTTTATTTTGATACTGTTTTCCTTAGCTGTGCAAAAGCTTTTAATTTTGATGAGGGTCCCATTTGTTTATTCTTTCCTTTATGTCCCTTGCTCTAGGAGACAAGTCAGTAAAAAAGTTTCTGCGTGAAATATCTGAGATTTTCCTACCTACATTCTCTTCTAGGACTTTAATGGTGTCACGCTTTATATTAAGTCTTTTATCCACCTTGAATCTATTTTTGTATAAGGTGTAAGTTGGTGCTCGAGTTTCATTTTTTTGCACGTAGCTGTCCAGTTCTCCCAACACCATTTGTTGAAGAGGCTATTTTTATTCCATTTTATGTTGCTGCTTCCTTTGTCAAATATTAATTGACCGTAGAGGCTTGGGTTTATGTCTGGGCTCTCTGTTCTGTTCCATTGGTCCATGTGCCTGTTTTTATGCCAGTACCAGGCTGTTTTGATTACAGTGGCCTTGTAGTATAGTTTAATGTCAGGTATTGTGATTCCTCCTACTTTACTCTTCTTTCTCAAAATTGCAGCAGCTATTCGGGGTCGTTATGGTTCCATATAATTGTTGAAGTGTTTGTTCTATGTCTGTGAAATATGCCATTGGTACTTTAATCGGTATTGCATTGAATGTGTAGATTGCTTTTGGTAGTATGGACATTTTAATGATATTAATTCTTCCAATCCATGAACACGGTATATGTTTCCATTTGTTTGTGTCTTCCTTGATTTCTCTCCTCAGTGTTATGTAGTTTTCTGAATACAGGTCTTTTACCTCTTTGGTTAGGTTTATTCCTAGGTATTTTATTTTCCTTTTTGCTATTTCAAATGGGGTTTTTTTCTTGATTTCTGCTTCTGCTGTTTCATTGTTGGTGTACAGAAATGCCTTTGATTTCTGGATATTGACTTTGTATCCCGCTGTTTTACCAAATTCATTTATTAGGTCAAGCAGTTTTTGGTGGAGTCTATAGGATTTTCTATGTACACTATCATGTCATCTGCAAACAGTGACAGTTTTGTTTCCTCCTTTCCGATTTGGATTCCTTTTATTTCTTTTTCTTGTCTGATTGCTGTGGCTAGAACCTCCAGTACTATATTGAATAGAAGTGGTGAAAGTGGACATCCTTGTCTTGTTCCTGTTCTTAGTGGAAAAGATTTTAATTTTTGCCCATTGAGTATAATGTTGGCTGTAGGTTTCTCATATATGGCCTTTATTATGTTGAGGAATGCTCCCTCTATTCCCACTTTACTGAGTGTTTTTATCATAAATGGGTGCTGTACCTTATCAAATGCTTTTTCTGCATCTATTGATATGATCATGTGGTTTTTGTCTTTGCTTTTGTTTATGTGATGTATTACATTTACTGATTTGCGTATATTGTACCATCCTTGCATACCTGGAATGAATCCAACTTGGTCATGGTGTATGATCTTCTTAATGTACTGTTGGATGCGGTTTGCCAGTATCTTGTTGAGGATTTTAGCGTCAATGTTCATCAGCGATATTGGCCTGTAGTTTTCTTTCTTTGTTGTGTCTTTATCTGGTTTTGGGATTAAGATGATGTTGGCCTCATAAAAAGAGTTTGGTAGTCTTCCATCTTTTTGGATTTTTTGAAATAGTCTGTGAAGGATAGGTGTTAGTTCTTCCTTAAATGCTTTGTAGAATTCTCCTGTGAAACCATCTGGTCCAGGGCTTTTGTGTGTTGGGAGTTTTTGGATTACTGCTTCGATTTCTTTTGCTGTTATTGGTTTGTTGAGGCTTTCTGCTTCCATTTTATTGAGTTTTGGAAGGTTATATTTTTCTAGAAATTTGTCCATTTCATCTAGGTTTTCAAATTTCTTGGCATACAGCTCTTTGTAGTAATTTGTTACAATCCTTTGTATTTCTGTGGTATCTGTTGTAATCTCTCCTCTTTCATTTCTGATTGTGTTTATTTGGGTTTTCTCTCTTTTTTTCTTGATGAGTCTGCTTAAAGGCTTGTCGATTTTGTTTATCTTTTCAAAGAACCAACTCTTGGATTCATTGATCTTTAGAATTGTGCTTTTAGCCTCTATGTCATTTAATTCTGCTCTGATCTTGGTTATTTCCTTCCTTCTGCTTGCTCTGGGCTGTCTTTGTTGTTGTTCCTCGAGTTCTTGTAGATGTAGGGTTAGGTTGTTTGTTTGAAATGTTTCTAACTTTTTTAGGTGGGCCTGTATCGCTATGATCTTCCCTCTCAGGACTGCCTTGGCTGTGTCCCATAAGTTTTGGGTTGTTGTGAGTTCGTTTTCATTTGTTTCCAAAAACCGTTTGATTTCTTCCCTAATATCATTCTTGACCCATTCATTGTTTAATAGCATGCTGTTTAATCTCCACGAATTTGAGTGTTTTGGGTTTTTTTCCTTGTGGTTGGTTTCTAGTTTCAGTCCCTTGTGATCCGAGAAATTGCTTGGTATGATTTCAATTTTTTTGAAGTTGTTGAGGCTTGTTTTGTGTCCTATCATGTGGTCAATCTTTGAAAATGTTCCATGTACATTTGAAAAAAATGTGTATTTAGCTTCTTTGGGATGGAGGGTTCTGTAAATATCAGTAAAGCCCAGTTCGTCTAGGGTATTGTTCAATGCCACAATATCTTTGTTGATGTTTTGTTTGGAAGATCTGTCCATTTTTGATAGAGGGGTGTTAAAATCCCCCACAATAATTGTGTTGCTGTCCATATCTTTCTTGAAGTCCTCTAAGATTTTCTTTATGTATTTAGGTGCTCCTATGTTGGGTGCATATATATTTACTATGTTTATGTCTTCTTGGTGAATTCTTCCCTTGAGTATTATGAAATGACCTTCTGGGTCTCTCTTTATGGATCTTCTTTGGAAGTCTATTTTGTCAGATATGAGTATTGCTACCCCGGCTTTTTTCTCCTGTCCATTTGCTTGGAAAATTTGTTTCCAGCCCTTCACTTTCAACCTGTGCAGATCTTTATCCTGAGGTGGGTCTCTTGTAGACAGCATATGTGTGGGTCATGTTTTCTTATCCAATCAGCTATTCTATGTCTTTTGATTGGAGCGTTTAGTCCATTTACGTTTAAGGTTATTATTGATAGGTACTTATTCATTGCCTTTTATGTATGTGTGATCCTCTCTCACTCTCTCTTTTCCTTTCTTTCCTTAAAGCAGTCCCTTCAGCATCTCTTGCAGAGTTGGTTTAGTGGAGGTGTATTCTTTTAGACTTCTTTTGTCTGAGAAGCTTCTTATTTGGCCTTCTATCTTAATTGAGAGCCTTGCTGGGTAAAGTAGTTGTGGTTGCAGGCCTCTGGTTCTCATTACTTGGATTATTTCTTGCCATTCTCTTCTGGCTTGGAGTGTTTCCATTGAGAAGTCAGCTGTTAGCCTTATTGGGTCCCCCTTGTATGTTACTTCCTTCTTCTCCCTTGCTGCCTTTAAGATTCTCTCTTTGTCTTGAAATTTTGCCATTTTAATTATGATGTGTCTTGAGGTGGGCCTTCTTGGGTTCCTCTTGATTGGGACTCTCTGTGTTTCCTGTATTTGTGTGACTTTTTGTCTCATCAAATTAGGGAAGTTTTCCATCATCACTTGTTCAACTAGGTTTTCTATCCCTTGTTCTTCTTCTTCTCCTTCTGGTATCCCTATTATATGGATATTATTACGTTTCATATTGTCTTGCATTTCTCTTAATCCCTCTTCATTCTTTCTGAGCCTCTTTTCCCTTTCTTGCTCTTTCTGGGTGTTTTCTTCTATTTTGTCCTCTAGCTCGCTGATCCGATCTTCTGCTTCATCGATCCTGCTTTTCATTCCTTCTACTGTGTTCTTCATTTCAGAGATTGTATTCTTCATTTCCTCTTGGCCTTTGTTGAGAGTTTCTATTTCCTTTTTTATGCTGATGTAGTTTTCATTGAGTTCATTGTAGCTTCCCTGTAGTTTCTCGTAGCTCATTGTGAGCTCATTGAGCTTCCTGACAATCACTGCTTTGAATTCAATATCTGATAGTTGAATTGCCTCTGTTTCATTTAGCATTCTTTTTGAGGCTTCCTCCTTTCCTTTCATTTGGGGAGTATTTCTTTGTCTTCCCATTGTTTGTGAGACTCTTCTTGTTCATCTCAGCTTCTTATATTGATCTGTTCTGGCTCCCTCGGTTTATGATGTGAACTTCTTTAGTAGAGTAGCAGTGAGTTTCAGTGGTACTGTTTCCTTGACCTCCCAAGCTCGCTGGTCTTGGGCTGTTGTTTAAGTTGGCTTTGTGTTTGCCTTTGGGTTCTGATTGTTGTTGAGTCTTTCTTTGATGGTTCCTTCCCTCCAGCTGGTTAAATGTGGGTCACTCTGTCCACCACCTTCTATATTTTGTTGTGCTGGTGAGGGCAGGTTGTGTTGAGGCTGGTTCTTCTGTGTGTACAAGGTTTAAAGAAATCTTGTTCAGTTGTTTGTATTGGGTACTGTCTCTACTGTTTAGGTTGTATTTCCAGATAAGCCCTGGATTGAGGTTTGTGTGGTTACTACTCCCTCCTTCACCTTCTTCTGCTGTTATCTGTTAGTGGTTCCTTAGTTGTTGGGTTTCCTCTTCCAGTGGGTATCCTGGTGTTCACCTCCTCCACCTATTCTTTTTTGTCATCAGATGGAGGGGAGGGCAAAATGGTTTAAGACAGCTACCGAGAATTCTATGCTATTTACAGTAGTAGCAAGTAGGGAAGATATAGGAGATCCTTTCACTATGTATAGTGTTAACCGTGATCTTCCACCCAGCTAGCTGATTTTTAGAAAGGATGGAAAGAAGATAAGACTCTTGTTGGGGGAGGAAGGATTGTGCGTTGGGTCTATAAAGCAGAGAGGTTGTGGGCGGTCAGATTCTGGGGTAAGGTGAGAGTAAAGGGTAGTAAATAGGTGTAGTGTGTGAGAGAATAGAGTTAACCACTACAGTAATAGAGTTCAGGAAACTTTGAAATGGGCTAAGATCTTGGGGGGGGGGGGTGTTGTGAAGTAATTACACTTGCATGGAACAGCAGTTATTTACAATAATATTATGGCAACATTCATATGGCAGAGTCTATGAAATCTAGGTAATAAGGATATGAAGTACCAAACATTGAGTAGTATGCTTATAGGACACAGGTGAGTTAATGGACAGTAGATTAGTAATACGGTATAGAAAGAGATATCAGGGGAAAGCTGTGAGGTCATACAATAAAACCAGCCTAGCAAAGCAGGCTATACAAAAATAAGAGGGATCTAAAAATATTGTTTAAAAAAAAAAAAAAAGGATGTAGGAACACTGGAAAAATAATAATAATACAAATTTGCAATAACTTGCAGGTTCTTTGTAATAGCAGAGTGACATTTATCTCACTGTCCCAGCTGTTGTGATGCCCCTTCTTTGGGTTCAACTTTGGTCTTTTCACCGTTCCAGGCTTTTGTCTCACTTGTAGGTATTTAGGAAAAAATTTAAAAAAGAAAAAAAAATAGAAAAGGCAGACGAAGGCAGGAAGAAGAGATAAAATTGGAGGACAGGAAGGAGGAAGGAATAAAACAAGAAATCAGGTAAGAGAGGAAAAAGAAATCAAAAGAGAATAAAAACAATAAAACTTAAAAAATTAAAAATTGTTAAAAAAATAGAATCAAATTAAAAAGTCTCTTGATTTCAAAGTGGCCAAACCGGTTTTTCTGCTCTTGCTGGCTGAGGCAGTCTGAAGGTTGACTTGTTTGGCTTTTCTTCCTAGGCCCGTGGGGTTCGCACTGGCTCCGCAGCCGGCAGCCGCCCGGCGTGACCAGCGCGACCGGTGCGACCAGCGCGACCCTCGCTCCCCGCGCTCCGGTGAGCGGGCGAGGCCCGTCTGCGCCTGCACGGCCGTCTGCCGCACGCCGCTGCCCCCGCGGTTGGGCGGCCTGTCCGCAGCCTGCGCACTCACAGCTGGGGAGCAAACAGGCCAGAGCCACTGATCCCTTCAGGAGATTTCCCCAACAGTGTCTGTGTCCATCCACTCCTTCCTCTTGGGAAATTCCTCCCGATCGAGCCCGCCGCTCTCCAATGGCCCGGTTTCTCTCACCGCCAAAGCTCCAGCCAGAACGGTGACCCTGGGAGTCCGGGTCCGCAGGGCGACTCGGCTCTGGCGTTCACCGCCTCCAAAGCTGCTCGCCACCCGGTGTGCCCGCCAGCACCTGGACTCCTCCCAGAGCCGCCCAGACCTTGCTCGGCTGGGGAGGGAGCAGCTGACCTGGCTCTCTCCCACTAACCCTACGGCAAACCCAGCCGCGGCCCCCGGGCCTGGGGCTGCAGCCCCGGTACCACACGCCTGTCCCGGGAGCCTACCTTAATGCAGCGATCTGTTCTTTGTTCTTTCGGTTCTGCCACAATCCTTGGTCCTCCGTTCTCAAAAATGCTGAAATATGTTGGTTGCTTGCCTTTCCACTCCAAAGAACGGTCAGGACTCTCTCCCCTGAGCAGAGGAAAGCCAAATCTGCTCCTTCCTACTCCGACGCCATCTTAGATCCCCTAAAATACTTTTTTAAAAAAATGAAGCAAATATGGCAAAATGATAATTCATAAAACTAGGAGATAGGTATGTGAGTGTTCAAATTATTCTTTTGAGTCTTTTTTAATTAATAAAAGGTCTTCTGATAACTTTATAAAATCAGGTGTATTTCATATAATTTTACTAATAACAAGAACTGAGATTTATATAGTATTTTACAGTCTTTGCAGTATGTCATATAGTTCCCCTGCCCCTAACTGTATGAGAAATTCTCCCTGTTTATAAATGAAGAAGCTGAGACTTAGAGATGTTATATATTTGCTTACCTACTAAGTAATTGACAGAATTAGACCTACAATTATAATATTTTGTCTTTCAAGCTAATGCTTTTACATCATATCACAGGATATACATTATCTTATAACTAGAATAAATTTTCATCTGAGAAGTTTGAGATTTTTTTACATAAACATTTGAAATATAATTGCTTTTAGCTCTGCCTTATGAGTGGAGAAATCATTCAGATGTCTCCTCAGATGAGCCTCATCTTTGAAGTAATGGACCTTTCCAGGCCTCAGTAAGTTCATAATTTAATATAATAGTAGTTTGTTTATTTGTTTGTTCACTCATTCACTTAATAAGTTTTTTTTTATTATGTTTCAGAAGATGAGTTAGGCACTAGGAATACAAAGATGAGTAAGACACAGTTTTATGAGTCATCCACATTTAGGGATGAGAAGCATGATAATAAGTAATTCCAATATAGAGCTACATGTAAGTGCTCCAAGAATATGGAGAGGGTGGGTGCCCCAAAGGAGAGTGGATAGAGGACCATGGAAAGTGTTTGAGTGTTTGATCTGGTTTTGAGAGGAGTAAGACTTCTCCAGGGAGATTGGTGGGGTCAGGCATTCCAAGTCATGACAAAATGCAAAGACCTGAAGCTGTGGCATGCCTAGGGAACTGCAACTTCCAATAGTGTAGTTCAGTGTATGTCAGGCTATATAGAGAAAGACAGGAGGCCAGGTCACGAAGGGCCTTATAAATCATGCAAAGTAGAAGCTAATAAACTGCTGGGTACTGCTGATATAAAAGCAACACTGGAAAAAGAAAATTCACCTTTTTTTCTCTAGCCTGCCACAGTAAGCCGCTGTGGCATGATTTATTTGGAACCCTCACAGTTAGGATGGGATCCACTTGTGTCTTCATGGCTGAGTTCACTGCCAGAACCTTTACAGGAACCAGATCATCAGGCTCTTCTGAGAGGACTTTTTGACTGGTTAATACCACCCACTTTAACGCTTCGTAAGAAAAAATGCAAGGTAACACTAATCTGACCCACTCATGTTTCTAAGTTTCTTTAGTTTTCATTCAATTTGATTAAGTCTACAGGCACAATGACAGGATAAATAACTAAAATCACTTTCTCCTTAGACATATACTGTTCATTAAAAAAAATGAAATGCTTATTGTGACAATCAGTGGTTCACATGCAGTTTTAAGAAATAAGTGAAATTCACCAAAGGGAGTAGGATCAAGGGTGGAAGACAAGGACAGGTGGGGTGGGAGGGAGTAAAGGAGAAAAATGGAGACAACTGTACTTGCACAACAATTTTTAAAAAAGAAGTTAAAAAAGGAAATAACAGAAATTTCATGTACATTTTACCCAATTTTCCTCAATGTTAACATTTTGCATGACTATATTACAGTATCACAAGGGGATATTGATGTTCATACTCTTTACTGATCTTATTCAGATTCCCCTAGTTATACTCAAGTGTGTGTATGTGTGTATATCAATATTTATCCCTCTGGATATTATTTAAAAATTTTAAAATAAAAATTATATATAAATTGTACATCATGATTTGATATACATACATACAGTAAAATTATTACTATAGTCAAGCTAATTATATCATCTCAGATAGTTACCATTTTTTGTGTGTATGTGTATATGTATGGTGAGAATACCTAAATCTACTCTCAGCAAATTTCCAATACTGATACAGTATTGTACCAATATTATTACCTATAGTCATTATGCTGTACATTAGATCTCTGGACTTATTTATCCTACATAACTGCAACTTTGTACCTTTATTCAGGGTCTCCCTATTTTCCCCATCTTTCTACCTCTAGTAAACAACACTTTACTCTCTGGTTGTATGTATTCAACTTTTAGATTCCATGTGTAAGTGAGATCATATAGTTTATTCTTTCCTGTGTCTGGCTTATGTCACTTATTATAATATCTTCTTTAATCCATGTTGTTGCAAATGGAAGGATCCCTTTTTAAGGTTGAATAATATTCCATTATAAAAATATAATTTCTTGATCCATTCATCCATCAACAGACTCTTAGTTTGTTTCCATATCTTGGCTACTGTGAATAAGGCTACAATAAACATGAAAATATAGATATCCCTTTGAGGTACTGATTCATTTTCTTTGGTTATATCCCTTGAAGATGGATTGCTGAATCATATGGCAGTTCTGTTTTAGTTTTTTCAGGCTCCTCCATACTGGTTTCCATAATGGCTGTACCAATGTATATTCCTACCAACAGTGCACAAATTTTTTATTTTCTCTACATCCCAACCAATACTTGCTATCTTTAATTTTTTTTATAATAGCTACCCTAACAGGTGTGATTTCATATCGTATAGTGGTTTTGATTTGCATTTCAATGATGATTAGTGATGTTGAGTGCCTTTTCACCTGTTGGTCATATGTATATCTCCTTTGGAAAAAATATCTATTCAAGTCCTTCACCCATTTTTAAATTGTGTTGATAGGTGTTTTTTTGCTTTTGAATTGTATGAGTTTTTTATATATTTTGGATATTAACCCCTTATCAAATATATGGTTTGCAATATTTTCTCTCAATCCATAGGTTGCTTTTCATTTTGTTTCATTTGCTACTGTGCTTTTAGTTTGATGTAGCCCTGCTTCTTAATTTTTGCTTTTGTCTGATCTTTTGGGGTCATATTTTAAAAAATCATTTCTAAGGTCAATATCAAGGAGCTTATTCACTATGTTTTCTTCTAGGAGTTTTATGATTTTCTTCTAGGAGAACACTATAGTCTTCTAGGAGTTTTAAGTCTTACATTTAAGTCATTAACCCATTTTGGATTGATATTTGTGTGTGGTGTGAGATAAGGACCCAATTTCATTCTTTTATGTATGGATATACAATTTTCCAAATGCCATTTATTGAACAGATTATCTTTTCCTCATTGTGTGTTCTTGGTACCCTTGAGCAAAGATCAGTTGACTGTACATGTTTGGATTTATCTCTGGGCTTTCTGTTCTGTTCCATTTGTTTTTATGTCAGTACCATACTGTTTTGATTACCAAAGCTTTATAATACAATGGTTCCCCCCTTATCTATGTGAAGTATTTTCTAAGACTCTCAGTGGATGCCTGAAACTGCAGATCACACTGAACCCTATGTATAATATTTTTTCTATAGATACATACCTTTTCACTTAAAGGAAATACTTTACCACTTCTGTATGGCATACCTAATTGCTAGCATCGCTATTATTGACCTCTTAGAGCCATTATTAAGTAAAATAAGAGTTACTTGAAGAGAAGTACTGTGATATCATAACAGTCAATCTGATAACCTACATAGTTATTAAGTGACTATCTGCAGGTAGAAAAGGTATGATTCACATCCTGGGCAGGACAAAGTAGGGTGGAACAAGATTTCATCATACTATTTATAATGATGCACATTGTAAGTTGTGTATTTCTGGAATTTTCTATTTAATATTATGGACCATGTTTGACTGTGGGTAACTGAAACCAGAGAACATGAAACTGTGGATAAGGGGATGTTGCTATAATGGTGATGGATAAATTGCTTTTACTCTACTACAAAAAAATTAAAGGACAAAGTATTAAAAACAACTATAACTAAATTATATTAATGGATTGGTAATGTAAAGACATGTTAATTGTGACATCAATAGCATATAATGTAGAGAAAGGAGAGGTAAATGTGGAGGGGTCTTGTACAGAAATAAAATTAAGTTGCTATCAGCTTAAAATAGACTGTTATAAAAATTGTTATGTAAGCCCCTACCTACAGAAGTCACACAAAACACAGCAAAACCCAAAGAGAAATGACAGAAAGAAGAACGGAAGAATGATAAGACAAACAGAAAATAGTTAACAAAATGGCAATAGTACATCCTTCTTTTATCAATCATTATTTTAAAAGTAAATGGGTTATACTTTCCAATAAAAGATACAGTGAAGCTAAATAGAATAAAAAAAAACCAAGATCCAACTTTATGTTGTGTAGAAAAAATTCAATATAAATTCAAGGACATACATAGGCTAAAAGTGAAGAAATGGATAAAGGTATTACATGTAAATGGAATATAAAAAAAAACAGGGGTAGCTATAATTATATCAGACAAGTAGACTTTAAGTCAAAAATTGTCTCTAGACTTCTGGCCAAGATGGAGGCATAGGTAGATACACTTTGCCTCCTCAAACAACCAGAAGGAGAACAACAACAAATTTAAAAACAAAAAATAACCAGACCTGCCAGAAAATTGAACTGTATGGAAGTCTGACAACCAAGGAGTTAAAGCAGAAACATTCATCCAGACTAACAGGAGGGGAAGAGATGGGCAGCTGGGGCGGAGAGGATTCACAGCAAGCAGCTGCTGGAGGACCAGGGCAGGCAAGGCAGTGGCTGGCAGAGAAGGTGGTCCTACATTTGCATGCAGATAAACTGGGAGGAACAACTGGGGAGCAAGACAGACTGCGTAGCCCAGGGTTCCAGTGTGGGGAAATAAAACCTCAAAACCTCTGACTGAAAAAATCATGTGCAGGTTAAAGCAGCAGGAAAAACTCCCAGCCTCACAGGAGAGTTCATTGGAGAGACCCACAGGGTCCTAGAATGTATACAAGCCCCCACCCACCCGTGGAATCAGCACCAGAAGAGCCCAATGTGCTTGTGGGTAGCAGAGGAAGTGACTGAAAGTCTTTTAAGAACTGAGAAAGTGGTATTGTTCCCTCTTGGACTCCTGCCCCACATATAGTGCCACAACACAGCAATGTGGGTTGCCCCACCCTGGTGAATATGTAAGGCTTTCCCCTTACTACTTAACAGATGCACCCAGACAAAAAATATGGCCCAAAGGAAAGAACATATCAAAGCTCCAAAAATACAACTAAGCGATGAAGAGATAGCCAACCTGTCAGGTGCACAGTTCAAAACACTGGTAATCAGGATGCTCACAGATATGGTTGAGCATGGTCACAAAATAGAGGGAAAAGTGACAGCTATGCAAAGTGAAATAAAGGAAAATGTACAGGGAACCAACAGTGAGGGTAAGGAAATTGGGACTCAAATCAATGTTTTGGAGCAGAAGGAAGAAATAAATATTCAACCAGAACAAAATGAAGAAACAAGAATTCAAAATATGAGGAGAGGCTTAGGAACCTCTGGAACAACTTTAAATGTTCCAACATCCAAATTATAAGAGTGCCAGAAGGAGAAAAAGAAGACCAAGAAGTGGAAAACTTATTTGAAAAAAAAATAATGAAGGAAAACTTCTCCAATCTGGCAAAGGAAATAGACTTCCAGGAAGTCCAGGAAGCTCAAGAGAGTCCCAAAGAACTTGGACCCGAAGAGGAACATACCAAGGCACCTCATAATTACATTAGTCAAGATTAAAGATAAGGAGAGAAAAAGCCGCAAGAGAAAAGGAGACAGCTACCTACAAAGGGGTTCCCATAAGACTCTCAGCTGATTTCTCAAAAGAGACCTTGGAGGCAAGAAGGTGCTGGAAAGAAGTACTTGAAGTCATGAAAGACAAGGTCCTACATCCAAGATTGCTCTATCCAGCAAAGCTTTCATTTAGAATGGAAGGACAGATAAAGTGCTTCTCAGATAAGGTCAAGTTCAGGGAGTCCATCATCACCAAGTCCTTATTATATGAAATGTTAAAGGGACTTCTGTAAGAAAAAAAAAAGAACAAAAATACAAACAGTAAAATAACAGTGAACTCAAACTATCAATGACTAAACCTAAAAACAAAAACAAAAATGAACTAAACAAACAACTAGAATAGGAACAGATTCACAGAAATGAAGATCACATGGAGAGTTATCATTGGAGAGGGGGAGGGGGAGGGAGGAGAATGGAGGGAGAAGGCACAGATAATAAAAAGCATAACTGATTGGTACAAAATAGGGATAGGTTAAGAATAGTATGGGAAATGGAGAAGCCAAAGAACTTATATGTATGACTCATGGACATGAACTAAGGTGGGAGATTGATGGGGTTGGGGGGGGGATACAGAGTGGAGGGGAATAAAAGGGAGAAAAAATGGGACAACTGTAATAGCATAATCAATAAAATATATTAAAAAATTGTCTCTAGAGACAAAGTAGGTCATTATATAATGATTAAATATGGTCAATTCAACAGTTTTAAATATATACATCCAACATTGGAGCATCTAAATATATAAAACAAATATTAAAAGATCTGAGAATAGAATTTGATAGCAATACAATAATAGTAGAGACTTCAATATACTAGTTTCAGTACGGGATAGAATATCCAGCAGAAAATCAGTAAGAAACAGTGGATTTGAACACTATGAAACCAATGGACCTAACAGACATATTCAAAGCTTTTCACCTAACTGTAGAATACACATTATTCTCAAGTATATATATAACATTCTCCAGGATATATCAAAAAACAAGTCAGCAAATTTAAGATTTAATTTATACTTACTTTTTAAACCACTATGGAATGAAACTAGAATCAGTAATGGCAAGAAACCAAATAAGGGGAAACTAAATAACACAGTTGAACAACCATTTTGTCAAAGAGGAAATCAAAAGGTAAATCTAAAAACATTTTTATTATTGTTTATGCTATTACATTGTCCCAATGCTAAAAATTGTCCCATTTTTTTTCCTCCTTTATCCCCTTCCACCCAGCCCACCCCCACTTCCATAATCAGTCCTCACACTGTTGTCCATGTCCAAGGGTTCTTCAAATATGCTTTTTGGTTAATCCCCTTATCCTCTTTCAAACAGTCCCCAACTCCTTGCTCCCCTCTTACCACTGTCAGTCTATTCCATGATTCCATGCCTCTGGTTCTATTTTTCTCATTAGTTAATTTTGTTCATTAGGTGCCTCTTACAAGTGAGATCATATGGTATTTGTCTTTCACTCTGGTTTCTTTCACTTAGCATAATATTGCCCAGTTTCATCCATGATGTCAAAAAAGCAACAACTTCTTTCTTTCTGCTGAGTAGTATTCCATTGTGTACATGTACCACAGCTTTTTTATCCACTCATCTACTGATGGTCACTTGGGCTGTTTTAAACACTTGACTATTGTAAATAGCATTGCTATGAACATTGAGGTGCATAAGTTCTTTTCAATTGGTATTTCAGGATTCTTAGGGTATATTCCAAGTAGTAAAATGGCTGGGTCACGAGTCAGTTCTATTTTTAATTTTTTGAAGAAACTCCATACTGTTTTTTTTACAATGGCTGCACCAGTCTGCACAACAGTGCACTAGGGTTCCCCTTTCTCCACATCGTCACCAGTACTTGTTGTTTGTTGATTTATTAATGATAGCCATTCTGACAGATATGAGGTGATATCTCATTATGGCTTTAATTTGCCTCTTTGATGGCTAGTGATATTGAGTATTTTTTCATGCCTATGCGCCATCTCTGTGTTATCCTTGGAGAAGTGTCTATTCAGGTCCTTTGCCTATTTTTTAATTGGGTTGTTTGTCTTCCTCATGTTTAGTCATATGCGTTCTTTATATATTTTGGACATTAAACTCTTATCCAATATATCATTGCCAAATATACTCTCCCATATAGTGGTCCCCTTTTCATTTTGATAATGGTTTCTTTAGCCATGCAGACTTTTTAATTTGCCAAAGTCTCATTTGTTTATTCTTTCTTTTATTTTCCTTGCCCTATAATATACATAAACAAACATATTGCTACATGGAATGTCTGAAATTTTACTGCCTATGTTTTCTACTAGGACTTTTATGGTATCACAACTTATATTTATGTTCTTTATCCATCCTGAGTTTGTTCTGGTGTATGGTGTAAGTTGGTGGCCTAGTTTTTGTTTGTTTGTTTGTTTGTTTGTTTGTTTTTGCATGTAACAGTTCAGTTCTCCCACCAGCATTTATTGAAGAGAGTGTTTTTACTCCATTGTATGACAATTCCTCCTTTGTCAAATATTAATTGACCATAGAGTCATTGGTTTATTTCTGTGTTCTCTATTCTGTTCCATTGATTTATGTGTCTATTCCTATGCCAGTACCACACTGCTTTGATTATAATGGCCTTGTAGTATAGTTTAATATCAAGTATTGTAATCCCTCCAACTTTGTTCTTCTTACGATTGCTGAGGCTACTTTGGGTTTTTTGGTCCCATATAAATTTTTGAAGTATTTATTCTAGATATATGAAAAAATCCATTGGTATTTTAATAGGTGTTGTGTTGAATCTATAGATTGATTTGGGTAGTATGGCATTTTAACAGTGTTAATTCTTCCAATCCACAACAGGGTATATACTTCCATTTATTTCTGTCTTCCTCAATTTCTTTCTTCAGTGTTCTATAGTTCTCTGAATAGATATCTTTTACATTCTTGCTTAAATTTATCCCTGGGTACTTTATTTTTCTTATTGCTATAGTAAATGAAAGTTCTTCTTAGTTTCTCTTTCTAATAATTATTGTTTATTATGATTATGTTTATTATGGTAGAAGAATGCCATCAGTTTCTGAATATTGACTTTGTATTCTGCTCTTTTGCTGAATTCACTTATTAGGTTGAGCAGTTTCTGGTGGCTATCATAGTGTTTTATATGTACACTATCATGCTGTCAGAAAATGACAGTTTTACTTCCTCTTTTCTTTTTTTGAGTTTTTTCCTTGAGGTTGGTTTCTAGTTTCGAGTCATTGTGATCTGAGAGTATGCTTGATATGATTTCAATTTTCTTGAATTTGTTAAGGTTTGTTTTGTGTCCTGCCATGTGATCAATGATAATTGAAACTGATCCATGTGTATTTGAAAATAATGTACATTCTGCTTCTTTGGTATGAAATGTTCTGTAAATATCAATTAAGTCTATTTGATCTGGAGCAGGTGCGTCCAAGCTTTTGGCATCTCTGAGCCACACTGGAAGAAGAGTTGTCTTAGGCCATACATTAATTACATTGTGACACATAATCACAAAAAAAATCTGATAATGTTTTAAGTAAATTTATGATTTTGTGTTGGGCCACAGGTTGGACACCCTGATCTAGGGTGTTGTTCAATGAAAACCTTGTGAATTCTTTGTTTGGAAGATCTATCCATTGTTGACAATGGGGTGCTAAAATCTCCTATAATGACTGCATTGCTGTTTATCTCCTTAAATATCTCCATATTTTCTGTATGTATTTAGGTGCTTTTATGTTGGGTGCATATATGTTTACAAAAATTATATCCTCTCAATGGAAAGCTCCCTTGATATGAAGTAGATGCTTGGTATGATTTCAATCTTCTTAAATTTATTGAGACTTGTTTTCTATGCTAAGATGTGGTCTTTCCTAGAAAATATTCCATGTGCATTTGTAAAGTATATATATTCTTCTGTTTTGGGGTGAAATGCTCTTAAGATATCAATTAAATCCATTTGATCTAGTGTGTCATTTAATGCCACTGTCTTCTTATTGCTATTTTACCTGAAAGATCCATCCACTGAGGAAAATGGGTGTTAAAATCCCCTATATGACTGTATTTCTGTTTATCTCTCCTTTTATGCTTATCAAGATATGCTTTACATATTCAGATGCTCCTATGATGGGTGTGTAATTATTGGGGGAGGATAAGCAAAAGTCTCAGAGCTTCCAGAAATCTGCCTTAGTTATTAAACTTAATCACTGAGATAACAACCTCCAGCTGTACTCAGCAGCCCAGCTTAAGCTCCACAAAGTGGAGCAGAGTAATTTCTGCAGGTGGTGGGGAGCGCAATTGCTTCCCCTCAGGCTGATGCCATTTGGAGAGGAGTCCTCTGCCTGAGAAAGATGGCTTCTACAGTATGAGGAATGATTCAGCACAGGGATTCTGGCAGCTGTTCCTTCAGATCTCTCCCCAGAGCCACCAACCACAGACTCTCTTCATGTATCTCTAGTCCACTGTGTCGTTCCTCTGCAAGAACCCAGGTTAAGTGGCTGCAAATGTGTGTGTTGGCCCTTTTAGAGGCTCTCTGTGTCTCCAGCAATCTCTCCCTGGTGGACAGAAACCTTTCTGCTTTTCATAGCCATAGGTTATTTGGGTTCTTTTCCTGGATCTGGTGCTGTAGGCTGGAGAGCCCAGCTTGGGGATTAGAATCCACACTTCTTAAGGAACCCCCTGGCCTGAGATATCCCTCTGAAACTTTAACTGCCACCCGTAGGAGCCCAGCCAGCCCTCTTGCACCTCCTCTGCAGTTTGTACCAGTCTTGTTGTGGTGATGTGGCTTATTTTGTCTGCTTGTGATTATAAGGCTTCTCTCCAGCTAGTGTTCAGCTGGTTAATCAGGATGATTTTTCTGTAATTTAGTTGTAATTCCAGTTTGGTCCTGGAAGGAGGTTTGTGCAGCTTCTACTTACTCCTCCACCATCCTGGGACCTCAAGAGATTTTTAAAATTATGCATACAGTTTAAATTCTTTAAGTTTAAATGTTATAAAGAACTCATAAAAACAATGTTTGCTTTTATCATTTTTAACATATTTATCTTCTTTTATTTTTCAAATAAGATGAAAGAAAATATATTCTTTTCACTTTGCAGGAATTGATTCCTACAAGTGATAGCAATTTGGTTGTGTCTCTCACTCGTCTCTTTGAAGTACTACTCTGTGATGTGGTAGAAAATGATCCTACAAGCAAGCACATTCGTGTTTGGATTATGGTTGGTTTTTTTCTTAATGTGGTTTTTCATTACAGAATGAAATATGCATCTGACAAATGATGCTCGTACTGAGAAAGACATTGTAAGATGTAGACCTGTTTTTTTTTTTGGTGAGCACTGAAAGAACAGCTGAAGACATTAAACTTTCCCTGACCTGGTATTTTGATTAAAAAAACCTCATACTTTTTTAAAAAATTAAAATATGTTGGAATGGACCAAATATACCCTGTTATTGATACAATATAATAATGTGTTTAATAATAAGGTGACAATATAATCCCATGTGAACTTTACTAATCCAATATGGATTTTAGGTGAATTGATTTTGTTTTAATGTTAAGCCAGAATGTGGATTGCAAGAAACTGGCTACAAAAGACAAGGAGCAGGCATCCAATCAGGTAGGTAGAGTATTGCTGGCAGAATCCATAGAGCACATGGGTAGGGAGAAGTCTGTGGTCCAGGTTAGCTAATGTCTAGAGGTCAGAGAAGGCCAGAGAACGTGACTGTGAGGGAGCCAAAGGAAAGAGGTATTTTGCTTTCCTACCTGATATATGCTACTTTCCCATGTACCACCTTATTTTTAAAGCCTAATCCTCTGTACTCAGTCTACCTTCTATTCTATGGTAAAAGTAGTTTCCTCCTATTGTTTCCTCTTCATTTTGTTCCCACAGAAAATTTACCTCAGACATCTCACATTTCAGGGTTCACTGGTAGTAATGATCCCTTCCTTTCCCCTCCCCATTTGTCTTTATTTTCCTTCATTTTAGAAGAAATTGAATAGACATTTGAAGTATAATTTATTTATATCTCCTTTTCTTCCTAGGTTTGGAACAGCCTTTCTCAGAACTAGTTTTTAATATTCTTCCTAGTGCATCAGTGTTACCTTTCTGTAAAATAAAAGTGTCCTCAGAATAGTTTACATATATCACTTTAATTTATTATATCTCCTTTTCTTCCTAGGTTTGGAACAGCCTTTCTCAGAACTAGTTTTTAATATTCTTCCTAGTGCATCAGTGTTACCTTTCTGTAAAATAAAAGTGTCCTCAGAATAGTTTACATATATCACTTTCATGTTATATAGTTCCTGAAATTTTTCATTCTGTCGGTAAACCTAAACTCCTAAAATTATTTAAGTGGTTAAGAATCATTTTTAGACTAATATATATCGATACCTGGTTGGATTTTTTTCTCTTAAAATATATTTGAATCTAAAAAGCCAATTAAGCAAATAAGCAGAACAGAAACAGAATCATAGATATGGGGGTCATTTGGAGAGTTATCAGCCAGGGTGGGGAGGGGAAGAAGGGGGAAAATGTGCAGGAATTAAGAAATACAAATTAGAAGGTACAAAACAGATAGGGGGATGTTAAGAACAGTATACAAATAGAGTAGCCAGCCAACTTACATGCATGAGCCATGGACATGAACTAAGGGGAGAGATTGCAGGGGGGAATGGGGTACTGGATGGAGGGGGGCAAAGGAAAAAGTTGGTATAACTGTAATAGCATAATCAATAAAATGTATTTTAAAAAAAGTAAATACAAATAAAAATATATTTGATGGATTTGCAAACTAGATAAGGCATGTGCCTAGAGTAAAATTCAAAGGCAAAAGTAGGTTTTCCATCCATACCAGTTCCCCAGCCACTCTCAGGGCAATGACTATTACCAGTGCCTAGGCAGCCTTCTAGAGGTATTTGATGAATACTCTTCTCTATATATATTTTTTACACATGTTAGTATAGCACACATACTTGTTTGCATCTTTTCTCACAATATGTCTTGGAGATTATTCCATATCAGTTGAGTTACCTTCTTCCTTATTATCTGCATTTATTCCAGTGTATATAGCATAACCCAATTAAGCAGATCCCTATTGAAGAACATTTGGATTCCTTCTGAACTTTTGCTATTACAAACAATGCTGCAGTGAATTTTCTTATACATATATCATTTTAACAGTTGGGAATATATTTCAGGATAAAGTCCCAAAAGAGAAATTGCTAGATTACTTGGCATGGACATTTTAAATTTAGACAGCTATTGCCAGAGAAAGACTCTTCATGTGATTTAGCTGTGCTCCAGTCAATTTTATTTATAGATCTGATCTTTTCCAAGTAGGGTAACCAGACCTTAATATGTTAAATTGTAATTAATTTGTTAAAAGCTTATTTTAATAGTTTAAATTAATTATTATTATTATTATTTTTACCAACAGGCCTGCTTTATATTTTCTTTGATTTGGTCCATTGGAGCAAGTTGTGATACAGATGGTCGTGTTGTTTTTGATTCTTTCCTACGATTAATCATATTGGGAAAAGATGAAAGCAACCTAGTGCCTCACTCTGTGGGTAAATGGGAATGCAACTTCGATGAAAAAGGCTTAGTCTATGATTACATGTATGAGGTATGACATAAAATGATGTTATGATAAGTTATAACCCACAAAGTTTTGGATCAGCAGGCAAAACTCCTGAATTCCCATCCTAGAGTTATTTTGCATCCTGTGGGTAGCATTTTAGTTCCTTCTCTTTAGTTTCTCCTTCTGTAATATGTAGGAAGATGGAAAAACTCACTTTAAGAATAGTTTACAATTTCATGTTTAAGTTAAATCTATTTCTGCATTTTAAAAAAGGATTTACAAAAAGATTATTTGAAACAGCAACATTTGAATAATCATTTTATTCATGCAAATTTTACTTAACAAACTCATAAGATCTGGGTGGAACCTAGGTACAATTTTATCTAAGTCTCAAGATTCATAGATTAAGAAACAAATCTATAAAGGCAAATGACTAGAAGAGTCAGGACTTGATCCAAGTGCTCTTAACTTCCAGTGCAGAAATCTTTCTCTAAAATCATGCTAACACAGAATTTTAAGAATATTACCTTAAAGAGAGTTTCATCTTCATTAGTCACAGTAAGAAGTCAATGCAATAATTTCTAAAGCTAAAAACCAAGAGGTGATAACACAAGCATATTCTTTAAGAATCTCAGGCAAATATCAAACCTTCCATAAAGAGCTAAAGGTAATTGCTGCTGGAGAGGAGAAAATGGTAGTGGGAGACTGATGGGTTGTTTTTCAATTACAGTTGACATTCAATGTTATATTGGATTCAGGTGTACAGCATGGTGTTCTATAACATATGAAATGATCCCTCCAATAAGTCTTATACCCACCTGACACCATACATAATCATTATATTATTGACTGTGTTCCATAAGCTGTACTTTACATCCCCATGACTATTTTGCAACTACCAATTTGTATTTTTTTTATCATGATAGGTTTTTATTAGGTTATTGTAAGAGATCCTTTAAATGAAGGCTAAAGTCTATTTTATACTACATACACAACTATGCAATATACTGAAATCATATTAAACAATAGTTAAATATTTCATACTAATTTAAATGCATACTCTTTAGAAATATAAATCAGCAAATAGAGGGTTCATAAACATCTTGGGTATGTAATAAATTCCTAGTATGTATTTACTACTGTGCAGGTGCAGTGGAATCTGTATAAAATGCAGTCCCTGACTCCTAGGAGGTAATACTTGGAAGGAACAAAACGGATGAATAAAGCTTTTCAGTAATTTTTGTGTAGATGTGCTAATCTATGTGGTACATGCCATAGGTGTCAGGAGAGAATGGGAGTGGCAAGAGAAATGCAGTCTGGGAGACTAACATGGAGAGAGTGGGTCTTAGTTGAGACTTGAAGGATAGAGAAGCTGAAATTTAAGGGCAAGGGAGGTGAAGAATGCTGCTTAGGTGAGAAAGGAGACAGAGAAGTGAAGGCTCAGAAACAATAGATTTTCATATGGTTATGAGGATACTGACATTATTAAACAGGAGGGAGGGTGCTCATAGAAAGTAAGGATGTGACCAGTTCCTGCCATGGCTTTAAAATAAAGCAAAGTAATTAAAACTATACAAGATTTGAAGTAGGTAGATTTAGCATACCTACTGAACCCTGTTCAGTAGTTTCTGAACAGGGAGTACCAAAAGGCATGCTTATGGAAGTGTATATTAGCAGTGAACTACAACATGAATTGGGAAATGAAGAGGATTGCTAGGAAGCTACTGTAATAATCTCTATGTGAGAGATGATGTCAAGACACATACAGTTAAAAGATTAATAACAAGATTAAAACTTGTGTTTAAAGGAAAAGAAAGTTGGTAACTGATTGTATAAACTTCTTGAAAGATCCTGGAGAAAGTATGTCTTGTCTTGCTAGGGCTTCAGTCTATTGAGATGAGAAATGGAAAGGAAAAAGGGAAAACTTGATGCCAAGGTTTCAAACCTAAGCAACCAAGATGTTTCATTTACCTCTCTAATAATTTCATCAGAATAGGGTGAATGATTTTTAAAGCGTTATATTTGAATATTCAACTATAAAGCTGATGTTAGTATTGCCTTACCCATGCATAAACCCTTATTCTAGAAGAACTTGAGTCATTATTTTTTCCATAAAAATGGGATCGGAAATTGGAAGAAATTATTTTCTCATACTGAACTATGTAAGGTGAGTACAGAAACATTTGCTCAAGGTCCTTTCATTTTTTTAAATATCATTTTCATTTTTTTTTATCTTGGGTGACATATACAAAGAACTCAAGCTTTCCTCTCTCGTTTGTATTGTCACCAGGGTATATTTTGCTCTATATTATATGTTGTATGTTATAGATGTGATTTGGATGATGTACATGATTAATAATTAAAAAGCACCATGTGCTGAGAAATGCAGAATTCATTATGGGAATCCAATAAGAATGTGAAAATGCTACATCTATTACTTATTTCTGTAATTAATTGTATTGATAGGCACACAAATACTTTGGAGAATAAACTACTGGAATAGATCCCAAAAGGAAAACAGTGGCTAAGCTGACATTTTTCTTAAAAAAGTGAAATATCAGATATAGGTTCATTTTATTTAATTTTGTTTAAATTTTCAGATTATATAGTTGGATTTCTAAATGGTACTGAGAGTTCATTATTGTGAAATGAGAAAAAAATGTGGTTAGAAATGGGCTTAGTTTGCCATCTCTTTTGAAAGGAGGAAGGCAGTGTACATGTGCAGAGATACAAGCAAATTAGAGGTTGGCAGGTATTTGTGGACTCTTATTGCTCAGGGAACTAGAGGCAAAATTACCACCTATGCTGGATTAAGTAAGTGATGATACAGGGAGATGAGTGAATGAAATAATTATTTTGAACTGAAAGAGAGAGCTGATTAGTAAAATATAGAATTACTAGGCAGTATTGAATCTATACATTGCTTTGGGTAGTATGGACATTTTATGATGTTAATTCTTCCAATCCATGAACACAGAATATGCTTCTATTTAGTTGTATCTTCCTCAGTTTCTTTCTTCAGTGTTCTATAGTTTTCCATGTACAGGTCTTTACATCCTTGGTTAAATGTATTCCTAGGTACTTTTTTTTTCTTATTGCTATAGTAAATAGGATTTTTCTTAGTTTTTCTTTCTGATAGTTCATTGTTGGTGTACAAAAATGCCTTTGACTTCTGAATGTTGACTTTGTATCCCACTACTTTGCTGAATTCGCTTATTAGGTCTAGTAGTTGTTTAATGGATTCTATAGGGTTTTCTATGTACACTATCATGTCATCTGTGAATAATAACAGTTTTACTTCCGCCTTTCCAATTTGGATGCCTTTTACTTCTTTTTCTTGTTTAGCCACTGTGGCTAGAACTACTAGTACTATATTGAATAAGAATTGTGAAAGTGGGCACCCTTGTCTTGTTCCTGATCTTATGGGAAATGCTTTTATTTTTTGCCCATTGAGTATAATGTTGCCAGTAGATTTCTCATATATGGCCTTTATTATGTTGAGATTTGCTCCCTCTATTCCCACTTTACAGAGTGTTATTATCATAAGTATGTGCTGGATTTTATCAAATGCTTTTTCAGCATCTAATTGATATGATCATGTGTTTTTGTTTTTCATTTTCTTTATGTGATATATTATGCTTACTGATTTGCAAATGTTATACTTTGCTTGCATCCCTGGAATATATCCCACTTGATTGTGGTGTATGATCTGTTTAATGTATTGCTGGATCCAGATTGCCAATATTTTGTTGAGGATTTTAGCATCTATATTCATCAGAGATATTGGCCTGTAATTTTCTTTCTTTGTTGTGTCTTTACCTAGTTTTGGAATTAGGATAATACTGGCCTCATAATGAGAAATTGGGAGTCTTCCCTCTTCTTGAATTTTTAAAAATAGTTTGAGAAGGATAGCTTTTCTTTGATGTTTGGTAAAATTTGCCTGTGAAGCCATCTGGTCTATGGCTTTTGTGTGCCAGAGATTTTTGATTACTGCTCCAATTTTGCTAGTTGTTATTGGACTGTTCAAGCATTCCGGTTCTTCTTCATTTGGTTTTGGGAGATTTTATGTTTCCTGAAATTTGTCCATTTCACCTAGGTTGTCCAATCTGTAGGCATATAGTTGTTCATAGTAATTTCTTGCAATCCTTTGTATTTCTGTGGTATCAGTTGTTAGTCCTCCTGTTTTGTTTCTGATTTTATTTATTTGGGTCCTCTCTCTTTTTTTTTCTTGATGATTCTGGCTAAAGGTTTGTGAATTTTGTTTATCTTCTCAAGAACCAGCTCCTGTGTTTGTTGATTCTTTGGATTGTTTTTTGGTCTCTATGTCATTTAATTCTGTTCTGATCTTGATTATTTCCTTCCTACTACTCTCTGTGGACTTTGTTGTTGTTCATCTGGCCATTTTAGATGTAGGGTTAAGTTGTTTGTTTGAGATTATTCTCTTTTTTCTTTAGGTAGGCCTATATTGCTATGAACTTCCCTCTCTGGACTGCCTTTTCTGTATCCTATAGGTTTGGGTTGTTGTGTGTTCATTTTCATTTGTTTCCAGATACTGTTTGATTTCTTCCTTGATCTCATTGTTAACCCATTCATTATTTAAAAACATGTTATTCAGTCTACATGTATTTGATGTTTGAGTTTTTTTTTCTTGAGGTTGGTTTCTAGTTTCAAGTCGTTGGGATCTGAGAATATGCTTGATATGATTTCAGTTTTCTTGAATTCGTTAAGGCTTGTTTTGTGTCCTATCATGTGATCTATCATTGAAACCTATCCATGTGTATTTGAAAATAATGTATATCCTGCTTCTTTGGTATGAAATGTTCTGTAAATACTAATTCAGTTCATTTGATCTCAAGAATTTTTTTCATTGCCAGAATTTCCTTGTCGATCCTTTGGAAGATCTATCTATTGTTGACAATGGGGTGTTTAAAATCTCCTATGATGACTGTATTACTGTCAAGCTCCTTCCCAAAGTCCTCCAAAATTTTCCTTAATGTTTAGGAGCTCCTTTGTTGGGTGCAGTTATATCCTACTGATGAACAACTCCCTTAAATATTATGTAGTGACCTTCTTTGTGCCTCATTATGGCCTTTGTTTTGAAGTCTATTTTGTCTGATATGAGTATTGCTACCCAGCTTTTTTTCCCTGTCCATTTGCTTGAAATATTTTTTTCAACCCTTCACTTTCAGTCTCTGTAGGTCTTTTGTTCTGAGGTGGGTCTCTTGTAGGCAGCATATGTGTGGGTTGTGATTTCTTATCCATTCAGCTACCCTATGTCTTTTGATTGGAGTATTTAATCAATTTACATTTAAGGTTATTATTGATAGGTACTTATTCATTGCCATTTTACTTCCTTAGTACCTGTGTTCCTCTCTCATTCTTCCTCTTTTTAAAGCAGTCCCTTTAACTTATCTTGCAGTGCTAGTTTGGTGGAGGTGTATTCTTTGAGCCTTCTTTTGTCTGGGAAACTCCTTATTTCACTTTCTATTTTAATTGAAAGCCTTGCTGGATAGAGTAGTCTTGGTGCAGGCCTTTGGTTTTCATTACTTGGAATATTTCTTTCCATTCCTTTCTGGCTTGTATTGTTTTCATTGAGAAGTCAGCTGCTAGCCTTACTGGGGCTCCCTGGTATGTTACTTCCTGCTTCTCCCTTGTGCCTTTACAATTCAGTCTGTCTTTAAGATTTTGCCATTTTAATTATAATGTGTCTTGGAGTGGGCCTTTTCTGGTTCATCTTAATTGGGACCCTCTGTGCTTCCTGAACTTGTGTAACTTTTTCCCTCACCAAAATAAGGAAGTTTTTTGTCATTATTTTTTCAAACAGACTTTCTATCCCTTGCTCTTTTTCTCCTTCTAGTATTCTTATGATATGAATGTTATTACATTTCATGTTGTCCTGAAGATCCCTTAAAGTATCCTCTTTTTATAGTCTTTTTCATTTTGTTGCTCTGAATTTTTTTCTACCTTGTCTTTCAGCTCACTGATTCAGTCTTCTGCTTCATCTATCTTGATTTTAATTCTCTCTAGTGTATTTTTCATTTCACATATTGTATTCTTCATTTCCTCCTGTTTTTTACTCTTAGTTTCTATGGCCTTTTTCATGCTGATTAGTTCCCACTAAGTTCCTTGTTGTTCTTACTGAGTTCTGAGCATCCTTATATTCATTGTTTTGAACTCTATGTCTAATAGATTGCTTGCCTCAGTTTCATTTAGGTCCTTTTGTGGGGATTCCTTTTTTCATTTTGATTGGGGTTGTTTCTTTGTCTCTCCATTTTAGGTGACTTTTTTTGTTTGTTTCTGTGTATCAGATTGCTTTGTTTTGATTCCCTGTCTTCATGGGGTGGCCTTCTGTGGTAGGAGTTCTGTGGGACTCAGTGGTGCAGTCTTTTTGATCTTCTAGGATGGATGCTCTGGGGATGCCCTTTATTCAGTTTATGTGAGCTCTCTTGTTGTACTTGGGCTTTTAATATTGATGGCTCATTCATTAGTGGGTTCTCCCCTCTGGCTGGCTGACTGAGAGTCACAACCCCCACCATGTCTTGTATGCTGCTGTACAGGTGCTGGCAGAACAAAGCAAAATTACCCAAAAAATCAAATTCACACCAGCAAAAACATCCCCCTACCACATCAGCACTATTGACAGCAAACAGGCAAAAATTAATAGAGGTGGAAAGAGATTTAGAATATTATAAGATAGAAAAAAAAGAATATGAAACGACTAAAGGAAGGAGAATGATTGTGAGGGGGCTGAGGGAGGAAAAATAATAAGTCTAGGGAACAGAAAAAAGGAGAATAAAGGGAAAAATAAAATTTAAAACATAAGTAAAAAAGGAAAGGAGATGGCAAAATGAACTAAGAAAAGGGAAGAGTATAACATAAGGTTTTGAAATAAAATTTTAAAAACACAGCAAATAAACAGGAACAAACTTGAAAAAAAATACCACAACAGGGTCAATAAGAACCAAAGGTGAGCAAAGATTAATGAAAGAAAAAAGAGAATAAGTATTGTAAGAAAGAGAAAAGATAATATGGTATGTCTACTGTAAAGAATAATGACTTTGGGAAGAGAGAGGGAAGAGAAATAATGAGTGAGGAATAGAATCCTGGCTAAGAAAGGTAAAAAATAAAATTCCAAGTTCAAATAAGCATGAGCAGGATAAAAGCAAAATGGAGTAAGACAAGGGGAGAGTAATCTATGAGATTTGAAATAGAAAAAATAGTGAAGAAATAGGAATAACATTGAAGAAAAATAGCAATAACCACAGTATCCATGCCAAACAAACAACAATTAATAAAGGTAGAAAGACAATAAGACTATTACAAGAAAGGGACCTGGCTGGCATAGCTCAGTGGATTGAGCGCAGGCTGCGAACCAAAGTGTCACAGGTTTGATTCCCAGTCAGGGTACAGGCCTGGGTTGTTGCAGGCCATGACCCCCAGCAACTGCACATTGATGTTTCTCTCTCTCTCTATCTCCCTCCCTTCCCTTTCTAAAAATAAATAAATAAAATCTAAAAAAAAAAAAAGAAAGGGAAAAAGAATGTGAGCAGACTAAAAGAAAGAAAAGTGATTTTCAGACAATAGATGGAGGAGAAATAGTAAGAATAAGGAATAGTAACAAGGCATAGAAAGGGGGAAAATAAAATTTAAAACAAAAATAAGAAAGGGCAGGAAGAAGGCAAAATTGAGTAAGACAAGGGAAGGTTACAATGTGAGATTTGAAATAAAAATACAAAAATCTAAATAAAAAATAATAAAGGACAAAAAATCAGTGAATTAGTTGGACAACTAAAGAAAAAGAAGAAATGTTAAAAGGCTATGTGAGAGAAAAAAATAACACAAGTTCTGAAGAACCAGGTGGAATTCATCTTAGCAGAGTTTGGTGTTTGCCTTCTGTCTTCTTCTGGATCCAGCTCTGGCTTTTTTTCAGTTCTAGGTACAGGTGTAGGTCATCCATTCTTGCAGTACCCCATGTACCAACTTCACCTGCCTCTAGAGGGGGCTTCTATTGTAATTGGGAGGGTCAGACCTGTGGGTCTCCCGTGGGAGGTGTTGTTCAGCCTTCTGGGAAGATTTCCTTGCCCCATATACCACCTGTCTTGGTCTGTTCCAGCTTATTTCCAGTAATGCATAGTTTCTGATGAATTTACTGTCCATTTCAAGAGAGGGGCCAATCTGTATAAGAGGGCCAGCTCTTTCCCACTTGCCAATGGTAGCTGTGTGTGAGCTGATGCCAGGTGGGGCCTTGATTACCCATTGCTGATCTGATTTCTGATCTCCCTGCCTTGCTGGCCTCAGTGGAATAAGGCCTTAGGAACCAGTGTATTTTGCCTTCTCAAGAGAAGTAGAAAATTGGCCCTTTTGGCATTCCTCTTCCTGTCTTTTGCCTGCCAATATGCACCCTGCAGGGGGTTCTTGAGCCTGTCCTGCCTGTTCTACAGAGCTTCCCCACTAGATGTGGTACTTGTAATCCTGCAGGATGTGGGGGCTGGGTACATCCTTCCCTTCCTGGAAGTTTGAACTCTGCCAGGTAAGGGTTTTCTTCTGGGCTGTAAATCTCAGGTGCTCAACTCTTGCCTGTCTAAATCCCAGCCCACTGCCCTTGCTGTAGACACAGTCCTGAATTCCCCATTTTGTATAACCCCTGGCTTGCTAACCACACTGGGCTGGGGCCCAGAAGTCCCTTTGCTGTGCAACTTTCTGATCTCACTGTCCAGCTGTATACTGTGGGAGCAAATTGTGCCTTCAATCTTGTTTCTTTGCTGGCTGAGCAGCATGGCACAGGGTCCCTGCTCCTCATGCTTCAGCTCCCCTTTTAAAAAGTCTCTCTGTGGCACACCTACTGCAGTACCAAGTACTATCCAGTTCATCACACACACCACCTCTCCAAAAAGCTAAATGTCTTTCACAGTCACAACTAGCTGCAGTCTGCCTCTTCCTGACCCAGGTATAGCCCCTGATCCTTTTGGGAGACAAAGTTCCTCTCTTTATATGGCATACTCCTAGTTGGCATTTGGCTCTGTAGCTATGTACATGCTGCCTGCTGTGTATGTATAGCCTGCATCCCGGCCCAGTTTCCTGAGGCTTCCCTGCCCTGGGAGGCAAGGGAGTAAGAAACCTGCAATTTCTAACTAGCCTCTCCATGGCTGTAGGTGCCATGCATGGGGTATTTCCTTTTCCACTTATAAAATGTCCTTATCACCCATTGTGAAGTATCTTCTGTACTCTTTGGCTTCCAAATGTCATATCAGCAATTCAGTTTATTGTTTAGGTTACTTGTTAGAAGATAAGCTGAGAATCTGAGTGAGGGGCAAGAGCAAGTGGACTCAGCTTCCACCTACTTGGCCACCATCTTCTCTCTCCCAATTTGTATTTCTTAATCCCTTCAACATTTTCTCTCATCCCAACCCCCTCCCACCTGGCAAGGATTGATTTGTTTTCTATATCTATGAGTTTGTTTGTGTTTTGTTTGTTTATTTAGGTTTTTCAATTTTACATAGTGAAATCATATGGTAATTGTCTTTCTCTCTCTGACTGACTTCATTTAGCAGAATATTTTCTAGATCCATCTGTGTTGTTGCAAATGGGAAGATTGCACTTTTAATCTTCCTATTTGTTTTATTGATTTGTTTTGTGTTATTGATTATGCTATTACAGTTGTCCCATTTGCCCCCCTTCACTCCCCACCACCCTGCACACAGCCTCCCACCCACATTCCCCCCTTCTAGTTCATGTCCATGTGTCATACATATAAGTTCTTTGGCCTCTACATTTCCCATACTATTCTTACCCTCCCCCTGTCTATTTTCTACCTTGGCATAAATGCCATTTATGTTATTTATTCTCTGTACCTTTTCTCCCTCTCTTCTCCTCCCACTCCCCTGTTGCTTTCCCTCCATGTGATCTCCATTTCTGTGGTTCTGTTCCTGTTCTAGTTGTTTGCTTAGTTTGTTTTTGTTTTTGTTTTAGGTGTGGTTGTTTAGTACTTGTGAGTTTGCTGTCTTTTTACTAAACATATTTTTTATCTTCTTTTTCTCAGATAAGTCCCTTTAACATTTCATATAATAAGGGCTTTGTGATGATGAACTCCTTTAACTTGACCTTATCTGAGAAGCACTTTATCTCCCCTTCCATTCTAAATGAAAGCTTTGCTGGATAGAACAATCTTGGATGTAGGTCCTTGCCTCTCATGATTTGGAATACTTCTTTCCAGCCTCTTCTTGCCTGCAAGTTCTCTTTTGAGAAATCAGCTGACAGTATGATGGGAACTCCTTTGTAGCTTACTGTCCCCTTATCTCTTGCTGCTTCTAGGATTCTCTCCCTCATTTTAATCTTGGGTAATGTAAATATGATGTGCCTTGGTGTTTTCCTCCTTGGGTCCAAGTTCTTTGGGACTCCCTGGGCTTCCTGGACTTCCTAGAAGTCTATTTCCTTTGCCAGACTGGGGAAGTTCTCCTTTATTATTTGTTCTAATGAGTTTTCAATTTTTGACTCTTCCTTTCCTCCTTCTGGTACCCCTATAATTCGGATGTTGGAACATTCAAAGATGTCCTGGAGGTTCCTAAGCCTCTCCTCATTTTTTCTGAATTCTTGTTTCTTCATTCTTTTCTGTTTGGATGTTTTTCTTCCTTCTGGTCCACATCATTGATTTGAGTCCCAGTTTCCTTCCCATCACTATTTGTTCCCTGTACTTTTTGCTTTATTTCACTTAGCATAACCTTAATTTTCATCTAATTTGTGACCAAATTCAACCAATTCTGTGAGCATTCTGATTACCAGTGTTTTGAACTGTGCATCTGATAGGTTGGCTACATCTTTGTTGCTTAGTTGTATTTTTTCTGGAGTTTTGATCTGTTCTTTCTTTGGGCCATCTTTTTTGTCTTGATGTGCCAGTCTGGTTGAATATGTCTTCTTTAACTCTTTGGTTGTTGGGCTTCCATACAATTTGATTTTCTGTCAGTTCTGGTTGTTTTTTGTTTTAAAATTGTTGTTTTTCTTTTGGTTGTGCGAGGAGGCACAGTGTGCCTACCTACACCTCCATCTTGGCTGGGAGTTCCCAGATTGCATTCTTTTTAATGGCTGAGCAATATTCCATTGTATATATGTACTACACTATCTTTACCCATTCATCTATTGATGATATTTAAATTGCTTCCATATCTTGGCTATTGTAATAATGCAACAATGAACATAGGGTTGCATATGTCTTTTGGAATTAATATATTGGATTTCTTCAGATTAATACCCAGAAATGGAATTGCTGGATCATATGGTAGCTCTGTTTTTAATTTTTGAGGAACCACCATACTGTTTTCCATTTCAGGCCCTCTGCACATTTTTTAATCAGAGGGTCATGTGTGTGTGTGTATGTTAGGTTGTATGAGTTCTTTACATACTTTGGATAGTAACCCCTTATTGGATGTACATCTTCTCTCATCCAGTAAGTTGTCTATTTGAGGGGGTTTTTTTATGGTTTTCATTGCTGTAAAATAACTTTTCAGTTTGATATAGTCCCATTTGTTTATTTTTTCTTTTGTTTCCCTTGCCTGAGGAAATACATCCAAAAAACAAAAACCAAAAAATTACTAAGAGCTATGTCAGAGAGTTTTTTGCCTATGTTTTCATCTAGGTGTTTTATGGTTTCAGGGGTTACATTTAAGTCTAATCCATTTTGAATTTATTCTTGTATATGGTGTAAGAAAGTGATTTAGTTTCTCTTTTTGCACGTATCTGTCCAGTTTTCCAGAAACTATTTATTGAAGAGATCATCTTTACCCCATTGTATATTCTTGCTTCCTTTGTCATAGATCAATTGACAATATAGGTGTGGGTTTATTTCTGAGTCTCTATTTTTTGTCCCATTGATCTATGTGTCTGTTTTTATGCCAATATCATGTTGTTTTGATTACTATAGCCTTGTAGTACTGTTTGATATCAGGTAGTGTAACACCTTTAACTTGTTCCTCTTTCTTGAGATTGTTTTAGCTATCCTGAGTCTTTCATGGTTTCATATAAATTTTATAACTATATGTTTTAGTTCTGTGAAAAATGCCACTGATATTTTGATAGAGATTGCACTGAATCTATAGATTGCTTAGAGTAGTATCAACATTTTAAGTATGTTAATTCTTCCTATCCTTGAGCATGGTATATACTTCCATTATTTGTATCTTTAATTTATTTCTTCAATGTCTTATAATTTTCAGAGTATAGGTCATTTACATCCTTGGTTAAGTTTATTGCTAAATATTCTATTCCTTTTGATGTAATTGTAAATGTGATTGTATTTTTATTTCTCTTTACAATAGTAGTGTATAGAAATGCAACAGATTTTTTAATATTAACTTTGTATCCTGGTACTTGATGAATTTATCAGTTATATAGTTTTTGGTGGACTTTTTAGAGTTCTCTATACAAAGTTACGTGCCATCTACAAAAAAATGACAGTTTTAGTTCTTTCTTTCTAATTTGGATGACTTTTAAAAAAAATTTTGTCTGATTTCTGTGGCTAGGACTTATAATACTATGTTGAATAAACATGGTGAAAATGGACATCCTTGTCTTGTTCCCAATCTTAAGGAAAATGCTTTAAGGTTTTCCCCATTGAGTATGATGTTAGTTGTGGGTTTGTCATACAAGTATATGGCCATTATTATATTGAGGTATGTTGTCTCTATTCCCACTTTGCTGAGAGTTATGGTCATAAATGGATGTTGAATTTGGTCAAATGCTTTTTCTGCATCTATTGATTTGATCATATAATTTTTGTCCTTTGTTTATTTGTGTATCACATTTATTGATTTCTGGATATTGAACCAACCTTGCAAGTCAGGGGAAAATCCTACTTGATCATGGCATGTGATCTTTTTAATGTATTTCTGAGTGTAGTTACTAATAATTTGTTGAGGATTTTGCATCTATATTCATTTGGTAATTGGCATATGATTTTCTTTTTCTTTTTTTGTAATGTCTTTGACTGGTTTTGGAATTAAAATCATGCTGACCTTGGAAAATGAGCTGTGAGCCATCCTCCTTTCAACTTTTTGGAATAGTTTGAGAATGATAGGTGTTAATTTTTATTTGAATGTTTGGTAAAGTGCAACTGTGATGCCACTTGGTTCAGGACTTATGTTTGTTGGCAGGCTTTTAAAAATTATTTACTCTATTTTGTTATTGGTCTGTTTAGATTTTCTATTTTTTATTCAGTCTTGAATGATTATATATTTCTAGGAATTTATTTATTTTTCCATGTTTCCAATTTGTTAACATATAATTATTTAAAGTATTTTCTTATAATCCTTTGTATTTCTGTGGTTGTCACTTCTCTCTCATGTCTGATTCTTTTTATTTGGCTTCCCTTTCAATCCCTTATTCTTGATGAGTCTGGTTAAAGGTTTATCAATTTTGTTGCATATTTTGTTGCATATTCCAAGAACCAGCTCTTGGTTTATAGATCCTTTTATTTTTACTTCGTTTATTTCTGCTCTGGTCTTTATTTATTTCCTTCTCCTCATTTTGGGCTTTGTTTGTTGTTCTTTTTTTTAAGTCCCTTAGGTTTATTTGAGATTTGTCTTGTGTCTCAAAGGTAGCCTTGTATTACTATGAATTTCTTTCTTGGGACTGCTTTTGCTGTGTCCCTTAGATTTTAGGTCATTATGTTTTCATTTGAATTATTTCAAGGTATCTTTGATTTCTTCTTTGATCTCATTGTTAAGCCATTTGTTATTTAATAGCATGTTATTTAGCCCTTATGTGTTTGTTTGTTTTAAATTTTTTGTAATTGATTTCTATCAATAGTTTCATACCATTGTGGTTGAAGAAGATGCTTGATCTGATTTCTGTTTTCTTAAGCTTATTGAGACTTGCTCTGTAGTTTAACATGTGGTCTATTCTGGGAAATGTACCATGTGTGCTTGAAAAGAATGTATATCCTTCTATTTTGGGGTGAAATGCTCCAAAAATGTAAATTAAATCCATTTGGTCCAATGTGTCACTTAAGGCTGCTATTTCCTTGTTAATTTTCTATCAGGAAAATCTATCCATTGATGTCAGTGGGGTGTTAAATTCTCCTACTATGATTGTATTAATGTTCATATCTCCCTTTGTGTCCATCAATATTTGCTTCACATATTTAGGTATTCCTATGTTGGCTGCACAAGTGTTTACAAGGGTGGTATATTCTTTATGGATTGTTCCCTTTATCCTTATAAAATTTCCATCTTTGTCTATTATAGCCTTTGCTCGAAAGTTTATTTTGTCAGATATAAATTTTGCTAGTCCTAGCTTTTTTTTCATTTCCATTTGCATGAAATATCTTTTCTATTCCTTTATTTTGAGTCTGTGTGCGTGTTTTGATCTGAAGTGAGTCTCTTGTAGGCAGTCTATGTATGGGTCTTGTTTTCTTTTCCATTCGGCTACCCTTTGTCTTTTGATAGGAACATTCATTCCATTTACATTTAAAGTGATTATTGAGCCCTGACTGGCATGGCTCAGTGGGTTGGGCATCATCCCACAAACCACAAGGTCACTGGTTCAATTCCCAGTCAGAGCACATGCCTGAGTTGTACACCACATACCTGGCTGAAGGTATGTGAGAGTCAACCAATTGATGTTTCTTATGCACATCAATGTTTCTTTCCCTCTCTTTCTCCCTCCCTTTCCTTTTCTCTAAAACTAAATAAAGAAAACCATTAAAAAATAAAGTGATTATTGATAGTTATGCAGTTATTGCTATTTTATTATCCATATTTTTATTTTTTTTATCTTCTTCTTAAAGGATTCCCTTTAACATTTCTTGTAATATTGGTTTTGTGGTGATGAACTCCCTTAGCTGTTTTTTTTTTTTAAATCTCTCCTTTAATTCTAAATGTAGCCTTACTGGGTAGAGTAATCTTGGTTGTAAGTCCTTGCTTTTCATCACTATGAATATTTTGTGCCAGTTCCATCTGGCCCTGCAAGCTTTTTTTGTTGAGAAATCATCTGTCAAGCTTCATGTAGGTAACTGATTTTCTCTTACTGCTTTAAGATTCTCTTTTTTTTTAACATTTGGCGTTTTAATTATGAAGTATCTTGGGCTTCTTTGGGTTCATCATGTTTGGGACTCTCTGTGCTTCCTGAACTTGTGTGTTTTTTTCCTTCACCAGGTTAGGGAAGTTTGCTGCCATTGTTTCTTCAAATAGCTTTCAATCCCTTACTCTTTCTCTTATCCTTCTGATAACCCTATAACAGGAATCTAGGTACATTTGGTGTCCCAGAGGTCCTTTAAACTATGCTCATTTTTAAAATTATTTTTCCTTTTTGCTGTTGCAGTTGGCTATTTTGTTTTGCTACCTAGTCTTCCAAATGACTGATTCAGTACTCCGCTTCTTCAAACCTACTGTTGATTTCCTCTAATGTAGTTTTTTTAATTTAAATTATTTTATTGTTGTTTAGTTACAGTCATCTGTATTTTCTCTCCAACCTCCCCCTTGGTTTTGTCCACATGTCCTTTATAGTAGTTCCTGAAAACCCTTCTCCCCAACGTCCGCTTCCCCTTCCCCTCTGGCTATTGTTAGATTGTTCTTAATTTCAATGACTCTGGTCATATTTTGCTTGCTTTTTCTTTTGTTGATTATGTTCCAGTTAAAGGTGAGGTCATATGGTATTTGCCCCTTACCACCTGGCTTATTTCACTTAGCATAATGTTCTCCAGTTCCATCCATGCTGTGCAAAGGGTAGGAGCTCCTTCTTTCTCTCTGCTGCATAGAATTCCATTGTGTAAATATACCATAGTTTTTTTTAAGATTTTATTTATTTATTTTTAGAGAGGGAAGAGAGGGAGAAAGAGAGAGAGAAACATCAATGTGCGGTTGCTGGGGGCCATGGCCTGCAACCCAGGCATGTGCCCTGACTGGGAATCGAACTTGCGATGCTTTGGTTTGCAGCCCGCGCTCAATCCTCTGAGCTACACCAGCCAGGGCTATACCATAGTTTTTGATCCACTCATTTTCTGATGGGCACTTAGGTTGCTTCCAGCACTTGGCTATTGTAAATTGTGCTGCTATGAATCTTGGGATGCATAGGTTCTTTTGGATTAGTGTTTCAGGGCTGTTAGGGTATAATCCTAGCAGTGGAATTGCTGGGTCAAAAGGCAGTTCCATGTGTAGTTTTCTGAGGAAATTCCATACTGTTTTCCACAGTGGCTGCACAAGTCTGTATTCCCACCAACAGTGCACTAGGGCTCTCTTCTCTCCACATCCTCTGCAACACTTGTTTTGTTGATTTGTTTATGTTGGCCATTCTCAATGGTGTGAGGTGGTATCTCATTGTGTTTTTAATTTATATCTCTCTGATGACTAGTGATGCTGAGCATCTTTTCATGTGTCTTTGGGCCCTCTGTATGTCCTTGGAGAAGCATCTGCTCAAGTCTTTTGCCCATTTTTTAATTGGGTTTTTTGTCTTCATGTCCTCTGATGTATTCTTCATTTCAGTAAATGTATTTTAACTGCTTCATTCTAACTGCTTCTTTTCCTGTTGTTTTTTTATCTCCATTTTTATGCCTCCCATCTCTTTGTTGGAGTTCTCACTGAGATCATCTATTGTACCCTTAAATTCATTGAGCACTTATTTTTTTCATTGAGCATTCTTATAAAGTGTTTTGAACTCTGTATTTGGTAGATTGCTTGTCTCCATTTTGTTTAGACTTTTCCTCAAGTCTTGTCCTGTTCTTTCATATGTGACATGCATTTGCCTCCTCATTCTAGTGGACTTCTTGTGTTTGTTTCTAAGTACAGTGAAACCTTGGTTCTTGAACATAATTTAGGCTGGAAGGGTGTCTAAGAAGAAATTTTTTCAAAAACTGAATCATACATCTTCTGCATTCTTTCCTTTGTTTATCAACTAAGAGACAAGATCATTTATACAGGTATTGTAACAGGGTGCAGCCAGATTCCCCCAAATGAAAGATTTGTAACAGGATCCAGAACTCGGGTGTCCAGGAAATATAAAAATATAGAATATCCCCACCCCCACAAGTCTGGACTGGGGGATGGGACATATGGAGCAAGCCCATTAAAAGTTATTTTGCTAATCAACAGTTGGCCAGCTTCATACCTGATATGCAAAAATGTTTATTTTGTATGTCTATAATTTCTGGCTAGATTCATAGATAACTGTTCAGTAGCTGTAGCTATGCTTTGAACCAGGGAGATGGGAATGACTTTAACTCATGCTGTAAGTGGGAGGCAGCTCCCCTTTACAACACTTGTGTGAGAGCTTGGAGATGGTTTGCTCCATGCCACGGGGCCACACCTACATGGACTAACTATGGCAACCAAGAAATGCTGGAAATATATGGGAGTGCTGGCAGGTGTAGCCATTTGTGGGAGGAGTTGGAACTGGGTTTGCAGAGGAAGAATCCTGCAGGGATTTAAACCCAGGTGCCACAGCCATGTGGAGGCTAACCACCAAGTTTTGGGGCTCCCTTTACCACATGGCTTAGGAAGCATGAAAGCAAGATGTAGCAACCATGCAGAGCCCTCTCTTAGCAGTTTATAAGAATGCAGGAGAAACATTGTGGGAAGGAAAGGAGTGAAAGGACTCTCCATGGTGGGCCATGAGAAGGTGCCATGTGGGTTTGGATTAAGAACGAGAGATCCTGGCAGTACAGCTGATGGTGCTGGGAACCACAGGAGGCCTGCCAGCCAAGCACAGACCACTGAGAGGAACTGGATGCTAACTGAGTCATGGACTTCTATTTTTTTTCCTGAAATATGATACCCCTGACTGGCCTAACTGGGCAAAAGGGGGAAGGAAGGACTGTGTGTGTTTGTGGGCATTTTTAGGAATTTTGATGATTTTAACAGTGACATTCTGCCATTCCTCTAAATCTGTATAACTTTTTGATAAATAGTTCCTTTCTTTTTTCACCATACTCTGGCATTGAGGGGCATAATTTCCTGGTGGCAGACAAAGAATCTGCTGTGACAGAGGGACCCTATACCCCCCAGGTCCTTTTGTAACAGTATCAACATGAAAGGTTTGTCAGGCCAAGAACTGAAGTTTTGTTTGACAACCAAAACATTTTTTCCATGAGTAACTTGGTCAAGAACCAAATTATTTGAGATGGGAGACATTTGAGAAGCGAAGTTTGACTGTGTTGGGTAGATCTGCTAATTCTCCTGATCTTGGTGGAGTGGTTTTATGTTGGGAGTTCAGTGGGGCCCAGTGATGCAGTCTTTAGTCACCTGAGCTGGGTGCTCCAGGGATATGCCTTGTGTGGGTTGTGTGTGCCCTTCTGCAATAGTTGAGGCTTGATTGCTGTTAAAACATCAGGGGGTGGGCTTGACCCTCAGACTGACTGCCTACAAGAAATGAAAGTGATGAGCTGTTCAGGGGCTGACCCAAGGAACAGGATTCACTTTAGCAGGGCTCTGGTCCCTGCCAAGCCTACTCTTTGGATATGTTGTTTGTGGAGCTAATTGGTTAGTGTTCTGGTGTTGTCTGAAGACAGCCATTGAGTGTGTTGGTTTTGAGCTGTCTTGGGAGAGGCTCTGCTTCAGGCCCAGGTGTGCTGTTGCCTGTGTCTAGCCCCAGGCTACTTGGGAGGAGCTATGAAGTGATCTGCAAATGGTGTCACCTGTGCTGGGTTGAGAGGGTTAGTTGAAAACTGAGGCCAGCTGCCATAGTGCTAGCCTTGGGGCCACTTAGCAAGTGGTAAGGGGCCAGTCAAGACTTGTCAATGCTTGTATGTGGTTTGTGAACCTTTGAGAGATTTTAGGAAAGTCCACAGCACCAGTTGACACTGGCCACTTGTGAAGAAGAGCTGTTGAAAGAGTTCTGGGCCTGTGAATGATTTGAGTGGGGCAAGTTTCCAGGGAATCCCCAGGATGGAGCAAATAGCGTCAGTCAATTTGATGGAGACTCAGATGTGGAGCCCTCCTTTGCCTGCAGGCTGGGTGTGGGGAGGGCTCAACAAGGAAACAATTTTGTCTGCCAACACTTCTATCCAGGACAGAGCTGCCCTTCCATCCCTGGCTCTGAAACCAGACAATTCAGTTCTTCCCTGTGTGTCCCTCAAACTTTTGAGCTGCTTTCAAATGCTTGTGAGTGAGTCTGTGTTCAAGCCCTGTAAGTGGATACCTGTGTCTCCAGCAGCCCTCTATCTCATCTTGAGAGAATCCCTACTGATTTTCATTGCCAGATGTTGTGAGGACTCCCATTCCTGGCATTGGTGGTCCAGGTAGGGAGTCTGGTGTGGAATGGGTCCCTTTTTTTCTCAAGGGGGAACGTCTGCAGTCAAGATATCCCTCCTGATTCTTAATCACCACATGTGGATGTGGGAGCAGCTTATATCACATCTCCCTGTGGCTTCTTATTTGTATCCTTAGTTATAGGAGTACTGATCAGTTAGTCTTCAGGTGGTTCTCAAGGGTGGTTGTTCTATAGTTTTAATTTTGATGCAGCAGTAAGAGGAGGTAAGCACAACTGCAGTTTTTCTTATCTTTGTAAAATTCTTTATTAAATGTGCGTATATAACTTTGAACAAATAAAAGCTGAAACCTAAAATATTAAGAATATAAAACATTTAGCCAACCTTGCAAAATTACTACCCTTAAAACACAATTTGCTAAAAATAGTTAAAGCTGCCAGCCATAGTACTGAAGTAGGGTCTAAGAGACCCCATACTTTGCCAGGTTTTAACCCTCTTGTTTCTTTTTTTAAAGTACATTCTATTGATTATGCTATTACGGTTGTCCCATTTTTTCTCCCCTTTCTCCCCCTCTGCCCTGCACCCCATCTCCCACCAGCATATCCTCCCCCTTTAGTTCATGTCCATGGGTTGTACATGTAAGTTTTTGGCTTCTACATTTCCTATATTATTCGTAACCTCTCCCTACCTATTTGGTACCTACAAATTATGCTTCTTATTCCCTGTACCTTTTCCCCCATCCTCTCCCCTCCCCCTCCCCACTGATAACCCTCCATGTGATCTCCATTTCTGTGGTTCTGTTTCTGTTGTATTTGATTCCTTAGTTTTTTTTTTTTCCTAAGGTCCAGTTGTTGATAGTTGTCAGTTTGTTGTCACTTTACTGTTATAGTTTTGATCATCTTTTCCTTAGATAAGTCCCTTTAACATTTCATATAATAAGGGTTTGGTGATGATGAACTCCTTTAACTTGACCTTATCTGGGAATCACTTTATCTGCCCTTCCATTCTAAATGAGAGCTTTGCTGGATAGAGTAATCTTGGTTGTAGGTTGTTTCATGACTTCAAATACTTCTTTCCAGCACCTTCTTGTCTATAAGGTTTCTTTTGAGAAATCAGCTGAGAGTCTTATGGGCACTCCTTTGTAGGTAACTGTCTGCATTTCTCTTGTTGCTTTTAAGGTTCTCTCTTTCCCTTCAACCTTGGCTAATGTAATTATGATGTGTCTTGGTGTGTTCCTCCTTGGGTCCAACTTCTTTGGGACTCTCTGAGCTTCCTGGACTTCCTGGAAGTCTATTTCTTTAATTGCATTGGGGAAGTTCTCCATTATTTTTTTCAAGTAAGTTTTCAATTTCTTGGTCTTCCTCTTCTCCTTCTGGCACCCCTATGACTCAGATGTTGGACATTTAAAGTTGTCCCAGAGGTTCCTAAGCCTCTCCTCATTTTTTTGAATTCTTATTTCTTCATTCTTTTTTGGTTTAATGTTTATTTTTCCTTCTGTTCCAAATTGTTTATTTGAGTTTCAGTTTCCTTCCCTTCACTGTTGGTTCCCTATGTTTTTCTTTTTTTTTCATTTTGCATAGCCTTCACTTTTTCCTCTATTTTGTGACTATACTCAACCAATTCTGTGAACTTTCTAAATACAAGTGTGTTGAACTGTGCACCTGATAGGTTGGCTATCTCTTCATCACTTAGTTCTTTTTCTTGAGTTTTGATCTGTTCCTTCATTTGGGCCATATTTCTTCATCTCATCACACAGGTCTGGATGAATGTTTCTTCTTCAACTCCTTGGTTGTTGGACTTCCACACAGTTTAATTTTCTGGCAGTTCTGGTTGTTTTGTTCTCATTTTAAATTGGTTGTTTTCCTTCTTTTGGTTGTGTGGGGAGGCAAAGTATATCTACCTAAGGTATTGGCCAGAAGTGAATACCTTAACCCCTTTGTTTCTTGATTGTAGTAGGTCTTGGGATCTTTGGGGAAGGGTGTAGCAACCTGAAGAGGAAGATAATGGTGGAGGAGGAGTGGGGGTAGCATGTATTAGTGAGGTGCTCATTGTGACAGGACAGCTACTATTTAGCCACTGGTTCAGAAGAATTTCAATACTGTAACAGTCAGATTAACCATTTCGATATGTCCTTGCTGAATATCCACCTGGATCAAATTGTGAAAGAGAAGAATAATTTTAGAGAAACAAACATAGTGAGTTCACATGATATTTTGTTTCTAGTTAGATTATTGTCCCTTTAATATGTGAAAATGTGAAGTCAAACTTCTGTAAATCGTAACTTGACTACATCACTGTGCCTTTCAAATAAATACTTGGTGTATGCTAAAGGACATTTTAAAGGTGTTTTGGAAAGGCTGGAGTGTTAAGAGGATATAGAGGCAAACATATCTGAAATTCTAGATATGTTGAATTTGTGATAGCTAAATTTAATTACATTGTTCACATTATCATTGAAAAGGAAAATTAATCTAAAGAAAAATATATTTCTTAAATTGGATAGTGTATTCATGGGTGTTTATTAAGCTGCTTCATGACTTTAAAATGTTTTATACACTATTTTGAATGAAATTATTTCTTCATGCTAAAAAGCAGAAAGACTATAACATTTTTAAAAGCAAATATGATAACTGTGTTAAAAGAGCCTTCCAGATAACCAGTGCATGGTTATAATATTTTGAAACTTATGTTCTCTTGTAGTTGAAAAAACCGAGGTCGCTGGCTCCATTGGAATGAATTAATTAAAAGTACTAATTTAGGAGATAAATCTGTCAAGATTCAAGATATCATAGTCCCTACAATGGACACAATTAGATATACATTTCTAATGAATTTGAGTATTACTTATGCAAAGTAAGAAATTCTTATAATATATACTTTAAACATAACAGTATCATTCTAATGGGATCATAAGATATTTAAAGTAAACTTTTAGGTCATTTGTTTTCTGATAACTGAGACCCTGGAGGCTTAATTGTCATGTCCATAGTGGCAGCTGGTTAATGGCAAACCTAGAATCCAAGTTTCTTATTGCCCACTACAAAGTCTTTGTCATCATACTTTGTTGCCTCATAAGCCACCTTATATTTCTTTTATTTGTAACAGATTAAAAATCAGTATTATTATTAAATAGGTATGCATTCTACTCAAAGATTCACTGTACTTCTGAGGTCAGACTAACCATTATCCACATTCTTCCATTATATTTAGTATTTTTCAAGTATATCCTATTCTAGTTCTTCATAAACTTAAGGTGAACATGCAAAACTCAGACTTAAATCAGAAGAGCACATCAAAAAAGAGTACATTAGGGGGTGGGCTGGGATGGAGGTAAAAGGCAGAAAACTGTACTTGAACAACAGTTAAAATAAAATAAAATAGTATATTAGACTGATCAAAAGCATAGCATATACTGTAGGCATATCCATACCAACTTCATTAATAATATTTTATAGTCACTTCTCTTTTAAATCATGAGGCATAATTTATCATTAATATTTTTGAACTAGGGAAACACATAATATGCATGAAAGTAATGGTTTGTTGTTTATAACAACTTGTTTCTGAGTGAATTTTGTGGCAATTTTATCTCTTTTAATAAGCAAAAAACAGAAAAAAATAGCTTATGAGGGAACATTATTTTATCCCTATTTTATAGTTGCATATTTGCATTCAATGATTAATATTCAAAACATTTTTAAGCAAGGAAGGCACTCGCCAGTTCCACAGAATGGGAGTTCTTTTATGCTGTGAACCATTTGTCAGAATAATGTTTTTAAATGAGTAATATAAACGTAGGATTACAAAGGACACCATATATTGAAATACATTTATTAAGATGTTGAAAAAATTGGGGCTATAGTAGCAATACATTTGCTTCTTTATTAATACTTTAAATAATGTGATCTAGCAGTAATTCATAATTTTGTAAAAGTCATGGTATAACTAATATTTTGATTTATCACTAACAATTATAATATTTAGTGTAATGTCTGTGATTTTTATTGGTGACAAAGAATCAACTACTATTAATACAATTGCTCCACTTTAGTTAGGGATAGTGAAAGTAAAGATATAACCTTTTTGTAATCATAATTTACAGATTCTCTGAATATTGTCTAAGAATTTCTTCATTTGGTCCATTGACCACAAATTAATAACAATATTTTATTCACTAAAATTGTTTTCACAAATAGTTTTTCATAAGGCAAGTGTTACTCAGATTGGGACACACTGATGAATCTCAGGAGTTACTGAAGTTCTAAAAGAACTTTAATTTTATGCTTATACTTCAATGATAATTTTAAAAATTAATATTAGCATTATTTGGGTTATTTAGGTGACCCCTTTTGACTGAACACTATTGCTTAGTTTTAGTGGCAGCCTTTTGTGTTTGTCTTTATATATTTGTGCCAAATTATCACACAAAGTGACAACAGCTAATTTTTAATTCACTACTTCTCAAACAGGATTTCTTAAGAGTTCTGTAAACATAAACTCATAAGATTGTTTTCACTTTCTTTTTTTTTTTAATATATTTTATTGATTATGCTATTACATTTGTCCCATTTCCCCCCTTCTCTCCCCTCCATCCTGTACCCCCCTCCCACCCACATTTCCCCCTTTAGTTCATGTCCATGTGTCATACTTATGAGTTCTTTAGTTTCTACATTTCCCGTACTATTCTTGCCCTCCCCCTATCTATTTTCAACCTACATTCTATGCTACTTATTCTCTATACCTTTTCCCCCTCTCTCCTCCTCCCACCCCCCTGCTGCTAACCCTCCATGTGCCCTCCATTTCTGTGGTTCTGTTCCTGTTCTAATTGTTTACTTAGTTTCTTTTGGTTTTGCTTTAGGTGTGGTTGTTAATATTTGTGAGTTTGCTGTCCTTTTACTATACATGTCTTTTCTTTATCTTCTTTTCTTAGATAAGTCCCTTTAGCATTTCATAAAATAAGGGCTTGGTGATGATGAACTCCTTTAACTTGACCTTATGTGAGAAGCACTTTATCTGCCCTTCCATTCTAAATGAGAGCTTTGCTGGATAGAGCAATCTGGGATGTAGGTCCTTGTCTTTCATGACTTGGAATATTTCTTTCCAGCCCCTTCTTGCCTGTAAGGTCTCTTTGGAGAAATCAGCTGACAGTCTGATGGGAACTCCTTTGTAGGTGACTGTCCCCTTACCTCTTGCTGCTTCTAGGAATCTCTCCTTCGTTTTTACCTTGGCTAATTTAATTATGATGTGCCTTGGTGTGTTTCTTCTTGGGTCCAACTTCTTTGGGGCTCTCTGAGCTTCTTGGATTTCTTGGAAGACTGTTCCCTTTGCCAGCTTGGGGAAGTTCTCCTTTATTATTTGTTCAAATACGTGCTCAATCTGTTGCTTTTCCCCTTCCAATTCTGGTACCCCTATAATTCGGATATTGGAACGTTTAAAGGTGTCTTGGATGCTCTTAATCTTTTCCTCAATTTTTTGAATTCTTATTTCATCATGCTTTCCTGCTTGGTTGATTCTATCTTCCTTCTGGTCCACTGTATTGTTTTGAGACTCATATTCCTTCCTTTCACTATTGGCTCTCCTCCGCGTGTCTTCCTGCATCTGTTTTATGGTAATCTGCATTCTTTCATCTAAATTTCGTCCAAAATCCACCAGTTCCGTGAGCTTTCTGATCACCAGTGTTTTGAACTGCGCATCTGATAGACTGGCTAATTCTTGGTCGCTCAAAAGGATGAGTCCTGGGGGACTGATTTGCTCTGTTGAAAACATGGTTTTTGGTTTTTGTTTTTTTTTCCCCCCTTTTCTCTCCTTTTTTTTTTTTCCCGGTCTGGTTGCTCTTGTTACGGTGGGGGGCGGAGCCTTAGGTGCTCACCGGGGCTGGGCACCCCAGTCACTAGATTGTGACGTTATATGTGGGGGCGGGGCGGGGCGGGAGAAAACAATGGCGGTAGTTCCGTTCCTCTGGGCTCAGACCCTTGTCTGGGCTTCTGGGCCGCGAGCTCTGCCCTGGTCCACAATCGCTACCCCTCTGGGTCTGCCAGCCGCAGCTTGCGTACTCAGGGATCACCGCTGCCTTGTTGCGCGCCGGATGGCTTTTGCGCCGATTTCGCGCCAAACCTTCCCCCGACCTCCGCGCGCCGCCAACCCGAGCCAGCCCCGCGCCTGCCAGGCTCGTCTTTTCCTACCAGTCCGGATGAACGCGTCTACTTCAACATCTTGGCTGCCCGACTTCCATTCAGATAAATCCTCTGCCAGATCTGGGTGTTATTCTGATAGTAAATTATTGTTGTAAATTATTGGTTTTCTAATCTTGGTTGTGCGAGGAGGTACGGTGCATCCACCTATTCCTCCATCTTGCCGGAAGTGATTGTTTTCACTTTCAAAATAGTTATGATCACTTAAGAATGAGAAGCCCTTTAGAGGTCTCACTGAATGGAGAATTCTTTAGAGTTTGCTTTTAAACAAGTATTTTCAGTTAGTGACTCTGATTAGATTCTAAAATGTTTCACAGGTACACATAACTGTTAGCTTTAGAATTCACTGTCATTTAGTTTCTCACACAAATTTGATGTTATTGGAAGAACTTTAAAATAACCTAAACCTGTCGTATTGTCACCATGTCATTCATTTATTCCACATATCACCCTGTTGCCTGTACTTCTAACTAAAAAAATACAATCACATTACTTTTCTAAGTAGACAAACTTTGGCTTTCTTTTCTGAAAATTTAAGCATGTCACTACTTGTTTTAGGAGTGTGTTTGAATATTGCAATGTTACATCTCTTTAAATAAAAGTTGTTATTGAAGTCCCAGTAACAGTAGGTATAAATATGTGCCAATTGTTACTTTACTAGTCTTTCGTGATATAATAATGATAGATTACAATGTGAGTTTTTAGATGAAGATGATTTGATTATTATTTATGTTTTCAACTAACTCCAACTTCCCTTAGTAGAAATATATTCTGACTTTCTCCCCTTTGAATGATATGTTTATTGTTCTCCTAAAGGCCACTGCTTTTTGTGGGTCCGACGGGTACAGGAAAATCAGTGTATGTGAAGGATAAGTTAATGAATCACTTGGAAAAGGATAAGTACTTTCCTTTTTATGTTAATTTCTCTGCACGGACCAGTGCCAACCAGGTTCAGGTTAGTTTAACACAAGAAACATGGGTCTATATTTATTACTTTTTTTTGCCTTATTTGATTAGTGTTTAAAATAGTAAATGAGAAGCTGTGTAAATTTTCTATGAATTTAAATAAAACATCAAAACTCTAATTTTTGGCATTATAAAAAAGTTGTAAAAGTGAGGTTTTGAGGACAAATGTTTGAGAGAACATACTTACACTAATGCTGGATTGTTGAGATTTGTCAGCTTTCTTTTTAAGCCAAAGAAGAAGCAACAGTTGATTTCTTAACTGGAGGATGAAGTTTTTAAGAGATAGGTCAGAGCAGAGAGAGCCAAAGGAGAGAGAACTTTCTAGACTCTCCCAGATGATCCTTAAGAACATTTACTGCTTATAGAAGCACTGTCTATGAAAGATCTTTCAAACCATGGGCTATTGTAGGCCTTCTGTGACAAGAATCATGTAGCTGTACATCCCAACTTTTATCCCCAAAGTGCCAAGATGACAGTGTTGCCTGAGGCCTTTTGTAATCACTGTTTTTATTATCCATCCCTAAGTTTATGTTTGTCTGATCTCTTTTGATCTGTGGGACTCATTTCCATTGTTTTAAACTTGTAAAGTTCCCTTAATCTCAAAATTTTACAAATTAGATTAGTGCTTTTAGGCAGTAAATTTAATCACTATGTTTGGGTATCCAATACGAGAATTATTTTGTGTGTATATTTTTGTGTGTGTTATTATATGCATGTGTGTACAATATAAATGGTATAACATGTATGTATATAACAGTTCTTAGTACATAGAAGGATTTCAATAAGTGCTTTTTGAATGATGTTGAATATGAACTTGGCTATCACTCAAAAAGTGAATAAATATAAATAAACACATGGATATAATGTTACTTGACATTATTCTTTATATAATTAGACTTAAATTCCTTTTTTTCTGGTGTTGAGTATGGTTACTACACTTTCTTCTTTATATTTAGAACATTATATGGCTAGATTGGATAAAAGACGCAAAGGAGTCTTTGGACCACAATGGGAAAGAAGTGTATAATTTTTATAGATGACATGAATATGCCTGCATTGGAGCAATATGGAGCTCAACCTCCTATTGAATTATTACGACAATTATTTGACTGTGGGAATTGGTAACTATTTAATTGAAGTCTTAATTAGTTATGCTAGAGTTATTTTTGGTTCTCCTTTTCTATGTTAGTTTCTCATAGCAAAATAATATATTTTTTCAAGTTATTTATGAAAGAAAGTGGTTACTCTTATTTTCCTATATAGAAAATTTTGGAAGACTTTTTATACCTATTTAATACTATGTTTTCCTCTGACTGTGTCAGTTAGACAATAGATTAATAACCTAGTATTGAAAATGTAAATATTCAACAGTGTAATAAATTCTTTCCTTTTCAGCTATTATTTTCAATTACTGAAAATAATTTATAGATATCTTTCAAAGTACCATCCCCTCAGGGCTAAGAATTTATGGGTAGTCTCCAACCTAAATAATTATAATCAGCACCCTATGTTTCTACCATTTTAAATTCTCTATATTCTTTGTAACTGTTTGGGACTACCGTATCTGTGAGATGGCTTGGTTTTAATAGCAATTTCATAGCTAATTTCAGATCTGGAGGATCTGCACTCCCTCCACCCCATTTTATGATGATGTGGTTAGTTTCCAATGGGTAAAATACTGTATCTTTTAGTTGGGATTACTAATTCTTTATTTTCTTCTCTCAGATATACTTTTCTAATCCCCAATATACCATTATTCTTATCTTAAGGCAAGAGTAGACTAATTTTGAAGCTAAGTCCTATTTTGGAAATACCTTTTTGAAATGTATATAATCACTGTTAATAGGGTATTTCCTATCCCTCCAGGGTTTTTTTTCTTATAAGTACAATTTTATTTTTATAAAAATAGACTCATATTACATATTTTTGCAGGAAATAATCACTGTTAATAGTGAATTCCCTATTCCTCCAGGGGTTTTTTTTTATAAGCACCATTTTATTTTTGTAAAAGTAGACTCTATTACACATATTTGCACTTAAATATTTATCTTGAACACCTATCAGTGTTATTTGTCTCATTGTTTTATTGGCTTTTAATACTATTTAGTTGTATGGATTTTGCCATAGTATACTTAGTCAGTTCCCTATTGACAGCTGATATGGTTGCTGCCAAGAACCAAATCATATTTTCATACTTTCTAGTGTGCTCTCAGATTAAGGACTGGCTATATAGATTTCTCCTACCACTCTCCCCATCTTTGAAAGAAGTTCATTATTAAAGGACTTAATGACCTACTGGAAATAAGAACCTTTTCAATTAAGTCCTTCCGACTAAGTTGAGCCATGTAGATACCCCTTTCTGATTAAAAAGTCTTTGGAAATTTGTTATTACTCTAATGGGTCCCTTTTTATATAACAAAAGTATTATACATAGTTACTATTTAGGTGTCCTTATCTGCCTTAAAGATAACATTTGAGATGAGAAAAAGGAATCAGGACTTGGTTGTAAATAGGATGACTATATAATTTATTGTATGAACTGGGACATTTCTAAGAGTAAATGGGAAGTGTATTAATTACTCCAGGAGAAGCACAAACCAGAATCGTCTTAGGCAAACTGAAACATATGATCACCATACCTGTAATCACCTACAAACAAACTGATCTCTCATCCATGCTCTGGATTTGGAGTAAGAGGAGGACAGCAGAGAGTCAAATTGAAAAGGACAGTAGGAGGAGTGAAAGGGAAAGCAAGAGGAAGATACATTCTCAGAATTCTGGGCAACAGAACCAGTGTCACTGAAAGGAGAAACAGTGCTGCTTAACAAAAAGTTCTCCCCTACTCAGGCATTATCTCAAGTTCTTCCTTTTAGAGAAGCTAAGATCAGACTAAGTTTCTAGGGAGATCTACACTTCATTCCATCTGATTGGCTTTATAACTGATCGTCTTGAACTTTTATGTGCTTTTAAGGTATGACCTTAAGGACACAAGTAAAATCACACTGGTAGACATAGAGCTGATTGCTGCCATGGGCCCTCCAGGTGGTGGAAGAAATCCAGTCACTCCTCGATTTATTCGACATTTCAACATCTGCACTATTAATACTTTCAGTGATGAAACAATGGTCCGATCTTCTCATCAATTGTAGCATTCTACCTTAGGACTCGTGAATTTCCTCCAGAGTACTTTTTGATTGGAAACCAAATTGTCAGTGGAACTATGGAGGTGAGCAAATAATGCAATACAAAATATTTTGTATATATATACCTCATTGGGTCCTTACTGATTTTTTTAAACATGAATTCTCTCAGACATCTACTTTGGTCTTCAGTGTCAGAGAAGCTGTTAAGAAGGCTTGAGAACAGGAAGACCACAGGCTTTGAAGTTAGGGAAACTAACTGGGTTTGAGCCTTGACTGCTATTTCCTAGCTATATGGAGTTAAGTAATTTGGCCTTCCAGAAACTCGTTTTTTAAAGAGTGTAAAATATTTCATCAATAATTTTCATATTGATATATATAATGAAATGACAATATTCTGGATCTATTTGGTTAAATAAAATATTAAAATTAATTCTACCTGTTTTCCTTTTTTTTAAAATTGTTGACACTATTACATTTGCCCCTGCCCACATCCACCCTCCAGCCAGAAACTCATTCTTTTAATTATTAAAATGGGAGATAATACCTATTTTACAAGGTTGTCATAAGGAAATCATCTAGAACCAGTATATCCACGTTGTAGGCATTTCCCAAATTGTCAGGTTTCCACTCTGGTATTTAAAAATTTTCTCTTCTCTTTCTTCCCTCCCTTTTTTCATGTTTGTCCTAAAAAATAAAACAAAACTTAAGCATCTTATAAATATATTATTTTCAGCCAGATCACATAACTTACAATTAGCAGTGAAAAAATTATAAGGAAACAGGGAGAGAACATAAAACAAGACTGCCCGTATGACCAAAGAGCAGCTCTTAACTTAATTCAGCATGTTATCTGCCTCTGCTCAGACAGAGGTCAGTGCCAGCTTTACTGCTAATGGTAAAAGAAAAAAAATGTATTCAAGGTAAGTCAGTGATAATTTCAATGAAGTCAGCTTTCTGGAGCTTTAATAAAATGAGGTTTCTCTTTGGGATCATTGCAAGCAGAAACAAAAAGCACCCCCTACAATCATTCCATCAGTTTTCAAGAGCATTGTATCTTCCTCCTCTCATTCTGGTGGAAAATTTGTTTTGTTAAAGTAGAAAAATTATGAGCAAAGAGATAGTACATTGTAATTGCTGTATTTAATTCTGATACAGAAAAGTGCTTCTATGTATAAAATATGATATTTTTATTTCAGGCATCCCCTGAAAAGAGAGGGGAGTTGGTCAGGTAGAATGGGATACAGAAAAGATCCTTTTCCCACCTCCTGTTTTGAAGCATTATAGACCTACCAAGCGTGGAGGTTAGGGAAGGAAGGTGAATCATAGAATAAATAAATAATAAATAAATAAATAAATAACTATTTCATTCAGGTTTTTCAGGCAACATTATAAATGATTCAATTTATCTTCCCTTAAAGAAAATATTAAACTTTATTTGGTGAATTCAGCATATAGTGAAAAGACATGTTATTTCCATATTTTAGCCAGTTAAGATAGAAGGAAGAAGGGATAGAGAGAAAAAAGAAAAGGTAAGAAAGAGAATACGTTGATTTGTTTTGAAGTCAATGATAGTGAAAAGGAAATTGTTTATCCTTCTCTTCATCTGAAATGCTTCAGAATGAGTTATCTGACTTCCCTTTCTACTAAAGTTTTTGTTACTTAAGTCCAGGTCTATCACCTTTTTAAAAATATATATTTTATTGATTATGCTATTACAGTTGTCCCATTTGCCCCCCTTCATTCCCCTCCACCCTGCACACAGCCTCCCACCCACATGCCCCCCCCTTTAGTTCATGTCCATGTGTCATAAGTTCTTCAGCTTCTACATTTCCCATGCTATTCTTTGCCCTCTCCCTGTCTATTTTATACCTACCATCTATGCTACTTATTCTCTGTACCCTTTTTCTCCTCTTTTCTCCTCCCATTCCTCTGTTGCTTTCCCTCCATGTGACCTCCATTTCTGTGGTCCTGTTCCTGTTCTAGTTGTTTACTTAGTTTATTTTTGTTTTTGTTTTAGGTGTGGTTGTTAATACTTGTGAGTTTGCTGTCATTTTACTAAACATATTTTTTATCTTCTTTTTCTCAGATAAGTCCCTTGAACATTTCATATAATAAGGGCTTGGTGATGATGAACTCCTTTAACTTGACCTTATCTGGGAATCACTTTATCTGCCCTTCCATTCTAAATGAGAGCTTTGCTGGATAGAATAATCTTGGTTGTAGGTTGTTTCATGACTTCAAATACTTCTTTCCAGCACCCTTCTTGTCTATAAGGTTTCTTTTGAGAAATCAGCTGAGAGTCTTATGGGCACTCCTTTGTAGGTAACTGTCTGCATTTCTCTTGTTGCTTTTAAGGCTCTCTCTTTCCCTTTAATCTTGGCTAATGTAATTATGATGTGTCTTGTGTGTTCCTCCTTGGGTCCAACTTCTTTGGGACTCTCTGAGCTTCCTGGACTTCCTGGAAGTCTATTTCTTTTAATCGCATTGGGGAAGTTCTCCATTATTTTTCAAGTAAGTTTTCAATTTCTTGGTCTTCCTCTTCTCCTTCTGGCACCCCTATGACTCAGATGTTGGACATTTAAAGTTGTCCCAGAGGTTCCTAAGCTCTCCTCATTTTTTTTGAATTCTTATTTCTTCATTCTTTTCTCTTTGGTTGTTGTTTCTTCCTTCTGGTCCTTCTATTGATTTGAGTTTCAGTTCCTTCCCATCACTATTGGTTCCCTGTGCATTTTCCTTTATTTCACTTACCATGGCCTTCATCCTTTCATCCAATTTGTGACCAAAATTCAACTAATTCTGTGAGCATTCCTGATTACCAGTGCTTTGAACTGTGCATCTAATAGGTTGGCTATCTCTTGGTTGCTTAGTACGAGGAGGCACAGTGCATCTACCTATGCCTCTATCTTGGCTGGAAGTCCAGGTCTATCACCTTTAATGTGGGCAGTTGTAGTAACTGGGAAAATAGAAACATTGTTGCTTCTTGGGCTTGAATGGAATCAGATAGTATTAAGTTCCCTGAAATTCATAATGCCTGGCTGACTGGAATAAACCAAAAAAAAAAAAAAAAGAAGAAGATATATACCATGCTAGCCTTAAGTACTATCCAATTTTTCCAAGCCAATATAATCTGATAGGATAAATAAAATATTTTACATAACATACTATTTGTTATATGGATTTGCTAATTATGAGCATTTTATCTTTGCTTTGTTGCTTTTTTTTCATGTGCAGATATATAAACAATCCATGGAAAATCTTTTGCCCACACCCACAAAATCTCATTACACTTTCAACTTGAGGGACTTTGCACGTGTCATCCAGGGCTTGCTTACTCATTGGAAGAGATGCTGTGGATAGCAGGCACACCATGATCCGGTTGTTTGTGCATGAGGTTCTTCGAGTGTTTTATGATCGTCTCATTAATGATGAGGATCGACACTGGCTGTTCAATTTAACCAAAGTTGTTCTAAAGGACCATTTTAAAGAATCATTTGATACTGTCTTTTCACACTTGAGGAAAGAGAATGCACCAGTGAGTATATTTAATGAGTAAAAACATTAAATTAAAACAGTACAATAGTGTGAATTGTTATAATCAACTTATCTTTAAAAACTACTGCTTCTTAATGATCATATTCTTTTAAATTCCTTCATTGATAGGTATTTATTTTGAAAGATTTGTCATTAGAGGGGTTATGTATGTAACATAAAATTATTTAAAGAATAAAACTTTAGATGATACAGATTAAATGATATAATAGATGTAAAGTGTTTAACATGGTGACCAATCTTAGTACTACTCAGTGAATGGGAGTCACTCAGAATGACTTCTCCAGTCTCTGGATGGTGAGGGAAAATTCTTTTAAATAGTAAAAAAGCTCTTTTTTTTATTTCCTAAGGATATAATATAATTTCAGGTATTAATTGTACAACTATATTATATACTGCCCTAATGTTTAAAAAGAACTATTTAATTGATAATTATCCTATAACATAGATGAAACAAAATTTTATGTATTTTCTTAAACTTATTTAGAAGTATTTTTTGTTTTATAATTTGTTGATTTTCATTCTATAGGTAACTGAAAAGGACTTAAGAAATCTTATGTTTGGTGACTATATGAATCCTGACCTTGAAGGAGATGACAGAGTTTTATTGAAATTCCAAATATTCATCATTTTAGTACCATTGTGGATCAGTGCTTAGATGAGTATAACCAAACTCACAAAACAAGAATGAATCTTGTCATTTTAGGTATCTACATTTGGTATTAATGGTTGAAATTACTATTTATAAAATTTATTGTGAAATATATTAAATGTATAAAAAGATATAAGAAAAATTATGAACAACCTGAGCTTAAGAAATAATTATTAGCAATTTATTTCTAATAATCCCCCATGTAGCCAACCTTCCCTCACTGCATCTCCATTGTACTCTGCAGGAGTAAAAGAGAACTCATATGTCTTTGGACTTTTACTACACATGTGTGTTTCTAAACATACAGAGGTGGTCAAAAGTAGGTTTACAGCTATTTTTATGGAAAATAATACAATGACAAATAAACAATAATACAGGAATAAACTGTTTTGCATACTCACAACTGTAAACCTACTTTTGCCCACTCCTGTATATACAGTCTTATTTTACATGTTTAAAATTCACACACAAAAAATGATTCTTTTACTACTATATTGCATTCCACTCTATAAGTGTTAACACAATGTAATTATTTTTGTGAGATAAACTTTTAGGAGTCTTCCAGTTTTTGCAATTATAAAAAAAGGTCTGAATGTTCATGTCTCCTTGGGTACTTGTGTTAAGAATTTCTTTAGGCTGTATTCCTAGAAGTGAAATTATTGTGTCATGGTATGTGACCATCTTCTACTTTACTAAGCTTTGCCAAAGTTCCTTCAAAATATTCATTGTTTTTAAGAGCTTACCTTGTTCCCCTCCCTTGCCAATACTTAGGATTGCCAGACTGCCAGACTTGGTAAGCTTTGCCAGTCTAAAGAGAGTGGCTCTGACTTTAATTTCCCTAATTACTAGTTAGGCTATCTTCCCTGAATTTGTTATTTGTGAATAATTGATTTCCTATTTCTCACATAGAAATCCTTTTATTAAAAAGTTAAAGAAATATTTTTAGTAAAAGCATCAGAGTACTTCCAGTACAAGTGGTTACAATTTCATTTTATTTCCATAATTTGTATATTACATTCCCTGAATTTGTACTTTAGTTTTCCTTTGCATCAAATGTTCCAATTGTAACTGCTTTTGAAAAAAATCACACATTTTTGATGATTACTTCTTTAAAATTGGTATGGGACAGCAAAGTCTATCCCTCTAGCAAAGTAAAACAGTAATTATGAGTAAATGTACATTTGCACTTATATTTTCAAGTATAATATTGCTATTTGTAGGTATGTGTTGGAGCATTTATCACGAATATGTCGAATCCTAAAGCAGTCTGGTGGCAATGCTTTGCTTGTTGGACTTGGAGGAAGTGGTCGTCAATCTTTGACTCGTCTGGCTACATCCATGGCAAAAATGCAGATTTTCCAACCGGAAATTTCTAAGAGCTATGGTATGAATGAGTGGAGAGAAGATCTGAAGGTAAAATTATGAAGAATTCTAGTGTCTAAAATAATATTAGTGCATTCTTTTACCTGTGAAGAGAGAGCCAACTTGTATAAATATATGCTGAATATGTTGATGATGATGATAATAATGATATTATCCATAGAGTAGTTACTGTATGTGCTGAGCACTGTTCTAAGTGTTTTATATACATCATTTCATTCTATAGGTACAACAGTTCAGTGCAGAATGTATGGTTGTCTTTGTACTTTACTGATGAGAAAACTGAAGTTGAGCTTAGCTTCTTCAGAACTGTCTTGCTGTCCCAGTAACCTATAGAGTAATGGAGTGCCTGCTTGGGGCTTTCATCCTCATGAGTGGATGAGCATACTACTCTGCAGGCCCAGAAGAGCAATAGCTCAATGTGGAAAAAAAAGAAGGGAGATATTGTTGAACTTTTTTCATTTTCACTGATCTTCAGTGAATCTGTATCCTGAAGGTTAACATAAAGAAAGATAACATTTGAGACTTTTTTAATGAAAATGTTTACCACTATAAACTTTCCTCTTAGCATTGCTTTTGCTGCATCTCCATAAATGATGGGGTTTTGTGTTCATTTGTTTCAAAAATTTTCTAATTTCACTTATGATTTCTTTTTTGACCTTTTGGTTATTTATGAGTTTGTTGTTAAATTGCCATGTATTTGTGGATTTTTAAAAAGTTTTCCTTGTGTTATTTATTTCTAGTTTCATTCCATTGTGATCAGAAAAGATGCTTGATATGATTTAAATTTTCTTAAAGACTTTTATTGTGGCCTAACCTGTTATTATCCTAGAAAATTATCTGTGTGCACTTAAGAAGAATATGGCTTTGGTGGGTGTAGCTAAGTAGGTTGGGTGTCATCCTGCAAACCAAAAGGTCACTGATTCAATTCCTGGTCAGGGCACATGCCTAGGTTGCTGGCTAGGTCCCTGGTTGGGGGTGTGTGAGAGGCCACCAATGGATGTTTCTCACATCAATGTTTCGCTCCCTCTCTTTCTCCTTCCCTTCCCTTCCCTCTAGAAATAAATAAAATATTTTTTTAAAAAAGAAGAATGTGTATTCTGCTGTTGTTGGGTGAAGTGTTTTGTATATATTTATTAGGTCTATTTGGTTTATAATGTTATTGAAATCCTCTATTTCCTATTGATCTTTTGTCTGGTTGTTCTATATTTTATTGAAAGGCAGAGTGTTGATGTCCTCTACGATTGGTTGCTTTTCTCCTTCATTCTTGTCAATGTTTGTTTCATATTTGTTTTTAGAAGCTCTGCTGTTTGGTGAATAAATATTTGTAATTGTTATATCATCTTGATGAATTGGCTGTTTAATCATTATATAATGTATCTTGTCCCTTGTGAGAGTTTTTAATTTAAGGCCTATTTGTCTGATATTAGTACAGCCACCTGATGTTTTTGGTTACTATTGGCATTGAACATATTTTCCATTCTTTCACTTTTAGCCTTTGTAGGTCTGTGGGACTAAACTGAGTTCCTTATAGGCAGCAAATCATTCACTCCTGTACTTTTATCCTTTCAGCCAATCTGCCTTTTGGGGCGGTTAGTCCATTTACATTTAAAGTAATTGCTCACAGGAAAGGATATACTATTGGCATTTTGTTGCTTGTTGTCATTATGTTTTGTAACTTTTTTGTCCCTCTCTTAATCTCTTCTTTGTTGATTATCTGTAGTGACATGATTTGACTCCCTTCTCTTTCTTTTATGTATATCTATACTTTATACTTTATTGTGGTTTTCTGTTGCTGTCTAGCATTCTTTCTTTACAACTTGAAAGGAGTCCCTTTAGGATTTCTCGAAGAGCAGGTCTAGTGGTAATGAATTCCCTCAGCATTCCCTCAGTGTGTGTGTGTGTGTGTGTGTGTGTGTCTGAGAAGGCCTAAATCTGGTTTTGAAAGACAGTTCCCATTATCTGTGATTCTGTTCCTGTTCTAGGTGTTTGCTTAGTTTGTTTTGGTTTTGTTTTTTAGATTCAACTGTTGATAGTTGTTAGTTTGTTGTCATTTTACTGTTCATAGTTATCGTATAGGAAATGGAGAAGACAAAGAACTTATATGCACGGACCCATGGACATGAACTAAGGGGGTTTGCTGAAGGGAAGGGAGATACCAGTTGGAAGTGGGCACAGGGGAAAAAATTGGTACAACTATAATAGCATAATCAATAAATTTTACTTAAAAAAAAGAAAGACAGTTCTCCAGATACAGTATTCTTCATTGACAGTTTTTTTTTCTTTTCCATACTTTGAATATATCATCCCTTCTTGCCTACAAGGTATCTGCTAAGAAATATGCTAATAATTTTATGGAAGCTCCCCTGTATGTGAGAACCTGATGTTCTCCTTGCTGCTTTCAAGATTCTTGTTTTTGGTTTGACTCTCAATGGTTGGATTATAATGTGTTATGTATATGGATCTATTTGAGTTTATCATAGTTGGAGTTATAAGCTTCTTGGATTGGTATAATCCATTTATATCCTCAGATTTGGGAAGTTTGGCTACTATGTCTTCAAATACGTTCTCAGACACTTTCTGTCTTCTCCTTCCTGGTACTTCTCTAATGCATCTATTGACCCATTTGATCATATCCTATTGGTCCCTTAAACCAGGGAACCCTAACCCCCGTGCCACAGACCAGTACCAGTCATGTGGCCTATTAGGAACCAGACTGTACAGCATGATGTAAGCAGCAGGCAAGCAATGAATCTTCTCTTGCATCTACATCTGAACTCTGCCTCCTCTCTCCCTCCTCTCTCCCTCTGCATCCTCCACTCCTACCCCACACCCCCTCTACAAAGTCAGTCCCTGGTGCCAAAAAGTTGGGGAATGCTGCTTTAAACTGTTCACTCTTCATTCATATCCCTTCTTATTCCTGTAACTCAGTGATTTCAATGACCTGTCTTTACCTTCACTGAATGTTTCTTCTACCTAATCAGCTCTGATATTGAATACTTCTGGAGAAACATTCATCCCACCATTCTTCTCACATTGTTTTCTGTAAATGAAACAATGTAAACTGTTTCATTTACATTGATGAATTTACAAGTCATCATTCTGTAAATGATGACTTGTAAATTCACATGTACTTATGGATAAACAGCCTGCTTGCTTAAAAGATTCTAAGAGCTAACCTCAAAAGAAGCAGATACCAGCCTCCAGGCATTTTGGTTCCAAGAGATTTGCTCACCTCTGACTGATGAATACCGAACCATTGCTTGACCAGCTCCAAGATGGTTGTTGGAGCAGAATGTGCTGACTCACACAGCCCATCAATGAGACCCTAGAACCCCCTCTATTTCCTTTGCTCTGTCTTCCTCTTCCCCACTCATAAATCCCCTGCCTTCACTGAAATGTTAAGATGGTCTTGGTGATGCGTTGCCCCATCTTCTCAAGCTGCTGGCTCTGAATAAACCATCTTTTCTTGCACCAGTACTTGCCTCCAGACTATTGGCTTTTCATGTGGGAGGCAGTAGAACCTGGGTTCAGTGTCAAGTTCAGTTGTATTTTTCAGCTTCAGATTTTCTGTTTAGTTATTTTTATAGCTTCAATTTCTATTGATATTCCCATTTGTTGATGCATTGTTTTCCTGATTTCCTTTAGGTGTATATTTGTATTCTCTTTTATCTATTGAGCATCTTAAAACAGTTATTTTAAATTTCTTGTCAGAGGGTTCATAGATATTTCTTTGGAGTTCGTGTTTGGAGCTTTATTTTGGTCCTTTGATTGACCATGTTTCCCTGCTTCTTTGTATACCTTCTGGTCTTTCATTGAGTTTTGACCTATTAATAAACAGCCACCTCTCCCAGTTTTTACAGACTGCTTTATGCATGGGGAAAACACCAATTGGCATGATTAGAGGTTCTGTGACTTCTCAGAACTTTCCTGGACATGCATGCATCTTTTGGGGGGTTGTGCATGTGCTTTTATTCTAGTATATACAGGTGCTTTGGGCTTTTAATTTCCTTTTTTCTTCCCATGAGCTTTCAGTTTTGGTTTCTATTATATTCTTCTGCCCTTAATCTCTTTCTCCCCCTGGAACCTTTTTGTGGAACTTCCAAGTCTGCTGCTCCGTTGTGCTGGGAGCTTGCCTCTGTTTTCAGTGGCCTCCAAACTCATTTCCAAACTAGCCCTATTCCTATCAGTGTTCTGAGTCAAGGAAAACAGAAATCAGTGCCTCAGGCAGCCCTCAGACAAGCTAGACTACTGGATGCAACTTCTACTTTATTCCTTCTCTTTTGAGGGAGGAGCCAGGAATTGATGCTATTTTCCTGACTATATTGCTCTATGTTGGGGGAAGGGAGGGGGTAGGGTAAGAAAAATGTAATGAATTATCTACCCTCCTTAAATTGTCCTTTCTCTTTTTATGTACTCCTAGAGGTATTGCATCTCTTAATTATTTTACAGTTCTCACAAATGTTATTTTGTTCTGTAGATTGCTTAATTTACTGTCTCCATGGGAGAGAGCAGGCCTGGAGCCTACCAGTCTGTCATCTTGCTAATGTCACTCTCAGTGACTTTTGTAAAATTTGGATAATACCTCCTATATTACAGATAGTTGTGATTAATTATACTGTGTGTGGAAGGCTGTTGCAATATCCCTGGCATATAATCACTATTTTGGAATTTTAACTCTTCTGCTATTTGGAAACAATTCACATATGTGTATGTATGTATGTATTTTTGTATCTTATGTAATCTTATTGTATTTTTTCCATTACCCTTTAGTCCCCTAACACCCCTATGTAAATATGACTTTTAAATATAGTGATGCTTATGGCAGTAAGTTAAATCTGTTTATTTATTATACTGTACTTCTCTTTTATAAGAATAATTATAAAAACTAACACTATAAAATAATTATAACTCACATGATTAGATAAAATACTTCTTTAAAATCTAGCTTGCCTAGTTTTGGATAATAGAAAATTATTTCTAAAACCTCAACAGCCTGCATATTGGAAGATGGCTTTAGTAAAAAAAGACATAGTTTGCATAATATTAAAATTCATCAGTTATTAAATAATATAATTTATTTAAAATATATTATTTTAAAATAAAGATAAAGTTTTTTTTTAATTTTTTAATTTTTTAATATATTTTATTGATTATGCTGTACAGTTGTCCCATTTTCCCCTTCACTCCCCTCCACCCTATACACCCTCTCCCACCCATATCCCCCCCTTTAGTTCATGTCCATGTGTCATACTTATGAGTTCTTTAGCTTCTACATCTCCCACACTATTCTTACCCTCCCCCTATCTAGTTTCAACCTACATTCTATGCTACTTATTCTCTATACTTTTCCCCCTCTTCCCTCCTCCCCACTACCCTGTTGCTATCCCTCTATGTGATTCCATTTCTGTGTTCTGTTCCGTTCTAGTTGTTTGCTTAGTTTCTTTTGGTTTTTGCTTTAGGTGTGGTTGTTCATAATTGTGAGTTTGCTGTCCTTTACTATACATGTTTTTTCTTTATCTTCTTTTTTCTTAGATAAGTCCCTTAACACTTTCATAAAATAAGGGCTGGTGATGATGAACTCCTTGAACTTGACCTTATCTGAGAAGCACTTTATCTGCCCTTCCATTCTAAATGAGAGCTTTGCTGAATAGAAGCAATCTGGGATGTAGGTTTTTGTCTTTCATGACTTGGAATATTATTCTTTCCAGCGCCCTTCATGCCTCGTAAGATCTCTTTTGAGAAATCAGCTGACAGTCCTGATGGGAATTCCTTTGTAGGTGACTGTCCCCTTATCTCTGCTGCTTCTAGGATTCTCTCCTTCATTTTTACCTTGGCTAATGTAATTATGATGTGCCTTGGTGTGTTTCTTCTTGGGTCCAACTTCTTTGGGGCTCTCTGAGCTTCCTGGATTTTTTTGAAGTCTATTACCTTTCCAGATTGGGGAAGTTCTCCTTTATTATTTGTTCAAATAACTTTTCCACCTTGTTGCTCTTCCTCTTCTTCCTCTGGTACCCCTATAATTCAGATGTTGGACCATTTAAAGATGTCCTGGAGGCTCCTAAGCTTCTCCTCACTTTTTTGAATTCTTATTTCTTCATTCTTTCCTGCTTGGTTGTTTTTTTGCTTCCTTCTGGTTCACTGTATTGTTTTGAGACCCATTCCTTCTATCACTATTGGCTCTCCGTGCCATCTTCCTTCATCTCTTTTATGGTAACCTGCATTTTTTCATCTAATTTCTGCCCCTAAAATCAACCAATTCTGTGAGCTTTCCTGATAACCAGTGTTTTGAACTGTGCATCTGGATTGGCTATTTCTTAGTTGCTCAAAAGGATGAGTCCTGGGGGACTGATCTGTTCTTCTGTTGGAGACATGTCACTCTCTGTCTCTCCTTTTTTTTTCCCCCTGTCCTGGTTGCTCTTGTTACCGTGAGGGTTGGAGCCTTGGGTGTTTGCCTGGGCTGGGCACCCCAGTTGCTAGATTGTGACGTTGTTTGTGGGGACGGGTGCGGGAGCGGGATGGAACAATGGTGGTAGTTTCGTTCCTACCTGGGATCACAGTCCCTTCTCTGGGATCCTGGGTTGCACGCTCTGCCCTGGTCCACAATTTATGCTTCACTGGATCCGCCAGCTGCTGCTTGTGTACTCAGGGTCCACCCGCCTGCGCCTCTTGCACGCCCCGGTATGGCTTACGCGTCGAGTTCTCCCTGAGTTCTTGCCGAGGTCTCCCCGATCATGGCACAGACCTGCGCCTGCCCGGCTCCACCCCTCCTACCGGTCTGGATGAACGGGTCTACTTCAACTTCTTGGCTGTCCGACTTCCATTCAGATAAATTCTCTGTCAGTTCTGGGTGTTATTCTAGCTCTAAATTGTTGTTGTTCTAATCTTGGTTGTGCGTGGAGGTACAATGCGTCCACCTATGCCTCCATCTTGCCAGAAGAGGGGAGATAAAGGTTTATTTAAAAAATTATTTTCAGAAGTAATGGTGCTATTTTCACTTGAAATACATCCAGTGATATGCTGGCAAATGTTTAACAACCAGCTCTCCAGGAGGTTAAAGGGGAACCTCCTCATTTGTAACATTTGCAAATTTCTGTGGTATCAAAACCCCCACTGTGGATGATTAAGCTATCAACCTGACATCACTGAAAACAGAGTTGTAAAGAGTTACATGTTTAAACATTGAACATGTAACTCTTTGAGTTACATGGTGAACAGGTTGTTCAAACATGTTTTTTTTTGCATAAATGCAGTCAAAACATGGGTTTTTATTGTATAAATACAGTGAATTTAAATAACCTCCATAGCATAGATAATAGTAAACATAATAAAATAGGAATGTGTTTATAACCTTTGTTCTGAATAATTTGCTTAATTATAAGTTTATATAATTTAATTTTTAATGCTGGCTGACTTTATCAATCTGTTCACAAGTTCCTGAAATTTTGACAATCAGTCCTACCCACCTTATAAGTCATCTCCAGCATACCACTGAGCTCATATCTTTATATTAGTTGGGAACCTTTGGTTGCAATTGATGAGTTAAAACAAAACAAAAAGCTCACCTTAGCTTAAGCAAAAGACAGAGTTATTGTCTTTCCTGACTTCAGAGTCAGAAATAGATAGGCTTTTGGCATGGCTTGAATTTATGGGCTCAAGTCAAGTCCTCAGTAATTATTCTGTCTCCTATTCTGCTTCCATTTGGCTTCTTTTCACCAGCAGATTCATTCCATGTGGCAACACAGTTGTCCCCTAGTACTAAATTACTGACCTTTATAGTCTCCATCTCAGAACAACAGATATTCTTTCTGTTTTCAAGTCCCTCTTGGTCCTTGAAGTAACCACTGTGATTGGGCCCCACTTAATCGTATACACTCCTCTGAATCAATGACTGTGTCTAGGGGCTGGGGAAACTCTGACCAGTTGGGTGTCTCCCACCAAGGGATGAGCAAAATGGAGGCCCTGATTGACAGCCCACCAGAAGTGGGGAGAGGTAGTACTCTAAAATTCAGAAGTTGTTGTCAGAAGAGGGAGAAAGGGAGGAAAAGCAAAAGTAAACACATGTATATCATAATCTGATTTAAGTACATTTTTTATTTTAAGGCTCTATTAAGGAATGTGGGCTGTGAGGGGCCAGAAGACCAGTCCTTTCTAATAACAGACACTCAGATTAAAGAGGAAGCTTTTCTAGAGGATATCGACAGTGTGCTCAATACTGGAGAAGTACCTACCTAATTTTTGCAGCAGATGAAAAACAAGAAGTGATGGAGGTAAACACTTTCTAGGGAGTGCCTTTCCCAGAACAGAAATGTTCTTGAAAACTTTTCACTTTTCTTCAGGATAAGTATAGTTTGTGCAGAGGATTTTGGTAATTAAAATTTTATTTTTATTTTTTGGTACATTTTAGAAACTTTATTTTTTGTCTTTTTTATTGTTGTTCAAGTACTATTGTCTCCATTTCTCCCCCACCACTGCCCCTCCCCCACCCATCCCCTACCTCCCAACCCTCAATCCCACCCACCTTTGGCTTTGTCCATAGGTCCTTTATACATGTTCCTTTACAACCTTTTCCCTTCTTTCCTCCACTATCCCCAACCTTTCCCCCTCTCCTCTCCCCTCTGGTTACTGTGTTTGGTTCTTTATTTGCAGGTGTCTCTGGTTATATTTTGCTTGCTTGTTTGTTTTAAGTTTATTATTTTAATACATCTTTTGGTGAATTTTAAATTGCTTCTATAATTATTGAGACAGAATTTTATTTATAATTCTTTTTTTCATAAGATGGCAGTTTCACCAGTTTTATTTAGCATGTTTTATGAGTGATTAGAAATTTTAAATAGTGTCCTAGGGTTACAGTGATATGAGAACATATAACTTTAAAACACTACTTGATTACCTTTTCTAGTTTACCACTGATTAAAATTCTTCAAACCCTTAATAAAACTACTTGTCTTAATAATTCTGACATATCCAAGTATAATGCTTTATGATTAAATGGACAAAAAACACATTTCAAGCACCACTACTTCTATGTCCTGCCCTTCGACTACCATTTCTAAGATCTTCTTTCATAGATCTCTGCTAGTAATTTCCCCTTTCTCTTTACCACTATTGTTTTTACCCACAGAATATATATATATGCACACTTGGATGCTTCATTCTAGCCTCCAGTGGTAACATCTGGAGTAAAATGGATTTACCCTAGTAAAGGTTGTTGTGAGGTTCTGAGGATCAAATGAAATAAAGCACTTATGGAGTGTCAAACACATAAAAAGCTCTCAATAAATGGTACATTACCAGTTTGTAGCCTGGGTGGGGAAGAAGAAAAGAAAAAAAATTATCCCAAGGTTCTAATTTTATCTGGGAAATGCCAACGATGTGGCCAGGGCTGCTGAAGAATGGATTCTCATAACTCATAGGATAAATGCATCCCCCATACTCCTACTCAAGGAAGGGAGTGGGATTACCTTTGGGGAGTAGGTTTCCTAAGCTTTGCTACCTTTCCTACTCATTTTAGCTATTGTTTATCTTTTCCTCCTGTCACTTTGGTACAAAACTTGCTTCAGTTCTGTTTAATGGCATGATCTAACAGTGGCCTTAAAAACTTCTTTTCTTCATGTCCCACCCAAAGGAACACCCTATCAATTTATGCACAAGGAAATAGCCATCATCACAACTCAGGGGTACTGAAATGCATCCCTGTTTCTGCTTGCTTTATACTGTTTTTAAAAATATATATAAAAGGTAATATGAAAGAAGTTCCATTATTTTCTTTTCACACTATACCATCATCTTCCGCATCCCACTTTGAAGACCATGTCTTGGACTTTCCTTATTTCACCCCTCTGACAATGATTTTACTTTTAAACCTCATTCCTAATAACTGACCTGTATAACTTGGCTCTGGCCCTGCCTCGCAGGGTACCTCTTAAAGACTTGGCACACCTGCTGACTTCATCAGAGTTACAGCCTCAGACCTACAATTTCCAGACAACTTTTTTATACTGTGCCATTTGCACTCCTTGCAGAATTATGTATTGCAATGCTTTTCTCAAGTTACTGTAGCAGTGACTTGACTTATTTACCACATTTAGTGCAGGTAGATCTCTTGAATGTAATTTAGTATACTGACACTAACCATAGTAATCATAATTTGAGAATCACCATCACAATGCATATACTGTGTCGATACACAGTTTTCCATGGAGATAATTATCACATAAAGCAGAGCATATCTATAGTAGAGAGTTCTTTTAGAAATAAATTCATTGTAGTAACATAGAAATTATATGATCATTGTGACCACTCTCTATATCACAAAAAGATTTTTAATCTGTCTATAAGACACTTTATTGACTATGAAACCTTTTTTGCTCTGAACAAGGAGAAATGTAGGATATAAACAGAAAGCTAACAGTTACTTACCTATGTGGCAGTAACCATTGTCAGTGTTCACATGTCATAACTCATTTGGTCCCTCAATGGCCCTCTGATGTAGGTACTCTTTTCCCCATTTAAAAAATGAGGAAACTAAGTTACAAAGTGGAACTTCCCCCAAGGTCACATAGGTAATAAACTGAAAGCTGAGATTTAAATTCAAGAAGTTTGGCCCTGGAGCCATTATGCCTAACCTCATATAAAATGCCATTCTCATATAACGATATACAAGGAAAATTAAAAGTGAGCAATAATCTCCTTACCAGAGAACTCGATTGACATTTTTAAATACAATTATTATATAGTTAGAGAATTCAAACAGCATATGTCCAAAGTGAAAAAAAGAATGAACCAAGAAAGTGAAAAAAAGAAATAAACCAATAAAAATGTCCAAAATATTAAATGAAAGCCTCCCTCTCAAACTGTCCCTTAAGTCCATCTTACCAAAAGTAACCAGTACTAATAGTTCTTTGCGATTGTTTCTATTAAAAAGTGTGTGTGTGCTTACTTGTACATGAACACTGATATATTTTTTAATTTAACAGAGAGAATCATATTATATATACTGTTGCACAATTTGTTTTTTTTTCTTTTCACTTATTTTATCTTTCTGATCTTGCCATGGCACTTACATTGATACACCTCATTATTTTTAACAGTTGTATAAAATCATAATATATGGATGTTTTATAATGTTTTTAACTGGATGCTTTAGGTTTTTTCCTCTTAAAACAATGTTGAGTGCATTTTGGTGACCTTTTGTGCATATCTTTATAAGTAAAGTTCTTGGCAGATATTTGTTTTTAAATTATAAAGTTATGGAGTTGGGAGAAGTCCTCTAAGTACAAACTATGTCAAAGCTATTCTATTGATATGAAAACAAAAATGTAAAAATATTTTCAAGGCAAATAATAAAACTTCTTAATATTCCAATATCTACTAATCTCATCAGCTTATCTATTTTTATTCACCTGGTTTTTATTTTCTGATATTCTCTAGGGTGTCCGCCCTGTAGCTCAGGCTGGCAGTAAACATGATGAACTCAGTCCCTTAGCACTGTTTGCTTTCTTTGTGAATCGCTGCAAAGATAATCTTCATGTGGTAGTGGCCTTTAGCCCCATTGGAAATGCCTTTCGAAATCGCTTGAGACAGTTTCCATCCCTCATCAATTGCTGTACCATTGACTGGTTTCAGGTTTGTAATTTTTTTTTGTGGGGACAACTAAATCTTTTGGAATTTTACTGAAATCTTAGTCAAGCTTCATTAATACAGATATTCAACAAGTGTTTCTTGATCACTTACTGTAGTGACAGGCATTGTGCTTGGCACTGGGAACTGATATGACCACCATAAAGAGCTCACACTCAAGACTGGAAGACAGAAAATGCAGTAAGCAAAAATGAACAGTAAAAAAACCATAACTTTGGTGTGCAGAAGATGTGCTTAAGACTGTAATTCTCTGACATGAAAATGACTTAATTGCATATAGGAGGGGTATATTAGGAACCAATAGGATGTATTATGTTTATGTATACATACACATATGTATGTAAAGGTATATGTGTACTTGTGTATGATATATGATAAGGAATTGGCTCACTTGATTAGGGAGACTGACAAGTTCCAAGGCCAGCAGGTGGCAAGCCAGAGACCCAGGAGAACTGTAGTTCTAGTCTGAAGGCCAGCAGGCTTGCGACCAGTAAGGGCTGATGCTCCAGCTCCAGTCTAAAGGCAGGAAAAATTGATGTTCCAGACTGAAGACAGTCAGGCAGAAGGAATTCCCCCTTATTCAAGGGAATTAGGTTTTACATTAAAGACGATGCTTGATGATTAACATGTATTTAGCTAATCCTCATGTTAGAAAACAAAAACAAAACAATTGGAGGCTGTATGGTGAATGATTCGGAGTGGAGCAAAACAAGAGACGTGAAGACCAACTGGGCAGCAATTTCAGTCATGCCAGCCCTGAATATTGAGGGCCACCACCTCATTTAATCTTAAGGCAAAATGTTACTGCCTGTATAAGACCATTAAGTATTTATGATTTGAGAAGAGTAGGGCATGGTGCCTTCTATTTCATTGTTTTATGTCCAAAAATAATGTGGACTATTAACTGACCCTGGATAGTTTCTTTTAAAAATAAATCTCTGATCTTAACTTATTCTCTTTTACCCATTTGTCAATTGCATGTTTGAAAAACTAATTCTACCCTTTTGAGGATTGCACATATATTTCTGCTAGTGGATGTTTTAGTGTTCATATAATAATAAAGCTGTATGAAACAATTTTGCTTTATACAGGCCATATCTTAGTACTGCTTCCATTAAGCAGCCCAAAAGCAAAACCAACCAAACAAAGGAAGCCTACCTAACCATAAGTTTTTCTTTTTGTGAAATCTTATCAATATAGTTCTACTACTTTTGGGTATCATTTTTATAACCATGAGACTTTCTGTTCTATTATAAGTGATCCTTACTTGTTGGGAAAACTTGTAAAAAGAAGGAACTGGGAGTTGCAAATAGATAAGGGAGATTAAGTGGTAAACAGAGCAGAGTAAAGATTTTCCCATAAAGAGGCGAGGCTGATGGCATTGCCTGGGGCCTGGTTTATGAAATTCAGGAAGGGAGTGTAAACCACTGTGTGTCTCATGATCAGGAAAGCATTGACTTTTTGGATAGATCCCTAGTCTCCACAGTAGGGTGTACACTTACCAGGAATGTCAAAACAATTCACAGAATAAGAGAAGGTATTATTGGAATATTCATTTTTGTATGAATACTTCATATGGATTAAAATTGACACCCTAACTCAATTTGTTTGGGAAATCACCTTTTATATAGCTTTATTCCTCATTGGTCTAAATCAGTATTGGTGCTCTCAATATTACCATTAATTGGTTTATACATGAGCCTATTCATGATCTATTCCTTGCCAATGGGTTCTAAATTAAAGTCTGCTTTGGGGAAGTACTTTTATTTTATTATTATTTTTTTACTATACAAAGTGTTACATGGTAGGAAAAAGGGCTTTGTCTGTCCTTCAGTCTTATTGCTTGAGGATGTAATGTCCATTGCTGCAGCATTCAGCTTGTCACTATGACGGGACAAGCCCAAGGATTAAATAAATAGCACTGAGAATGGTGAAACAAAAAGACAGAAAAAAACTGGATACTCAATGGTATGGTTGAACTTCTAAATTAAACAACTCTGGAAATACTCTACTTCTGAACTTCTTATTGTATGTGATAATATATCTCCTTTGTTTAAAGACAGAGTAAGACTGATTTCTGTCACTATAACCATAAACATTCTAATTGCTACCCATAGTATGATTAGCAGGATAATTAAAAACAAAGTACCCAGGACACAATGATAAACTCTTGTAATGTTTTCAATGATGTATAAGTCATATGACATTTATTCTAACCTTTCACAAAAATTCACTGATCTTAATAATAAATCTTTAGAAGCCTCTATTAAGGTTTTAAAAATCTATTAGTACAATAACACCACATGAATACAGGGTGGGCAAAAGTAGGTTTACAGTTGCCCATATGGAAGAATACATAATGCAAGAATAAGTTCTGCCCTGGCCACGTGGCCCAGTTGGTTGGAGCATCATCCCATGCACCAAAAATTTGCAGGTTCAATCCCTAGTCAGTGAACCATAGGGAGTCCTAGGTGAGGAGGGTTCTAATCAAAGTAAACAGCAAGTTCAAAGGCTCAGAGGCAGGAGTACACTTGGCATATTCCAGGAAAAGTAAAGGAACCATTTCACTGAGGCAGGAAAGACTGGAGAAACAGCAAATTCATGGGAAGAAAATCAAAAGTTCAGCTTTGGATATAACAGTTAGGAATTGTGATGGGCTACTTATAGCAGAAACCCAAACTAAACACATAGGAGTTTTTCCTCTGATATGGAAAAAAATCTAAAGGTTAAGCTGACTGGGGCTTTTGAGCTTAACAAAGCCATAAGAATCCCAAGCTCTTTCTGTTTTACTATCCTTAGTATGTGGTTTCCATCCTCAAAGTCATCTTATGTTATAAGGTGGATGTTGGAGCTCCAACTTTTACATCTTGTGTTCCAGGCAAGAAGTAGAATAATGGAAAATACAGCAAAAAGGATACATGTCACCTCAATGTAACTCTCTAAAGAACTTTCTTAAAATCCCCACCCAACAACTACATATATGTGTTTATCCACTCTGAGTTGTAAGGCAGTCTAGGAAGTGTACTCTTAGCTTGGCATATTACTATCTACTGGGCTGGCCAAAAAGTTTTAGTTTTTTCCATATGATATCAATGTGCATTTTTAAAAAATACTTATCAAAATTTGTGATTGGGGGCGGCAGCCATTTTAATATTGAAGAGAGAAGAAAATATGCAACCTTTTCAGCATATGATCCTTTATTATTTCAAGAAAAGTAAAAATGAGACTCCCAGCCAAGATGGAGGTATAGGTAGATACACTTTGCCTCCTTGCACAACTGAAAGGACAACAACAAATTTAAAAACAAAAAATAACCAGAACTGCCAGAAAATCTAACTGTATGGAAGTCTGAAAACCAAGGAATTAAAGAAGAAATATCCTTCTAGACCAGCAGGAAGGGGAGAGACAGGCAGCCAGGGCGAAAAGGACTCGTGGCAAGGCTGTGGCTGAAGGACCAGGGAAGGTGAGGCAGTGGCTGGCAAACCAGGCAAGGAGGTGGCTGGCAGACTGGGTGGTCCCACGTTGGTGTGTGGGTAAACTGGGAGCAACAACTGGGGAGCAAGACAGACTGTGCAACCCAGGTTTCTAGTGCAGGAAAATAAAACCTCAAAACCTCTGGCTGTAAAAATCTGTGGGGGTAGCAGCAGCAGGAGAAACTCCAAGCCTTACATGAGAGTTTGTTGGAAAGACCCATAAGGTCCTAGGACATACACAAACCCACCAACCTGGCAGTAAGCACCAGAAAGGCTCAGTTTGCTTGTGGGTGATGAAGGAAGTGACTGAAAGCCAGCCAAGAGCTGAGCAAGCTGCATTGTTCCCTCTCTGACCCCTCCCCCCCAAATACAGCACCACAACGCAGCAACCTGGGTTGCCCTGCCCTGGTGAATATCTAAGGTTCTACCCCTTACTACGGAACATGCTCTCCAAGACAAAAAAACATATGGCCCAAACAAAAGAACAGATTAAAGCTCCAGAAAAACACAACTAAGCAATGAAGAGATAGCCAGCCTATCAGATGCAGAGTTCAGTAATCACAATGCTCACAGATATGGTTGAGTATGGTCGCAAAACAGAGGAAAAAGTGAAAGCTATGCAAAGTGAAATAAAGGAACCAACCTTTATTGTTGGGAACCTATACAGGGAACCAACAATGATGGGAAGGAAACTAGGACTCAAATCAACAATTTGGAGCAGAAGGAAGAAATAAGCATTCAACCAGAATGGAATAAAGAAACAAGAATTCAAAAAAATGAGGAGAGGCTTAGGAACCTCTGAGACAACTTTAAACGTTCCAATATCCGAATCATAGGGGTGTGAGAAGGAGAAGAGGAAGGGCAAGAAATTGAAAACTTACTTGAAAAAAATAGTGAAGGAGAACTTACCCAATCTGGAAAAGGAAATTGATTTCCAGGAAGCCCAGGAAGTGCAGAAAGTCCCGAAGAAGTTGGATCCAAGGAAGCACACACCAAGGCACATCATAATTATATTACCCAAGATTAAATATAAGGAAAGAATCTTAAAAGCAACAAGAGAAAAGGAGACAGTTACCTACATAAGATTATCAGCTGATTTCTCAAAAGAGACCTTGCAGTCAAGAAGGGGCTGGAAAGAAGTATTCCAAGTCATGAAAGGCAAGGACCTACATCCAAGATTACTCTATCCAGCAAAGCTATCATTTAGAATGGAAAGGCAGATAAAGTGCTTCCCAAATAAGGTAAAGTTCAAGGAATTCATCATTACCAAGCCCTATTATATGAAAATTTAAAGGGCTTATCTAAGAAAAAGAAGAAAATCAAAAACATGAACAGTAAAATGACAACAAACTCACAATTATCAACAACCAAACTTAAAAACAAAAACAAAAACAAAATGAACTAAGCAAACAACTAGAACAGGAACAGATTCACAGAAATGGAGATCATATGGAAGGTTATTATCAGGGAGGAAGAGGGAGGATAATGGGGGAAAAGGTACAGGATATAAGGACCATAAGTGGTAGGTACAAAATAGACAGGGGGAGGTTAAGAATAATATGGGAACTAGAGAAGCCAAAGAACTTGTATGTACAACCTATGGACATGAACTAAGGAGGGGAAATGATAGTGGGAAGAGGGGTGCAGGGTGGAGAAGGATAAAGAGGAGAAAAAAATGGGAAAACTGTAGTAGCGTAATCAAAAAAATACATTTAAAAAGAGGTAAAAATGCAACTGAAATGCAAAAAAAAGATTTGTGCAGTATATGGAAAAGGCTCTATGACTGACTGAATGTGTCAAAAGTGGTTTACAGATTTTTTTGATACTATGGACATTTTGGCCAAACAGTTCTTTGCTGTGGGGCTGTGTTATGCACTAGAAGATGTTTAGCCACACCCCTGGTCACTACCCACTAGGAGCCAATGGGGCCAATAGCAGGTGATAGCCAAAATACTAAAAATATCCAAATCAATAAAGTTATTGGTGAAAATGAAAATATGTCTTTTATTTTATGGAAAAAACTAAACAGACTTTTGACCAACCCAATAGAATATAATTGGAGTCAGGAAAAGGGGCCGATACATATTAGGTGGGCAACCAGTGTTCTCTGCCACTGTTATGATAATAAATTCAGGATGCCTATACACCCAAGTGGAAGTGTTAGGAAAGCCATGAAGTATACTTTTATTTGTAGACTATCATTCGCCTTTTCTTTACATTGTCTTATCTTTAATTTTAGTATATGAACATATTTATTAGGTCTTTCATAGATTTACTTGTGACCTCAGTCCCCCTCATTCTGTTTTCCCCATTAAGGTTTAATTTTCTCAATCCCAAATTCTTCTTATGTAGGAAGACACTTAACTTACATAGTTGTAGTAAAACTGTTCATCTTAAATTTCCTAAGTCTTTCTTTTTCTTATTTTTAGCCATGGCCTGAAGATGCCCTTGAGCTTGTAGCTGTGAAATTCTTAGAAACACTGGAGCTTACTGAGGTTGAACGGCAAGCGATAGTTCCAATCTGCAAACACTTTCACACTTCTGTCATGAATCTTTCAGAAAGGTTAATATTAATAAATATTTTAATTACAATAATGCCTTATATTTTGAAGCATTTCTTTCTGTATAATAAATATTTTAATTACAATAATGCCTTATATTTTGAAGCATCTCTTCCTGCATAAGCCCAAAATTTTAATAGGGTTTCTATGTTTTCTAGATCTCACAGATCATTTAATTAGTTAAGGCCCCTAGATTGCAAGTAATAGAAACCTAGTTGATCCACCATTAATAGAAAGAGCAAGTTTATTACAAAGATACAGAGATGTCTCACAAAGCTTAAGGGAAATAATATGAGGGGGGACCCAAAAAACAATCTATTTACAAAAAAGTGTGTATTTATTCTTATATATTTAAACTTCAGTCACCTTCAAAGTACTCTCCATGATGCAATACACCTATCAAGACTTTTTTCCACTGCTCAAAACAGTTTTTGAACTCCTTAATTTTAATGCTTTTTAGTGTTCTGCTGTTTTTTCATTTCACCTCTTTCACATCAGCAAAATGTTTCCCTTTAAGGACTTTTTTCATCTGGGAAAATAAGAGAAAGTCAGGTGGAGAGAAATCAGGTATATAGGGAAGGCAGGGCATGGGGATCATGCTATTTTTTGGTCAAAAACTTGAACACTAGCATGGTGAGGGTAGGCCTGCTCATAAATCACCACCCATCGTGAAATGGGTGAACAAGTCTTCAAAAAAAAATTCACTAAAGCCATGCAGCCTCTCACAACAATGCCTGCTGGTACACTGATATAGATGGGTTCCTAGAACCCATACTAACCCAGGGGGAAAGCCTGTACCACAGGGGGCCTGCCCTCAAGAAGATAATTCCATTTGTTTTTTTGGGGGGGTTCCCCCTCTTGTACCACTGGATCATGTAAGTGACTGGAAGCAGGAGTTAGAAAGCCATTCTAAAATCAGAAATGCATTTTCTCGGTTTCTCATTCCTAATTCTATCTGGGCATCTATCTACTTTCTTCTTTCTCTTTGCAGATTGAATTTCTAACTTACAAGTGCATATGGAGGAAACTGGCTGTCTTTTGATTCTCAAGTTTACTTCTTGCAATTCCAGCTTAGGCAGAGACTGATGGCTGTTTCCACTCCCTGTTCCAAATTTGTTCCAAATGTGATTAGTCTACTTTGTGTCTATTGTCCAACCCCAGTCTGATCAGCTATGGTTAGGGTGGCAAGTTTCATAGAACAACATTGTTGCTGGAGCACTGGGTGGAAGTTCTCAGATTAGGGGAGCTGGTTGGTGGGGCTGTGGATACTTCAAAAGTAGCCATTTTACCTCTGCTATCTCTGAGACGTTAATTTCAAAAGTGCATAGACCCAGTGCTCATATCACTATTTAATATAGTATTTTGCCTATCCATAGCTAGAGTAATATAGCCAGCTAGCATGGTTGGCTGGACAGTTGCACTAATAAGTGGGATCTAGTCTATATACTTGCCATGAAATATTGCTTCCATTGTTTCCATATGTATGTGTAGTAGTTTCATACTTCTGGCCATACCCCATTCAGCTGACATGTGACACACTTGTGCAAAGAATGTTGACTTATTCTTACTATCCTGTCTACAATCCCCTTTTCTCCTACGCTTGCCTAGCTTACACAATATTCTTGGGTCCCTTACAGGGTTAGATCTTCCTGGCCTATGAAACATGTAAAAAGGCCTTATATATTTCTTCCTGTAGTTCACCTTTGATACACATTTTTATTGATTTGTCCTTTTAAATACATCATTGTTATTTGATATTTTGCAATGAGAAATGGGATATGGTGTTATGTGTAGAATTCTAGAACTCTATGGAGTTCAAGTACTCAGCGGCCTCTAAATAAATTAACCTTTATTCTTGAATGCTTGTTGTTAATGTTATGTTGAATTTACCTCTACTTTGTGAAGCTCATTACTTATAAGATATGTTATCTGCCTCTCAGGTTCTTGCAAGAGTTAGGACGACCTAACTATGTTACTGCTAACTTCTTATCTTGAACTGATTGCCTCATTTCGACAGCTTTTGACTAAGAAGCGTCAAACTGTTATGGGAGCAAAACAACGATACGTGAATGGCTTGACAACTAGCTTTTTGCTGAGTCTCAGGTAAATTTGATGAGCTGCTCAAACCTATGATATATAATAGGAATTGTAAGAATAATAACAACAGTATATTATGTGCTGGGAACTGTGTTAGATATATCACATGCGTTCCTTCAATATTCCTCATAACACTCCATGAGGTAGAAACATTTATGCTCTTTATTTTTACAGATGAGTAAAGTGAGTTTTAGAGAAGTTAACTAAGTTTCCTAGACCACACAGACTCAAGTCCCATCTTGTTTTATTCTTAATTTTTTGGAATTTGGAGAGAATATAATAAGTCTGGGTTGAATCTTTCATTTTAATAGCTGGTAAAATGTAAGATTGGAGTTTTAAAAAGTGAGTCAAGTGCTACTAATTGCTTATTAGCATTAGTTCAATATAAGCAACAGAGATTTGGGTGGTTCATATGCATTGTATACCATGCACATAATATAGCAGGGAAACCCCCAAGCTGCCACCTACTTTCTATCTGCATTTCTTCCATGGCAACTGCATCCTCCTACTGCCCTGTCATAAACTCAAGTAAGAAAGGAAGACAGAGTATTTTGTGAAGAAACTAGGCACACTCTCATGATTTTACCCTGTATGACTGGAAGAAAAAGTTAAGATTTCTGATCCTAATACCTTATGATACTTTTAAGTTTCACTTTTCTGTGCTTGGCTTCTGTAGCTATTGTTGCTATGAAAATTTAATGATAAACTGTATGTTTAGGTTGGTGAAATGAAATGGAGCTTGTTCAGTTACAGCCCAAATTGGAGGAAGCTAAAATTGAAAATGCACATATGATGCAGGTAAAGTGTCCTGAATGTTTGTTTCAGTTGATGTCAGAAGACAATTGAAATATGTAAAATTAGCTTTGAAAATAAGCCTTACTTTCTTGCTACTAGATTTTAGAACTTTTCTCTATTGATTAGCTATCTCTTTGGGTCCTGTGTGGTTTCTTTTCTTTTTGAAGGGAGGAGGGAAACCCATGACCAAATTAGGTTACATGTATTTGCATTTCTCCTCTTTTTATCTTGGGCTGATCCACCCTTCAAATGATATGTTGGATTCCCTAATTTTAAACATTCTTTTATCTCTAAGAGGGAGAAAATAATAGGATGTTTGTGGAACTGTCTTTATTTTTTCTTTCTTTATTTTCTTTAGGTTATTGAGATAGAGTCTGTACAAGTAGAAGCAAAAGAAAGTTTGTGAAATTAGATGAAGAGGTAGCCAGTGGAAAGGCCTGAAGAAGCCCAGCTACTGAAAAATGAGTGTGAAAGTGACTTAGCTGAGGCAATTCCAGCCTTGGAAGCAGCTTTGTCTGCACTGGATACACTAAAGGCACGTATTTTATTTAGCTATATTGAATTTCACCAACAAAGTAAAATTGTATACAGGTACTTGGTTAATAGGTATAATTCTATTTCAGTGGGTGATACTATGTTGTTTTGTCTAGTCAAATGAAACTTGACTCCTAATACTTCTTCTTGGATGTATTATCTTATTTTTTGCTTTTCATATATTATTTATAATTTTCATTTAGGATATTCCAATGAAAATGGAACAAACAGTCTCCAAGAGAACAAAGTAGTTGCTGTACATGGACCAGAAGGCATATGTTAACAGAGTGTGTAGCCACTGTTCTGCAGCCCCCTAAACATGCATGTACAGAAATACTTAAAGATCATTTCCAATACAGATGTGGGTGCCACCTGTCTGGATTACACTGTGTTGTATATGAATTTATATAGGGTCTTTAGGCAAGACCGGAACAACCTCATCAAACAGAGCAGGAAAGACAGTTTCTGTTAACTAGGGAGGCCCAGTGTAGTATGGTGGTTCAGGATATTCAGACCCCATTCTTTGCCTTCTTTCCTAATGTATGGGTAAATCAGCATCTCACAGGATCAAATTGTATCTGACTTGCAGTTACATCAACCCTGTAGTTATAAGACATGAGATTATTTTAGGGCATTTATAGAAACTTCTTAGTTTTCTCACTATGCTGTGAGTCAGGAATTTAAAACCCTGAGCTTATTATTTTCTCCCTGTCTGCCATTTGGCACATTTAAAACACCACACTTTACCCAGGTCTTCATTCTCTCCTATTGGGACATTTATCACAGCAGCCAATCATTCTGGCAAGACCTTGTTTTAATAAACATTCCATACTATATGATCTTGAGCATTATTCTAAGTAACTGTTTTATCACTGTGTACCACAGACTTTCAGTATTCCATTGTCTGAAACACACAGGATTCTTGATGCCTTCAAACCCCACCAGTTAGTGAATCAAATCAACATTATGTTCTCCTTTCTTTGCAAGTCTGTTGCTTGCACCATTCTTAGTATCAAATAATATATGTGATATGACTTAGGTTTCAGTTACAGAGAAGAGAATTGGCTCTGTTTAGTATAAGCAGACAGGACTCTTTTTAAAATATATTTTATGGATTATGCTATTACAGTTGTCCTTTTTTTTCTCCCCTTTATTCCCCTCTGCCTTATACCCCCCACCCCACCAGCATCCCCCCAACTTAGTTCATGTCCGTGAGTTGTGCATATAAGTTCTTTGGCTTCTCTATCTCCCATACTATTCTTAGCCTCCCCATCTATTTTGGACCTACCATTTATGCTTTTTATACCCTGTACCTTTTCTCCCATTCCCCTCCTTCTCCCTCCCCACTGATAACCCTCCATGTGATCTCAGTTTTTGTGAATCTGTTCCTGTTCTAGTTGTAGGGAATTTTACAAATAGATTACAGAATTGTTGGAAGAGCTGAAGAAAACGGATTGTAGGCTGACCTGCCAGGAATGACTCACACAACCAAATTGCAGAAATAATTTACCAAAAGGAATGATCCCTCTGAAGCTCACGGAGCCTCCCCACAGAGCTACACCATCTCTACTATAGTACATATCAGCAAAACAGATGCCTCACACTCTCCAGTTTGATGTGCCACTTACTCAGTTTGAGTCTAGGATCATTCAAGTGATGTGATGGTGGATCCTAATGACCTTCCACAACTCTAGCTGCATGGGAAACTAAAATATATAGTTGTTAGCTTTCTAGCAATTCCAAGGGAGGTGAGGAGGATATTAGAGCATAGTAAGTAATTGAATCTATTGCGTCTGTCAGAACAATATATACCTTTAAAAAATAAGTTTGAAATTGGAACCTACCTCTTCTTTCATTTTGGTGGTGGGGTAAAGTTAATATTACATATAAGAAAATATAGAATTCAGCCTGTCTAAATTAGGGTTTTTAGCATGAGTTCCATGTATGAGCTTGGTATGTGATTACAAGGAACTTTTGCGTTTATGTGCAAAGATATATCTTCTGAAGGATTTATAGCTCTTATAATATTCTCATGAGGATCTATGATCTCCCAGATTTTGAGAACCATTGCTGTTAATCTGTGCTAAATTCTATACTGTTCATTCTTTCATAGCCATGCAAAGTAAAAAAAAAATTACAATTTCAAGTTAAAATTGATACTTACTTCTCCAATATTACTTTAAAAATTTCATTATTTAGAAATAAACTATTTTTAAGATATCTTGCTTTCTTTTGATTTAGCCAGCTGACATTACAATTGTGAAATCAATGAAGAATCCTCCATCTGGTGTTAAACTAGTTATGGCTGCTGTTTGTGTCATGAAAGATATCAAACCAGAAAAAATTTCTGATCCTTCAGGAACAGGAGGCAAGGTAATAACTAGACACAGGTTTAAATCATATTCATGAATATGCAGAATACTTACAGCAATTATCAAATTAAATGTCAATAGTACCCAGTCCAGGGAATTTATATTGTTTTCTAGATTAAGTAGGTTCAGAATAAATTATGGAAAACACTATGTTTATTCTAGGGCAAAGCAAAAGCAGTATAATATCAGAAAAAAATGTGGATCCAATTGATTCCATCTCCTTTTCTGTAAAGTTAATAATAATAATAATTAGCAGGATTCTCCACTATCATGGGGATAGGATTGAATGAACACTGAGATTTCTGTGCTTTTTCAGCTAAGAGTCTCAAGAATCTGATATACAGGGTCCAGCAGAAGTAATGCCAGCTTGAGTGTGGTTGGTAGAGTAATAATATGGGTGTAATACTTTATAGTTTTAATTTGAACATTTCACCTAAATTGTCATATAATATGCTTGATGTGATATTATTGTGTTATAGAATTACATGCTCATGCTTTTGTAATAAGAGAGTTTGTAATAAAAAGGGGATGTAATTTGTGCTGGACACTTATAACCACATTAGGAGTTGTTTCTGACCATTCAAAATTCTGCTGTAACAGTATAGTGAAATAATTAAAACCATGTATTATGGAGCCAGAATGTCTTGTCAGAAATCCCAGCCTCATTGGCAATGTGACCTTGGGCAAAATGATTAATCTCTGTGAAATTCTGTAAAAAGAGGGTTACCATGGTACCTGCCTCATAAAGTTAATGTGAGGATTAGATTAGTTAATGCATATAAAGCTCTTATGTATAAAGCTTCACGAACAGTAAGTTCACAATAAATGTTAGCTGCTATAGAAAATTATTATTCAAGGCTACAGCACCTAAAAAGGAAGGCATAGCTCCCATCCTAAAGTTAAAGACTTATTTTCTTTTTATTCTTTTTCTTTTTTGTTGCTGTATTCTTTTATTAAGTTGTCTATTTGAATACCAACATAAAAATGTTTAAGGTGCTATGATATTCTAAAATGTGCCAATATCTGGTAGGCAAAAACTCCTTCTTTGTACCTAATTCATTTCTTGTTCCTTCATGTGCATTTTCTCTGCTAGGTAAACTTTAGATCCATCCTTTAAAATTTCACCAGATACCATTTTGGGCATTTGATTGACAAAAAGAAAAGAAATCTTAGGTATAAATCTTTGTGACCTTGGATTAGGCAAGGCTTTCTTAGGACAACAAAAGCACAAGCAACTGAAAAAATAGGTAAATAAAATTTCATCAGAATTAAAAACTTGTACTTCAAAGGACACTATCAAGCAAATTTAAAAATAACTCACAAAATGAAAGAAAATATTTGCACACCATATATCTGATGAGTATAGTATCCAGAATATGTAAGTATCGATAACAATAAAACTCAGTAATGAAAATGTGGATAACCCAACTAAAAATAGGTGAAAGGAAATGCTGAATAGACATACAATGATTTGAAAGAAGAGACTTGAAATTGTAAGGATGGTAATTCTCCAGAAATTTAATCTTTTTATTTTCTTATCTTCAACTGAGAACATGCTTATTGATTTTAGAGAGAGGTGAGAGGAAGGGAGGGAGAGAGAGAGAGAGAAACATTGATCTCTCACACATGTCCCTATCCCTACCTGGGGTCAAACCTGCAATCTAAGTATGTATGTGCCTGTGACCTTTCGGTGTACAGGACAATGCTCCAGCCAACTGAGTCATACCAGTCAGGGCTAGACTCATTTTCCTTTCAGATTTTTACAATACCTGGGTTTGAATCCCTGAACTGGAAAATTGGGATTTTGTGTGTGTGTGTGTCATCCTATCCTTCTTCAAGATAATAAAGAAAATAAATAGGCTTTTACCTTACCAAGTTATTTTTGTGTGCACATACACACTCATACTCACATACCATACACCTCTATCAGGCTTCTGGAAGTAGGAAAAAATGTCAGCTAGTTGTTTAATATCTTTCACTAGCACAAATAAGTACCATGCACTTTATCTTATAACTGGGAGAACAGTGTATAATCTTTGTTTTTTTCTTCTTTATTTTACTTGGGAAACCTAGGTAAATTGTTAATAAGAAAAATATTTGTTATCTGCCTTATTCCACTTGGACTTCTGTAACAAATTACATAGACTGGGTGGCTTATAAACAATAGAACTTTATTTCTCAAGATAATGGAGCCTGGGAAGTCCAAGATCAAGGCTCCAGTAGATTCGGAGTCTGTTTCCTGGTTTATAGATGACTTCTTTGCTGTGTCCTCACATGGTGGAAGAGAAAGGGAGCTCTCTTTGATTTTCCTCTATAAAGACACTAATCCCATTCATGAGCTAATCACCTCCCAAAGACCCAAATGCTATTACATTGGGGATTAGATTTCAATATATGAATTTAGGGGAACGGGAACAGAAACCTTCAATATATAGCGCTACCTTTCTGGTTTGAAAGAGTTAAAAATAAATAAAAATAAAAGTTGAAATAATAAACATATGAAATTATGATGGTGTTTATACTAGTTGATTATCTTATTTTCTAAAGAAAAATAATCATCATTTATCTTTCAATGTTTAATTTTTATAATAAGTTTAATATATAAGTTCATGTTCATATTTTAAATATTTGATATGTATAACATGCTTTTTGGGAGAGGGGTCTCTTTACTTCTAAGAGATAAAACTTGAAATTTGAAAGCATATAGTTTCTCTGGAGAAAATATGTCTTAAACTTCAAGAAGAAAAATTTTATAGCGAGCATCTTTAATTGTACATTTAATAAGCTTGCAAAATTTTATTTACAGATATTAGATTACTGGGGACCTAGCAAAAAACTTCTGGGAGATATGAATTTCTTAAGAGATTTGAGAGAGTATGATAAGGACAACATTCCAGTGAGTTTTCATTGGATTTTTTTTTTTGTATATGTAACTTTGTTAAGATGTGAAAAACTTTAACATTTATGTAATGCTATGTAAAATATAAGAAGATTTTCTATTTGGATTAAATAACAAATAAAAGAACATTCTACTGTTAATGACTATTTTATGAATTTTCATACTGCATAGACCCATGCCTCTTTCAGACCTTTGATGGTCATTTAATAAATTACTGTTTTAGTGTATTATTGACATGAAAGAGTTCTCTAAGTACCTTATGATAGTTTATTAATAATCTGATACCACAAATTTATGTGAGATAAAGTATAATGCATTTTCCCATTTGAACTTTTATTTTTTTATTAATGTTTAATTATCCTTTTCTCTTGTTTCCATGTTTTCTCAACCAGCATATCTTTTAATGTTTTTAGAAGAAGCATTTTTCCCTCAATATCTATCATGATTTTGCATATTTTGCTCATAAATTACTTGTGTTTCTGCTTTATTTATGCTTGTTTTAAATTATCTCATAGTACTGACTTGTCTTTAAAACAACATAACTTTTTATACAATGTTTTTACTATTTATGATTATTTTTCATCTATGATTGTGCAATTTGTTAAAATTTTAAGATCTAAATCTTTGTTGTGTAGGTGACTGTTATGCAGAAGATTCGTGGTGAATATTTAACAAACCCTGAGTTTGACCCCCCTAAGGTTGCTAAAGCTTCTTCTGCTGCTGAGGGTCTGTGTAAATGGATCATGGCTATGGAAGTTTATGACAGAGTTGCGAAGGTATTTTGAGGATCAGCACATCTATTTTCTATTAAAATATTCCCAGAAATTAAAATCTTTGCATATATTTGCTAGTTAAAACTTTCCTAAAAGTGCTACAAGAAAGAATTTGTCCTGCTACAGCATAAACATCAGACGTGGAGTACCTAGTAGTCAAAGAAAATACTTGCATATGACATAAACTGGTTGGGGCTCATATGAGTGGTAGTGCTGGAGGGGCAGTGATAGTCATTGCAGTTGGCTCAAATGCCCTATATCCTGACCTATACCCATAGGGACACAGGGCAAAAGAGAATTAGAGTTTGATGAAAGGTGGGCAGAAACAAAGAAAAATCTAGAACCTCAAGGCAAAGTGGTGGATTAAACAATTGATTCAAAGAATTAGAATTAAGAAGATCCAAGTAGGATTAAGAGGCAGAGCATGGGAAGATCCCCTAAAGCAATGGCTAGGTTGATAGGGAACCTGTTATCAAATATCCCCTGAAGTCAAATTCCTGGGAGAACAGAGAATGGTTTAAGAGTATTTTGTAAATTTGGCTAGCAAAGGATCAGGAAAACACTGGCATTGTCCTTTGTAGCTTGCAAAATTCTATCTAGGATAGCAGGATATATAAATAAAAAGGCAGTAAAAATACATTGTAAGTGTTCAGAAAACTTCTTGGTATAGAATGAATGATCAGGCTTTAATGGTTAGGAAAATAGTCCTAGTAACATACATGTGCCTATAGAGAGCTAGGAACTTTGTTAGTTTCAGGGAAGTAGACCTGTATACACCTGTTAAAGAAATAAAATTAATTTTATCTTGGATGTCTCCTGACATCAGAAGTAGAAAGTGGAGCTTCCTGCTTTCTATCTATTTCTTTAACATATTCCGCTTCAGGATTCCATCTCACAGGAGAGAAAGTGGGCCATTCGGTGTCTGATACCTTGCCCCTCTCCTCCGTCTTTGCCTTCAGCTTCATTCCTGGCAGAAGATGTAGGTCCCCCTTCTTTCAAATGCACCTACTCTTTTTGGTCATCTGCTAAATTCTTTTTATTGATGGCTTATAGCACACTCAGTGGTAAAGTTGAAACCCCCATTCTTTTTTTTTTTAACAGTTTACATTCAATAGCATCCTACACCAGTTTGAGATCTATAGCAAAGTGGAGGGGAAAACCATGCACTCTACAAGTGGTCACCGAGGTGCTGTCCCAAGCACCCACCTGACCCCATACCCCATTATCTCAACATTATTGACTATATTCTCAATGCTGCAATCCACATGTCTGTGGATATTTTGCAACTACCAGTTTGTACTGCTTAATCCCTTCACCTTTTTCACCCAGCCTCCTGACCACCTCTCCTCTCTGACAGCTGTTGGTCTGTTTGTTCTCTGTATCTACCAGTCTGTTTCTATTTGGCTTGGCAAACCCCTTTATTGATATACTAATGAGTATAATAAAATTAGAATTTTAGGAAATCCTTTTTCTCTAAACAAAATGTGTCTTTTCAAGGTTTGCTGAGGATAATTTTAGTAGTGAAACTGAATATCAAGGCTTTTCTTTTTCTTTGTATTTCTATCATAGTCTTAATCTCCCCCCAGCACCCCTACCCCTGCCTTCCCCCAGACAAGGCAAATGTATGCCTTGCATGATTGGGAAGAAGATCAAAGACTTGGAAATGCAAAGAAAAAACCAAAACAAAAAAAAAACAACAAACAACAACAAAAAAGCGCATTCATGTATTTTAAACCCTTATAAGTCTGCCACATATTTTCTGTTTTTGGCAACAGTTCAATGGCAACTTATATTTAGAGACATGTTGGTATATATGGTACCATTTTTGCTACATAATGTGACATTGTTAGTCCAGAAAATTTATCTGTTTTATATATGACTGTGTGCTGGTTTAGAATGATTTCTATATTTTGCATACTATATAAATATTTTTTAATTTATATGTGTATAAATAATGTAAGATTTAAGGAAAATGTTCATTTTGTATAACTTGTTATTATACATAACTAGTGTGTGTATAATAATAAACACTTTAATCCATAATATCTATAAAGGATTACATTAGATGTCAGTTTTATAGAATACACATCACAGCTGCATATATTGTTTCCAAATAGGTAGTAGCTCCTAAGAAAGCCCGCTTATCAGAAGCTCAGAAGTCCTTAGCTGAGACAATGGAGCTCTTGAATGAGAAGAGAGCAGAACTGGCAGAAGTTGAACATCATTTGGAAAGTTAGAAAAAACATTTACTGAGAAAACTGAGGAAAAGGCTCGTTTAGAAGATCAGGTGGAACTCTGTGCTAAGAAACTTGAAAGAGCCTCACAACTAATTGGAGGACTGGGTGGAGAAAAATCAAGGTCAGATTTCTGCTCATTTTAACAACATTTAAGAATGTCAGGCTTGAATACGTGGCTTTCTTTGGATATTTATTATGATTACTGATTTTAAAATAGCTGGTTGAAAATGTGGGCACCTGGCCAGTCTTCTTCAAACCGAATATCATTGTCAAAGGATGTTTTTGGCAACTTACTTTCATAGTGTTTTTTTTTTTTTCTAAAGAGAGAACCAAGTAGGGGAAATGATCATTCTTAATCTAAATGGTATGTGGGCAAGCATTGTACAATTCTTTCCAGTTTTACACATATGTTCAAAATTTTTCATAGTAAAATATTGGAGGACAGTAAAGTATGTCTCATTTTGTTGAAGTTTATTTCAAGGAAGATGCAACTGGTTTGATCTAACAAAGCCAGTTAGCTTTACTCTAATTATTTATTTGTACTGACCAACCAGCTATCTCATTGATTAATGGCATTGTTGAAGGAATAACGCAATAAAGTAATGTGCTTTTGACTTTGTAGTGCAGATTAGATAGTTTTGGAATGTAATTTTTATTGTACAGTTTTCATTAAATGGAAAATATCAACTCTAGCAATAGTGTATAGCTTCTGTACAACTTAAATGTAATTTGGGGTAATAAATTGCAAACATTTCTATGTTTTTACAGACTAAAAATAAATACTGAACCAAACAGCAGGGCCACTAGACCAAATCATCCTGATGAAAATGATTAGACAAAATGTGGGTGGGCAGTGGGGGTGCATATCTAGTCCAAATCCTGCAAAAAAACCAAACAAACCCTAATATTCTAATAATGAAAGGTTGATTGTCATTTATGTAGCATACATATGTGTTAAAGCACATTAGAGATAGAAGAGACCCAACCTCCTAATTTTATAGACAAGCAAGTGCTCAATATTTTGTGGCTTTTTGTTACAGAATTTGGACTAGAAACCCCTTGCCCTTTCAATTACTTGCATCATTCTCTATGGCAAGGCTATTTTGACTTTGGTTAATCTCACAGGTGGTCTCAAGCAGCAAATGACCTTCAAATAGTATATGAAAATTTGACTGGTGATGTCTTGGTATCAGCAGGAGTAATAGCCTACCTTGGTGCTTTCACTTCTGGCTTTCGACAAACATGTATAGAATATTGGAGCATGTTGTGCAAGGTAATGGTTTTATATTTTATAAGTTTCTTTCTAGAACATTCAAAGTACAAGTTGGGGTATTGGGAGGGGGGATGATAATAATAAGTACAGAGAAGGGAAGAAATAACTGAAAATGTGAAATTTGTTTCCTTCTTGTTTGATCAGTAAAGTATTTCATAGTACAACTTTCTTTTTCTATTTTATTTTTACTTTCTCAAATTTTTAAATTTTTCAAATATAGTTGACATTCAATATTATGTTAGTTTCAGGTGTATAGCATTGCAGTTAGACAGTTATGTAACTTACAAGGTGATCACCCCAGTAAGTCTAGTACCCACTTGACATTATACGTAGTTTTTACAATATTATTAACAATATTTCCAATGCTATGCTTTTATTCATGTAATAGTTCAACTTTTAACTGTTTTTTTTCCTGTTCCTTAGAGTTATTAAATAATATCTAATAACAAATCAATATTTTAATTTTAAATATATTTCAATCAATAAGGTAAAAGAAAATATTAGATATTTGTTTATTTCTTACAGGAGAGAAAAATCCCATGTTCAGAGGAGTTCTCATTGAGTAAGACCCTAGGTGACCCAGTAAAAATTAGAGCTTGGAATATTGCTGGATTACCAAGAGATACTTTCTCCATAGATAATGGAGTGATTGTTAATAACTCCAGGCGTTGGTAAGTGACATAAAGTATATTTATTTTTCAATTATTGTATTTGAAAGTTTTTAAACATAGAGAAAAGTTTAAAGGATTTTAGAGTAAGCACCCAATAGCTACCTAGATCCTGGCTTCTTTTTAATATATTTTATTGATTATGTTATTACAATGTCTGATTTTCCCCACTTCACTCCCCTCCAGCCTGCCCCCTCCCACTTACATTCCCCCACCTTTAGTTCATGTCCATGTCTCATACTTATAAGTTCTTCAAGCTTCTACATTCCCATGCTATTCTTACCCTCCCCCTGTCTATTTCCTACGTACCATCTATGTTACTTATTCTCTGTAACTTTTCTCCCTCTCTCCTCCTTCCACTCCCCTGTTGCTTTCCCTCCATGTGATCTCCATTTATGTGGTCCTGTTCCTGTTGCTAGTTGTATGCTTAGTTTTTGTTTTTATGTGTGGTTGTTAATAATTGTGAGTTGCTGTCATTTTACTATACATGTTTTTTATCTTCTTTTTCTTAGATAAGTCCCTCAAACATTTCATATAATTAGGGCTTGGCGATGATGAACTCCTTGAACTTGACCTTATCTGAGAAGCAGTTTATCTGCCCTTCCATTCTAAATGAAAGCTTTGCTGGATAGAGCAATCTTGGATGGAGGTCCTTGCCTTTCATGACCTGGAATATTTCTTTCTACCCCTTTCTTGCCTGCAAGGTCTCTTTTGAGAAATCACCTGACAGTCTGATGGGAATTCCTTTGTAGGTTACTGTCCCCTTATCTCTTGCTGCTTCTAGGAGTCTCTCCTTCATTTTAATCTTGGGCAATGTAATCATGATGTGCCTTGGTGTGTTCCTTCTTGGGTCCCACTTCTTTGGGACTCTGAGCTTCTTGGACTTCCTGGAGGTCTATTCCTTTGCCAGATTGGGGAAGTCTCCCTTATTATTTGTTCAAATAAGTTTTCAATTTCTGACTCTTCCTCTTCTCCTTCTGGTACCCGTGTAATTCAGATGTTGGAACATTTAAAGATGTCCTGGGGGTTCCTAAATTCTCTTCATTTTTTGAATTCTTATTTTTCCATTCTTTCCTGTTTGGTTGTTTCTTTCTTCCTTCTGGTCCACTCTATTGTTTTGAGTCCCAGTTTCCTTCCCGTCACTATTGGTTTCCTGTGCATTTTTCTTCATTTCTCTAATTGTAGCCTGCATATGTTCATCTCATTTGTGACCAAAATCAACCAATTCTATGAGCATCCTGATCACCAGTGTTTTGAACTGTGCATCTGATAGGTTAGCTATCTCTTGGTTGCTCAAAAGGATGGGTTCTGGGGCTTTGATTTGGTCTTCTGATGAGCTCTCTCTGTCTCTCTGTCTCTTTTTTTTTGGTCTGGTTGCACCTGTTACAATAAGGGTGGAGCCTTAGGGTGTTTACCAGGGCAGGGCACCCCAGTCGCTGGTTGTGACATTGTATGTGGGGGTGGGGTCAGAGGGAACAATGGGGGTGCTCCATTCTCGTGGGACCTCAGTCCCATCTGCTGCTTCCCCCAAGCAAACTGGGCCCCTCTGGTGCCAATTCCCATGTGGGTGGGCTTGTGCACGCCGTGGGACCCTCCAAAGACCTCCCCCGTGAGGATGGGTGTCTCTCCGAGTGCCTCAATTTCCACAATGTCCTCAGACAGTGTCCTGAGACTCTATTTCCCAGTGCTGTGATCCTGGGTTGTGTGCCCTGCTCGCTTTACTATCGCCGCCTCAACTGGGTCTGCCAGTTGCTGGTTGCCACCTCTGGGCCAGGGTCTGCCAGCTGCTGCCTGCACACTCAGGGCACTCAGGGTCCACCCACTGTGGTCCTGTGTGCCCCAGACGCTTATGCGCCCCCAGATATCTTATGTGCCGGTCCCAATGTTCTCTGCTCTCTGAGCTGCAACCCGACCCACACCTGGCTGCTCGTCAACCGGTCTGGATGCACAAATCTAATTCAACTTCTTGGTTGTCTACTTCCAATCAGATCAATTTTCTGTTATTTCTGGATGGTATTCTGTTTCTAAATTGTTGTTGTCTTTATCTTGGTTGTGTGTGGAGGTACGGTGTATCCACTTATGCCTCCATCTTGGGCCGGAAGCAATCACTAATACTTTTTAAAGATTATTTAATGCACTGTACTGAATACAAAAGAAACATAGGGCATCATTATCACTGAGGAAGAAGAAAGCACAATATATTTTGAATATCTGAAACCATGAATCATATGTTCTCAAACATGAAGTTTTTACAATACTTACATAGAAAAAAAATCCTAAATAGATCTTAAATATATACCATGCTAAACTTAGGACTTTAGTTTATGACTCTACTGATAATTTGAGGCTAGTAAATCTCTTAATTTCATTTTTAACAATAAATAGAATTATTTTTTGTTATGTTAACAGATGTCATATAGTAAAAATATCTTGAGCCCTGGCTAGTGTAACTCGGCTGGAACATTATCCAGTAAATGAAAGGTTGTGGGTTTGGTCCCCAGTTGGGTTATCTGTGAGAGGCAACCAACTGATGCTTCTTTCTTGCACTGACATTTCTCTCCCTCTCTCCTTCCCTTCCCCTGTCTATAAAAATCAATAAGCATGTCCTCAGGTGAGGATTTTTAAAAGTTACCTTGAAGACAGTGTGTTGTATTGGAAAGAACACAGTTTACAGGATCACAACATCCTACTTCTGACATTGAATTAATTTTGTAACCATGGGAACCTTGGGCACGTACTCCCTGAAACTACATTTTTTCATTTCAAAAATAAATGAGAAAAAACCTTTTCATTGTTTTCTCACAGCACTTTTGTAAAGATTAACTCTGATAATATATGTGAAACACATTGTATTTTTACAAATTGATAATGATATTTATTATTTAAATTATGTAATTCTGAAGAAATATGAATATCTATTTTTTCCCCTCAGAATTTCTCTTATTATATTCTAGGCCTTTAATGATTGACCCCCAGGGTCAAGCCAATAAATGGATCAAAAACTCTGAAAAGGAAAACCAGCTTAGTGTTATTAAACTGTCAGATTCAGATTATATGAGAACGCTGGAGAACTGTATTCAGTTTGGAAATCCGCTTCTGTTAGAAAATGTTGGTGAAGAACTGGATCCATCTTTGGAGCCTTTACTACTTAGACAAACTTTTAAACAAGGTAGAAATCAATTAATATTTGTTATGGAACTGAAAGATGATTAGATTATCTTTGAGGCTTATCTTTCAGGCAGAAAAAGCACTAAATAAATTTAATAATAAGATTAATAACTCAGAACTTCTGTGTCATTGTTATGTGTGAAAGGAGATTTAGAACAAGTATCAAGAATGAACGTTGCCATCCCTTTATTGCCTTAGTCACTGTTATCCAGATTATTGTTCAGTAGACAACATAAAGAAGTTGAAGCCAGCCTAAAATTGCTGTATCATATGACCATGGTTCACACAAAGTCCATTATTGTGAATAGTAATGGTTAATGTGGACCAAAGTTGACTTTAGGTAAACATTGCCCACCTCATATTTTTCTGGTCATAAAAATTTGATCTCTTCCAAACTCTAGTACTTTTCAGAGCTTTGGTCACATACAAATAGCTTTGGAATCATGATTCAAAATTGATAGAAAGAAGTAAGATCAAAAGTAATTTTGATTTAGAAGGCTCCATAACCAGAGAAAAATATCTTATACTTCCCCAGAATGAATGAGTCCTGCTGTATAATTGCTTACTTGCCTCTGTGTCTGTGACTTTTGTCGTATCTGTATTCTACTTTAAATTACATGTAATCTGGGAAATGTCTTAACATAGGGGGAGGAGCTATGCAAATTTGGCTTACTATGTATTTGTTTTCTGAAATATAGGTGGTGTTGACTGCATCAGGCTTGGTGAGGTCATTATTGAGTATTCCTTTGATTTCAAGTTTTATATCACCACAAAACTGAGAAATCCACACTATATGCCAGAGCTAGCTACAAAACTGTCTTTGCTTAATTTCATGATAACTCCAGAAGGACTTGAAGATCAGTTATTAGGTATTGTTGTTGCAAAGGAGAGGTATGTGTTTTCTCAGATGCTTCCAAATGGCCTAGAGAGGAATACTTGTAGGCCATTAATACTTTTGTTATGTGATTATTTTGAAACCTTGTCAAATTTCATATTTTGTTATTAGAAACTAAATAATATAATCTTTTAAAATAGTCATTCTAGAACAAGTAAGTTATGTCCACTATATCATATTGGTGTTTTAACATGTATGGTAGGTTCAGGTGTTTAGGCCATAATTTCTGACATATGTCTGATTGCTTGAGCCAAAAAAATTTTACCTCTAAGAATTTATGCTATAGACAAAATCAGAACTGTGTTCAAAGACATATATAGGATGTTAATAAGAAAAATACTTAGGATAAGAAACAAAAAAGCAGGACACTAAACTATATACAGGAGGGGGTAACATTTTGCATGAATACAAAAATGATCAATGCGTATATACAAAAAAAAGTTGGGGAAAGGAATGCAACAGAATGTTAACAGTGATCATCCCCTCAGATGTTAAAATTATAGGTAATTAATATTTTCTGCATAATTTATGTATTTTTATTACTAGCATGTTTTATTTTTTTAATGAGAAAAAAATATATCTGCAAGGGCTACTGATAAAGGATTGCTTCCTCTGGCTGGCGTAGCTCAGTGGATTGAGCACGGGCTGTAAACCAAAGTGTTGCAGGTTTGATTCCCAGTCAGGGTACATGCCTGGGTTGCAGGCCATGACCCCCAGCAACTGCACATTGATGTTTCTCTCTCTCTTCCTCCCTCCCTTCCCTCTCTAAATAAATAAATCTTAAAAAAAAACCAAAAAAACCTTTTAAAAAAAAGAATTGCTTCCTGAAGGAATCGTTGATTCCACTTGAAACCTAATATAACATTATCAAGTAGTCTACTACATGACATCAAATTGTAAGTGAAAATATGTAACCATGAGGTACTTTTGTTATTTCCAGTGTTTCAGTCTCACACGTATAGTATCCAAGAGAGAACCATGTCATAACATTCTGTAACATGGTGAATTAAGTTATTTTAAAGTTGCAAACCACCTTCGTTATGATGTTGTAAGTGCCAATTTTGTCTTTTACTTGAAGAGTCACTTTTATGACAAGTCATCCTTTCTGTGTCTGCTAGTGTAGAAGAAACAGTGAAAATGAGATTGAATATGACAAAGCTAAGAAAAAATAGGAAGTTTCATACTCTGAGTTTCCTCCAGTCCTTATTCTTACATAACTGGACAAGCTGTATAAATAAGCTTAATGTATTCTTAGACTTACCACAGTACATGGTATTGCCACATTTTACATATATGCAATTAATGCTTTTTTGCTTGAATTTCTCAAATTATTATTTGAATAGAAGTAATTTTTTCCTTAGGTTAGGATAAAGGATTAATCATTTTAGTTTTTGTTACATGCATACAAAATTATTAAATGTCTGTGATAATTGTGATATCTAATATTTAAATATAAATTTAGATAAAAATACTATAATTTAGACTAAATGTTTTTATCTTTTAGGCCAGAATTAGAAGAAGAAAGAAATGTTCTTATTCTTCAGTCTGCAGCTAATCAGAAACAGCTAAAGATATAGAGAAAATATTTTGGAAACGTATCATCTTCAGAAGGGAATATTTTAGAAGATGAAAGTGCAATTAAAGTCTTAGACTCTGCTAAAATGATGTCCAATGAGATCACAAAGAAACAGCAGGTAAAGCAAGAATCCTAGATATCTTTTGATTCTTCAGATTCCAATGTGCTCCCAGTGCCTTAAAAAAGTGCTGTGTATGTATACCAAGCTTACCAGAAAAGAAAAAGAATTCATCCAGTACCCAAAACATAGAGCTAATTTTAGACTCACAAGGGAATAAATATCTCTTACTGCTGAGTTATTCAAAACCTGGTCTAGTCTGCATGGTATCTTATACAGAGAATAAATTTAGAATGAAAGTTTAAAAAATTTTTTTATTATTGCATAGGTGAGGCAAACTAGTTAGGTTCATCCAAATTTAATTGACTCTCACCTAAAAAACTGAATTTGAGAATTAGGCTTGCCTATGTTTCCTGGTTGAAGCTTAAGATGTGTGGAGGTAATTGCTAGTTAATTGGATATTAAGTTGCTCTAGGAACTAATAGGGATGTTTTTATGACATTGCCTAGTCATTTGTTTGTCAGAGAGAGAGTTATGAGAGTGGGGGGTGGCAGGTGAAGGAAGGAAGACAAATGGTCCACAGCCAATAATGTATTTATTTCAAATTCATCTATCTCAGCCAAATGGTATTTTCATATTATATATATTTTAAACAAAATCCTACAGGGTTGTTAGTGGAAGAGCCCTTAGCTATCAGTTATCTTTTGCATTTCATAGTTAAGAAATCTAGGGCCCAGAAGAGTAGTTGAGGCCCAAGCTCACACAGTTAAATGATGTCACAGAATGACTGCTCTAGGTTAACTTTATTGATTTTCAGAGTTTTCATCCTCTTTGGCCCATCGAATGAATTAAGCACATCTTAATATTAGGATAATTTTTAAAAAATTAAATTTAAATAGAAATTACACTAATTGCTCAGCATCCTTCTGCCACTCCCTACCACATGTACCCCAGCTCTGGAGGTAAAGGACTTTTTAAATGGCTTAGGTATACATTCCCTTGGGGATGGGTTTAATTTTGTTGAATGTGATAGTAATGACTTTCTGTTCAGGTGTACTATTTTTCTATATTGATGTTTTGGGGGTTTTGTTGTTTGTTTTTATTTCAGAAGAGCCAAAGGAATAGTGTCTTAGGGTAATATCCTATGGCAGCCCCCTATCTGGGATCATGGCTGAGATAATGTCTCCCTTCCCTCCTTGTCCATCAGAGCAGAACCAATTTCTCATTGTCTCCTTGTGACACTGTTTTGTCAAAGGCAAGAAGGGATAGGAAGAATTTATCAGTTTAGTTTCTATTAAGTCTCAAAAGAGGAAAGGAAATATAAGTATTTATTGGTTCCAGTGTTTTATCTTATAAAAGAAAGAAATTTAATAAATCATAATGTCTTCCTGGCTGGGTCCCCTGATAGCTGAAACAATTAAGGTTTAAAAAATCAGAAGGTATAAATGAGAATACTAAAATATGCTTCTTACTGTAAAATGTCATTAGGGTTTCCACTAGTGATAACTTTATTTTACATTTTTATAGTACAAGATTGAAGTTTTAGAACTTACTTTGAGTTGTGTTTACTACTGTATAGTTTTAGGAAAAAATTGTTTGCAAGAAACAAGAACCCACTCAAATTAGCTCAAATAAAAAACATACAAGGGAATATTGTTATTTTACCCATTATATGTGTAAGCCTAAGGTAATAAATGAAAGACATTAAGCTTCTGTGATCTGTTCCTCTTCCCCTTTCTCTAAGGTTGTGGTTGGCCTTCCTGCTCTCTGTTCCACTTGAAGACTAATTTCTTCTATAAATCTTTTGTGTCTGTTTCCTCCTACATTTTTCTGGCCCCTAGAAACCAACTCTGTTTCCATTACCTTTTGCCACTGCTGTCCAGTACCACCTAACTTCATTTTTTGAAGCTCTTAGAGGGTGGAAATTTTGGGGAGAAAATTGATTAGCTTTTCTTGGGTCTGGTTCTATCCCTACTGCCTAATTGAGTCAGCTATATATGGGATCATTCAATATAAACATGACTACATAGGCACACTTATTCAGCAGAATCTGTGGCTAGCATTTCCAAAGAAGGGAAAGTGGGTTGGAAAAGTGCTGTACACATTTTTCCTGTAGACTATTAACTTAATCAGATTGTGTTGTCAGTTGAAGAGTTGTAACCTTGGAGAATTTTTTTTTTCTTTTGGAGTTAAATATCTACACCCTTATTAGGCTAGAAAACTTAAATATATCAGAAGCTAGTTGAAAAAAGATTTATTTATTTATTTACATTCTTTTGTTTTAGCACAGGTTATCTTTTTTCTTTTCTTTCTTTTTCTTCCGTCATCATTTATCCCCCCAATCCTCTTCCACCTCCAGAAAATAAGGTATTTTTAATGTATAAAACCAGCAGCCAACCAACATTTCTGACACATTTGCTGCCAAACTTTGTGCTGGGTTCTGGTACATGTGTTAACACCCTAAACATACACATGTGCATAATTTCTGTCTCTCTCTCTCTGCCTCCCTCTTTTTCTCCCTCTCCTTCTTGAACCTATTAAAATAAAAGAGGATAGTGACTATAGTAGATACATGTAAGATTCAGGCAAAAAATAAGCAAAGATTGATAGCTCTAGTATTTCTCAAATAAGACAGAGATGGTTGATGAGTAATGACAACCTGTATCTATAAACCTCTGGTCTTCCTCTTCCCTCCCTCCATAGTCCATCCCTCTCTGCCTGCCTGCCTTCCTTCCTTTCTTCTTAGTTTTTAGCATAATAAAAACTTTTCTTGTAAACGATGCTTCTTTAATTTTGTCATTGAGTTAGGTGAGTATTTTTTATAATATAAAGTTCATTATATGAGAAATATATAATTGAAACACATTTTCTATTTCTTAATCTTGAGTTTTTTCTTCTAGATTGCAGAAAAAACAGAGCTCAAAATAGCAGAGTCTCGAGAAGGCTATAGACCCATTGCTAGACATTCATCAGTATTATTCTTTAGCATTGCAGACCTGGCTAACATTGATCCCATGTACCAGTACTCTCTCATCTGGTTTGTGAACCTTTATATCAACTCTATTCATGACAGGTAAACTTTCTATAGCTTCGATCATACTCTCTAGGTTGGATTTTCATCATTTTCCCATTAAATAAATATATATCTTTTTCTTATTACTTGTGGAATATATAATATTCATTATAAAACACAAAATATGGAAACGCTGAAAGAAAGAAAGAAAGAAAGAAAGAAAGAAAGAAAGAAAAAGAAGAAAGAAAGAACAAGGCTTTCTATTTTAAGTTTTGTTTCACTTGTACACAAGATTTAGATGTAAAGGATTTGCTTTAGTCCTTTTTTCTGCTCTCTTTTAAATATATGGTTTGAAGGGCAGAGTGGTGAGTAAGATTATTAATGGTTTAGGAGCAATACTTTTTCTAAAGTGGCCTTGCCCATAGGGATGTTTGTTATAATATTATCTCTTAATTCTAGCTAAGAGTTAGTCCCTCTTTGTATATGTTTTTATACTTTTAGAAAATAAATAACTTCTTGTTGATTCATCACAAAGCAACAACAATAAATAGAGAGAGAGAGCCTACCATGTGTGTTGTACATGGGCTCTTGGGAGAACAGTCTCCTGAGTGATTGAAATGCCTGAGCTTTCCCAGCTGGAATTTGGAATTTGAATTTATATAACCCACCTGATGAAAGAAATTCAAGTTGAGGAATTGACATAAATATTAATAACAAATGTTGATGTGGGTGTGGAGTCATTAGTACCCTCATACACAGCTGGTGAGATTGCAAAATAGTGTAGTCAATTTGGAAACATTTTGGAGGTTCCTCAAAATATTAAACATAGATTTGCCATATGATCCAGTAATTCCAACAAATCCAGCAATTCTTGGGTGCATACTGAAGAGAATTTAATGCATATGTTCACACAGAAACTTACAATCTTTTAGGTTTTAGACATGCACACACGCACACACACACACACACACAAAATGTATCCAAAGATTACTTGGGCCCTGGCTGGGTAGCTCAGTTGGTCAGTGTCATCTGATATGGCAAGGTTGAGAGTTCACTCCCTAGTCAAAGCATATACAAGAAGCAATGAATGAATGCATAAGTAAGTGGAACAACAAATCAAAGTTTCTCTCTCTCTCTCATCTATATCAATCTATCTTTCTCTCAAAACAGGAAAAAAAATTTTTTTAAGTTACTTGGGTTAGTCTTTTCCTTTTTCAGTATGATCATATTTGTGTGAAATACAGTTATGCTCATGTGTTTATTTTTGTATTTCACTTCAGAATGTTTTCCTCATTCTTGTTGATATTATTTTTGTTGTTCTTAATTTTAATTTTATTATCTTTTGAGTACATAAACCATTTATTTGATTCCAGAATAAATCCTGTACCAAAAGGGTGCTCAGAAAAGTGTCACTACCCCCACCCTTCCATCCCATTTCCATGGATACAAGTGTTACTTTTTTAAATTAAATTTTTAATTTTGAGATAAGTGTAGACTCACATGCAATTATAAGAAATAATACATTGAAGTGTCGCAGGTTCGATTCCCAGTCAGGGTACATGCCTGGGTTGCAGGCCATGACCCTCAGCAACTGCACATTGATGTTTCTCTCTCTCTCTCTCTCTATCTCCCTTGCTTTCCTTTCTAAAAATAAATAAATAAAATCTTTTTAAAATAAAAAAATAAATTAAAAAAAGAAATAATACATTGATCCTGTATACTCTTTGCCCAGTGTCACCAATGGTGACATCTTGAAAACCTATAGTACACTATCACAACCAGGATATTGATGTTGATATTGAAGTTGTACACACATACACAAAAACTGTATAGTCAAAACATGAAAATTTCATCACCACAAAGATCCCTGTTTCCCTTTTATAGCCATACCCATTTCCCTTTCATCTCCACATTCTTCTGAACCATTGGCAACCACTAATCTGTTTTCCATTTCTATTATTTTGCCATTTCTAGAACATTAAATAAATGGAGGGATTGGCTTTTTTCACCCAGCATAATTCTCTGAGAATTTAGTCAAGTTGTTGCATGTATCAATACTTTACTCCTTTTTATTGCTGAAAAGTATTTCATGATGTTGATGTACTACAGATTGTTTAATCATTCACCTATTGAAGGGTTATTTCAGTTTGGGGCTATTAGAAATAGAACTGTGATAAACATGTATGTACAGGTTTTTGTGTGAACAATAAGTTTTCATTTCTCTGAATCAAAATGCCTAGGAATGCACTTTCTGAGTTATGTGGTATTTGCTTGTTTGATTTTTAATTTTTTATTGTTGTTCAAGTACAGTTATCTCCATTTTGTTGAACTTTTCCAGAATGAGTTTATTGTCTTATATTCCCATTAATATTACTGAAAAATTAAACTAGAAACAATGAAAGCATTATATGCTTTTTGCAAAAATTTTGAAACATATGAGAGTATAAAGTAGAAAATAAGTGTCAGTTATAACTCCACTGAGAAGTAACTACATTTGTCCATATATTTTCTAACTTTTTATATATATAGTTTTAAAATGTACAGGTCTTGACCTAGATTTTAGGCTTCTTTGGGGCAGGTAAATGTTTTATAATTCTTTGTCTCATACAGTTCCATCCCCAGCATAGATTCTTAGACTAATAAAGATTCAATAGATGTTTTTTAATTAACCTTTTGTTTTCAGTAATTTTGGAGTACAATATGAAATTTAAAATTTTGAAAATAGATAGCATATACCATATGTCATTTTCTCATAGAATTATACCCTGTTTTTTACATAGAGATTTATAAGAAATTGTACACACACAAACTGTACAGGAAGGTCCCATATACTCTTCACCTTGTTTCTCTGATAGTAACATTTGCATAACTATAGTACAATATCACAACCAGGAAATTCACTTGGTACAATCCAGAGAGATGATTCAGATTTCACTAGTTTAACATGCACTAATTTGTGTGTGTGTTTGTGTGTATGTGTGTGTGTGTAGGGTTTCATATTTTTAACAGTAAATAGTTTGATAAAATAAAACCCAATTACATATTCATATTTTACTTACTTTTACATTAGTTTTGTTTGACTAAATATATTTTCCTTTTTTTTAACCTTTTAGTAACAAATCCAAAATCTTAGAAAAGCGCCTGCGATATTTGAATGACCACTTCACATACAACTTATATTGTAATATATGCCGGTCACTATTTGAGAAGGACAAACTGTTGTTTTCATTTTTATTATGTACCAATCTTCTTCTGTAAGTTATTTGCTTTTTCTTAATTTATTTATTTTAAAAATGTTCCTGGAATATCTAATTAATAAAGATGGCTGCTCCACTTAATTCATGACTTTACTTGTATATTTCTCTTCAATAGTATTGGTGTTTTTGTTTATTTGATTTTTAAAATTTAGGTTACACGGTAAAGTTTACAAAATATTCATGTACAGTTCAATAAATTCTTACATGCGAAAATCTGTATAACTATAACCCAAGTCAAGAAAGAAAGCTTTTTCAAATGGGCTTCTTTCACTTAGTAATATATATCTAAGGTGCTTCCATGTGTTTTTATGGCCTGATAGATCACTATTCCTTTTTTAAGTATATTTTATTGATTATGCTAGTACAATTTTCCCAATTTCTCCCCTTTTAACGCCCTTCTGCCCTGTACCCCCCATCCAGCTTCCCCTCCCAGTTCATGTCCATGGGTTGTACATGTAAGTTCTTTGAGTTCTATGTTTTCTATACCGTTTTTTATCTCTCCCCATCTATTTTATGCCTACCAACTATGCTTCTTCTTCCCTGTACCTTTTCCCCTCTATTCCTCCCTTCCACCTCTCCACTGAAATCCCTCCATGTGATGTCCATTTCTATGATTCTGTTCATGTTCTAGTTGTTGGCTTAGTTTTTGTTTTCATTATTTTTCTTTTCTTTTGGGTTCATTTGTTGATAGTTTTGAGTTGTCATTTTACTGTTCATATTTCAATCTTTTTCTTAGATAAGTCCCTTTAACATTTCATATAATAAGGGCTTGGTGATGATGAACTCCTTTAACTTGATCTTATCTAGGAAGCACTTTATCTGCCCTTCTGTTCTAAATGACAGCTTGCCTAGATAGAGAAATCTTGGATGTAGATCCTTGCCTTTCATGACTTCAAATACTTCTTTCCAGCTCCTTCTTCCCTACAAGGTTTCTTTTGAAAAAATCAGCTGATAGCCTTATCAGCTGAACTCCTTTGTAGGTAACTCTCTCCTTTCCATTTTCTGCATTTAACATTCTCTCTTTATCTTTAATCTTGGGTAACTTGATGATGTGCCTTGGTGTGTTCTTCTTTGGGTCCAACTTCTTTGGGTCCAGAGAGTCCTCTGGGCTTCCTGGATTTTTTGGAAATCTATTTCCTTTTCCATATTAGGGGAGTTTTCCCTCATTATTTGTTCAAATAAACTTTCAATTTCTTGTTGTTCTTCTTTTTCTGGTTCTGCTATAATTAGGATATTGGAATGTTTCAGGTTGTCCCAGAGATTCCTCAGTCTCTCTTCACTTTTTAAAATTCTTGTTGCTTCATTTTGTTCTGGCTGGATGTTTATTTCTTCCATTTGTTCCAAATTTTTACTTTGAGTCCCAGTTTCCTTCTTGTCACTGTTGGTTCCCTGAATATTTTGTTTTATTTCATTTTAGGTATCTTTCATTTGTTTTTTTCATTTTTGAGCCAAGCTCAGTCAGTTCTGTGAGCATTTTGATTACCACAGCTTTAAATTCTCCTTCGGATGGGTTGGCTATCTCCTCACTGCTTAGCTCTCTTTCTGAAGCTTTGCTCTATTCTTTCATTTGGGCCATATTTCTTTGTCTTGGTGTACCTGTTAAAGTTGTAAGGGGTGGGCCTTAGGTATCTACCAGGGCAAGGCAACCCTGTTTGCTGTGCTCTGGTGCTGCCTTTGGGGGAGGAGTCAGAGAGGGAACAATGCAGCTCACGTGCTTGGCTCTAGCCCATTTTCCAAAGAACTTGCATGTGACACTAGGAGTTTCTCCCACTGTGGCAACCACTGTAGTCCACAGTCAGCTCTGTCTCAGTTTCCTGTTCAGCCACCCCACCCATGCAATCCGCCCCCTCACCACGGGTTCTTAATAATCTGGCTGTTCTGTTTGACTGTTTCTTTAATTCCTTGGTTGTCTGAGTTCCATGCAGTTTGATTTTCTGGCACTTCTGGTTGTTTATTGATTTTAGAATGGTTGTTATCCTTCTTTTTGTTGTGTGAGGAAGTGAAGGGTTTCTACCTATGCCTCCATCTTAGCTGGAACCTCTAGATCACTATTCTTTAGCACTGAATAATGTTTGATTGTATGGATGTACCACAGTTTATTTATTTGTTCATCTACTGAAGGAATTCTTGGTTGCTTCGAGTTTTGGAAAAGATGAACAAAACTGCTATAAACATTTGTGTGCAGGTTTCTGTGTGCACGTAAGTTTCAACTCATTTGGTGAAATACCAAAGAGTATGATTGTTGGATCACATGTTAAGAGTAGGTTTAGTTTTGTAAGAAATTGTCTTCCAAAGTAGCTATACCATTTTGCATTCCACCAGCAAAAAATGAGAGTTTCTGTTGCTCCATATCTTTGCTAGCATTTGGTCTTGTCAGTGTTCTCAATTTTGACCATTCTAATAGATGTGTAGTGTTATCTTGTTTTAATTTGCAATTTGCTAATGACATATGATGTTGAGAACCTTTTCATATGCTTATTTGCCATCTTTATATCATCTTTGGTGAAATTCTAGTAGTTCTTTTGTCCATTTTTTAATAAGTTCAGTTGTTTATTTTTTATTGTTGAGTTGGATGACAGTCTTTTACCAGATATGTCTTTTGCAATTATTTTTCCCAGTCTGTGATTCCCCTTGACAGTGTATTTTGCAGAGTGAAAGTTTTAAATTTTTAATGAAGTCCAGTTTATCCATTCTTTCTTTCATGGATTTGTACTTGTGGTATTGTATCTAAAACATCATTGCCATATACAAGGTCACCTAGATTTTTGCCTGTTATCTTCTAGGTATTTTATAGTTCTGCATTTTATATTTAGATCTGTGATCTATTTTGAGTTGATTTGTGAAGTGTGTAAGAACTCTGTCTAGATTCATTTATTTCAGCACCATTTTCTGAAAAGGCTATTTTTGTTTTATTATACTGCCTTTGTTCCTTTGTCAAAGATTAGTTGACTATATTTATATGGGAGTATATCTGGGTTCTTTATTCTGTATATTGATCTATTTGTCTCTTCTTTTGTCAAAACTATTCTGTCTTGATTAGTTGATGTAGTAAGTGTATTTGATTAGCTTTATAGTTAGTCTTGAAGTCAGGTACTGTCAGTCCTCTTTGTTCTTCCCCTTCACTATTGCGTTGGATATTCTGGGTCTTTTGCCTCTCCATATAAAGTAAACCTTAAAATCAGTTTCTCTATATACACAAAATAAGTTGCTGGTATTTTCATTGGAATTGCACTAAATCTGTAAATCAACTTGGGAAGATCTTACACATCTTGACAATATTGAGTCTTCCTAGCCATGAACATGGAATATCTCTCCATTTATTTAATTCTTCTTTGATTTCTTTCATCACAGTTTTGTAGTTTTCTTCATATAGCTCTTGTACATGATTTGTTAGGTTTGTACCTAAGTATTTAATTTGGGTGGGGGCTGCTAATGAAAATTGTATTGTGTCTTTAATTTCAAATACCACTTGTTTATTGCTGACATATGGAAGAGTGACTGAATATTGTATATTAGCATTGTATCATGTAACTTTACTATAATCATTAATTAGTTCCAGCAGTTTTTTTGTCAATTCTTTTGGATTTTCTACCTAGATAATCATGTCATCTGTGAACAAATATGTTTTCATTTTCTTCTTTCTAGTCTATCCATCTTTTATTTATTTTTCTTGTCTTATTGCACTAGGTGGGACTTTTAGTATGATGTTGAAAAGAGGTGGTGAGAGGGGACATCCTGTCTTGTTCCTGATCTCAGTGGGAGAGCTAGTTTCTCACAGTTAAGTATGATGTTAACTATAGTTTTTTTGCAGATGTTCTTTCTAAAGTTGAGAAAGTTCCCCTCTATTCCTAGTTTTCTGAAAATTTTTATCATGATAATGTATTGGATTTGGTCAAATGTTCTTTCTGTATCTACTGATATAATCATGTAATTTGTCTTCTTTAGCTTGTTGATGTGATAGATTATATTATTGATTTTTGATTGTTGAACCAGCCTTGCACACCTGAGATAAATCCCACTCAGTTGTGGGGTATACTTCTTTTTATATAGTGTTGGATTCAACTTCCCAATATTTTATTGAAGATTTTTGTATACATGTTCATGAGAGTGATTAGTATGTAGTTTTTTCTCATGTCTTTGTCTCATTTGGTACTAGGATAATGCTGACCTCATAGAATAATTTAACAAGTATTACTTCTGCTATTTCCTGGAAGGGATTGCAAGCAATTGGTATAACTTCTTCCTAAATGATGGGCAGAATTCTCCAGAACCCGTCTTAGCATTGTGCTTGCTGTTTGAAGGGTTATTAATTGTTCATTAAATTTCTTGAATATATATGGGTCTGTTATAAACTGAATATTTGGGTCTCCCTCAATTTCATATGTTAAATCCCTAGGCCCCAGTGTGGCTTTATTTAGAGATGAGGCCTCTAGGGTAGTAATTCAGGTCAGATGTGGTCATAAGAGTGTACCCCTGATAAGTTAAAATTAATATCCTTAAAGAAAAAAGAGGGAGAGACACCAGAGCTTGCTCTCTGTCCATGGGCAGAAAAAGGCCATGTCAGGACACAATGAGAAGGTGGCTATCTGTAAGCCAGAAAAAAAGGCCTCACCAGAAACCAAATCAGCCAGAACCTTCATCTTGGATTTCTAGCTTCCAGAACTGTGAGAAAATAAATTTCTATTATTTATGAAACTGAGGCGATGGTGTTTTGTTAAGGCAGCACAAGCAGACTAATAATAAGTATATTTACATTATTTATTGTTCCTTGTGTGAATTTTGACAAATTGAATCTTCCAGTGAACTGATGCATTTCAATTAGGTTATCAAATTTGTGGGCACAGAGTTATTTATAACTTCCTTTAGTACATTTTTAATGTCAATACAATCAGTAATAATGGCCTCCTTTCATTTCTAGCATTTGTGATTTGGATCTTTTCTCTATTTCTTGGTTAACCTAGCTAGAGGTTTATCAATTTTATTGATCTTTTCAAAGAACCAGTTTTTGGTTTCATTGATTTTTCTCTATCAATTTGTTTTTAATTTCATTGATTTCTGCTCTTATTTTTATTCTTCACTTCTGCTTACTTTGGATTTAATTTGTCCTAAGGTGGGAGCCTAGATGATTGATTTTAGATCTTCTTTTCTAATAAATATATTCAATGCCTTAAATTCCTCTCATGCATTGCTTTTGCTGTATCCCACAGATTTGGATAAGCTGTGTTTTCATTTTTATTTTATTCAAAATTTTTTATTTTTCTTGAAACAACTTCTTTGACTCATGTGTCATTTAGAAGTTTGTTGTTTTAATTGGCAAGTATTTAGGGGTTTTCCAGCTATCTCTCTGTACAGATTTCTAGTTTAATTCCGCTGTAGTCTGAGAGCATACTCTGTATGATTTCTCTTCTTTTAAATTTGTCAAAGTATGTTTCATGGCCTAGAATGTGACCCATCTTGATGAATGTTCGATAAGGTTGAAAAGAATGTGTATTCTGATATTGTTTGATAAAGTATTTTATAGATGCCAAGTATATTAAATTGATTAATGGTGCTGTTTAGTTCAGAAATGTCTTCACTGATTTTCTCTGCTGAATCTGTGCATTACTAATAGAGAGGTGTTAAGATCTCCAACTATAATAGTGGGTTAACCTATTTCTTCTTTTGGTTCTGTCAAGTTTTTGTCTCACATATTTTACACTGTATTGTTAGGCACATACACATTGATGATTTTTATTTTAGAGGAAAACTGACCCCTTTGTCATTATGAAATGGTCTCCTTATTCCTGATACTTTTCCTTGTTCTGAATGCTTGTTTATCTCAGTTAATATAACTACTCCACCTTCCTTTTTTAAAAAAAAAAAATCTATTTTTTAGAGAGAGGGGAAGGAAGAGAGAAGAAAGGGAGAGAAATATTGATGCGCGAGAGAAATATTGATCAATTATCTCTCCACATGCCCAATGGGGTCCTGGCCTGCAAAACAGGCATGTGCCCTGACCAGGAATCAACTGGCAACATTTAGGTTTGCTGCATGATGCCCAACCCAGTAAGCCACACCATCCAGGGCTCCACCTTTCTTTTGATTAGTGTTGGCATGATATATCTTTCTCCATCCTTTTTCTTTCAATATATTTGTATTTTTATTGTTAAAGTGGCCTTCTAGAAGATAGCATGTAGTTGGGTTTTATTTTTTGTATTTATTCTGACAGTCTCTGTCTTTCAATGGTATATCAAAGCCACTGACATTTAAAATGACCTTTGATATTGGTGAATTAATACCTACCATATTGTTCATTAATTTTTATTTATTGCCCTTGTTCTTTATTGCCATTTTTGTCTTTTTCTGCTTTTTCTCGTTGGTCTTAATTGAGCATTTTGTATCATTCCATTTTTTTATCCTCTGAACATACAAAACAGTTTTAAAAAATTATATATATTTTAAACTTTTTTTAGTCATTCCTTGAGTTGTCATATAAATTTATAACTAATTCAAGTCCTTTCTGATAACAATATACCACTATCTGGACAGTGCAATAATCTTATAACAGAATATTCTCAATTTCTCCCTCCTGTCCATCTATTATAATATTGATAACATTAATTTTATTCATACACAAGTTATATTCCATCATGCAATACATTGTTGCTATTATTATTTTGAATACTATTATCCCTTATATCAAATAAGAATAAAAAAAGATTTTATTTTCATTTACTCTTTTCTTTTTTTACTTTGAAAAGTACTGGCAAGTTGTTTTTTTTTATTGTTGTTAACTACAGTTGTCCCCCATTTTCCCTGCACCACTCTCCCCTGCCCAACCTACCACCACTTCCCACACTCAATGCTACTGCCACCCGTTCACTTTGTCCATGGGTCCTTAATACATGTTCCTTTACAACACTTCCCTTCTTTCCCCTGTTATCTTCCTCCCCCAACCGCCCTGGTTACTGTCAGTTTGTTCTTTATTTCAGTGTCCTCTGGTTATATTTTGCTTGCTTGTTTGTTTTGTTGATTAGTTTCCACTATAGGTCATATCATATGGTATTTGTCCTTCACCACCTGGCTTATTTCACTTAGCATAATGCTCTCCAGTTCCATCCATTCTGTTGCAAAGGGTAGGAGCTCCTTCTTTCTTTCTGCTGCATAGTATTCCATTGTGTAAATGGCCCAGTTTTTTTATCCACTCATTTACTGATGGACACTTAGGTTGCTCCCAGCACTTGGCTATTGCAAATTGTGCTGCTATGAACATTGGGATGCATTGGTTCTTTTGGATTGGTGTTTCAGGATTATTAGGATATAATCCCAGCAGTGGAATTGCCAGGTCAAAAGGCAATTCTATTTTAGTTTTCTGAGGAAATTCCATACTGCTTTCCACAGTGGCTGCACCAGTCTGCATTCCTGTCAACAGTGTACAAGGGTTCCCTTTTCCTCCACTACCTCTTCAGAACTTGTTTGTTGATTTATGATGGCCATTCTCAACAGTGTGAGGTGGTATCTCATTTGCATCTCTCTGATGGTTCGTGATGCTGAGCATCCTTTCATATGTCTCTGGACCCTTTGTTGTATGTCCTTCTTGGAAAAGTGTCTATTTGGATCCTTTGCCAATCTTTAAATTGGATTGTTTGTGTGGAGTTGTGTGAGTTCTTTATGTATTTTGGAGATCAAACCCTTGACCAAGGTATCATTTTCAAATATATTTTCCATACAGTTGGTCCCCTTTTTCATTTTGCTGATTTTTTTTTAGCTGTCCAGAAGCTTTTTAATTGGATGAGGTCCCATTTGTTTATTCTTTCCTTTATGTCCCTTGCTCTAGGTGATATACCAGTGAAAATATTGCTGCATGGAATATCTGACATTTTCCTGCCTATGTTCTCCTCTTGGACTTTTATGGTGTCATGACTTATATTGAAGTCTTTTATCCATCTGAGTTCTGGTGTATGGTGTAAGTTGGTGTCCGAATTTCTTTCTTTTTCTTTTCTTTCTTTCTTTTTTTTTTTTTGCATGTAGCTGTCCAGATCTTCCAACACCTTTTGTTGAAGAGGCTATTTTACTCCATTTTATGCTCCTGCCCTCTTTGTCAAATATTAATTGATCATAGAGACATGGGTTTATTTCTGGGCTTTCTATTCTGGCCCATTTGTCTATATGTCTGTTTGTATGCCAGTACTAGACTGCTTTGATTACCATGGCCTTGTAATATAGTTTGATGTCAGGTATCATGATCCCTCCTACTTTGTTTTCTTTCTCAAAATTCTGTGGCTATTCGGGGTCATTTTTGGTTCCATATAAATTTTTCAAATGTTGGTTTTATATCTCTGAAATTGGTACTTTAATAGGTATTGCATTGAATCTATAAATTGATTTAGGTAATATGGACATTTTGATGATGTTAATTCTTCCAATCCATGAACATGGTACCTGCTTCCATTTGTTTGTGTCTTCTTTAATTTATTTCTTCAGTGTTGTGTAGTTTTCTGAGTACAGGCCTTGTACCATTTTGTTAGGTTTATTCCTAGGTATTTTATTTTTCTTGTTGCTCTGTCAAGTGAGATTTTTTTTCCTGATTTCTGTTTCTGGTTTTCATTGTTGGTGTACAAAAATGCCTTCAATTTCTGAATAGTGACTTTGTATCTGCTGTTTTGTCAAAGTCATTTATTAAGTCAAGTAGTTTTTTGGTGGGGCATATAGGATTTTCTATGTGGATTTTCACTGTTTTCTATCTGCAAACAATGACAGTTTTGCTTCCTCCTTTCCAATTTAAATGCTTTTTATTTCTTTTTCTTCTCTGATTGTTGTAGCTGGGACTTCCAGTACTATGTTGAATAGAAGTGGTAAAAGCAGACATCCTTGTCTTTTTCCTGATCTTAGTGGGAAAGCGTTTTTTGCCCATTGAGTATGATGTTGGCTGTAGGTTCCTCATATATGGCCTTTATTATGTTGAGGAATACTCCCTCTATTCACACTTTTCTGAGTGTTTTTATCATAAATGGGTGCTATCCTTTATCAAATGCTTTTTCTTCATCTATTGATATGATTATGTGATTTTTTTCCCTTTTGTTTATGTGATGTATTACATTTATTGGTTTGCAAATATTGTACTATCCTTGCATCCCTGGAATGAATCCCACTTGTTCATGGTGTATGATCTTCTTAATGTATTGCTAGATGCAGTTTGCCAATATTTTGTTGAGGATTTTAGTGTCTATGTTCATCAGCAATATTGGCCTGTAGTTTTCTTTCTTTGTTGTGTCTTCATCTGGTTTTGGGATTAGGATGATGCTGGCTTCAAAAAAGAGTTTGGGAGTCTTCTGTATTCTTGGAAATTTTGGAATAGTCTGTGAAGGATAGCGTTAGCTCTGCCTTAAATATTTTGTAAAATTCTCCTGTGAAATTGTCCAGTCTAGGACTTTTGTATGCCAGGAGTTTTCTTTATTATTGCTTCAATTGAACCAGTGGTTATCAGTCTGTTCAGGCTTTCTCCTGCTTCTTCATTACATTTTGGAAGATTATATTTTTTCTAGAATTTGTCCATTTCACCTAGGTTTTCAAATTTCTTTGCATATCATTGTTCATAGTAATTTCTTACAATTCTTTGTATTTCTGTGGTATCAACTTTAATCTCTCCTCTTTCATTTCTGGTTTTATTTATTTGAGTCCTCTCAGTTTTTTTCTTGATGAGTCTGCTTAAAAGCTTGTCAATTTTGTTTATCTTTTCAAAGAACCAGCTCCTGGATTTATTGATACTGTTCTTTTAGTCTCTATGTCATTTAATTCTGCTCTCTGATCTTGGTTATTTCCTTCCTTCCACTGGCTCTGGGCTGTTTGTTGTTGTTCCTCCAGTTCCTGTAGAGGTAAGGTTAGGTTGTTTATTTGAAATGTTTCTATCTGTTTTAGATAAGCCTGTATCACTATGAATTTCCCTCTCAGGACTGCCTTTGCTGTGTCCCATAGGTTATGGACTGTTGTGTGTTCATTTTCATTTGTTTGCAGAAACTTTTGATTTCTCCCTTGATCTCATTCTTAACCCATTCATTGTTTAATAACATGCTATTCAATCTCCACAAATTTGAGTGTTTTTGAGTTTTTCCCTTGAGGTTGGTTTCTAGTTTCAGGCCCTTGTTGTCCAGGAAAATGCATGGTATGATTTCAGTTTTCTTTAATTTGTTGAGGCTTATTTTGTGTCCTCTCCTGAGGTCTGTCTTTGAAAATATTCCATGTGCATGTGCAAAGAATGTATATTTTGCTTCTCTGGGATGAAAGGTTCTCTCTCTATATATATATATCAATTAAGTCCATTTGATCTAGAGCATTGTTCAATGCTGCAATATTGTTGTTGATATTTTGCTTAAAAGATATATCCGTTGTTCACAGTGCGGTGTTAAAATCCCCTACTATAAGTGTGTTGCTGTCTATATTTTTCTTGAACTCTTCCAAGATTTTTCTTATATATTTGGGTGCTCCTATGTTAGATGCATATATGTTTATAATGTTTATGTCTTCTTGATGAATTCTTCCCTTGAGTATTATGAAGTGACCTTCTGTGTCTGTTTTTATGGCCTTTCAAAGTCTGTTTTGTCTGTTATAAGTATTCCTACACCAGCTTTTCTTTTCCTGTTCATTTGCTTGGAGTGTTTTTTTTCAACCTTTCACTTTCAGTCTGTGTAGGTCTTTTGTTCTATGGTGCGTCTCTTGTAGGCAGCATATGTATGGATCATGTTTTCTTATCCATTCAGCTACCCTATGTCTTTTGATTGCAACATTTAATCCATTTGAGGATTAATTTATTTAAGGTTATTATTGATAGATACTTATTCATTGCTATTTTACCCACTTTATACCTCTGTTCCTCTCTCTGTCACATATTCTATTTCTTCCTCTTCTTATAGCAGTCCCTTTAGTATATCTTGCAGTGCTGATTTGGTGGGGGTGTGTTCTTTCAGCCTTCTTTTGTCTGGGAAACTCCTTATTTCACCTTCTATTTTATTTCAAAACCTTGCTGGGTAGAGTAGTCTTGGTTGCAGGCCTTTGGTTTTCATTAGTTGGAATATTTCTTTCCATTCCCTTCCGACTTGTAGCATTTCTGTTGAGAAATCACCTGCTATCCTTATTGGAGCTCCCTTGTATGTTACTACTTCCTGTTTCTCTCTTGCTGCCTTTAAGATTCTCTTTTTGTCTTTAAAAGTTAAATTATTTTAATTATTTTTTGTTTTAGAGTAGGCCTCCTTGGGTTCATCTTGATTGGGACCCTCTGTGCTTCTGAATTTTCATGGCTTTTTCCCCTCTCCAAGTTCAGAAAGTTTTCTGTCATTATTTTTTCAGAGTTTCTATCCCTTGCTCCTTTTCTTCTCCTTCTTGTATTCCTATGATTTGAATGTTCTTGTGTTTCATGTTTCCCTGCAGTTTCCTTAGGCTATCGTCATATTTTTTTAGTCTTTTTTTGTGCAGCTGTTCCACCTGTGTATTTCTTTCTACCTTGTCTTCCAGGTCACTAATTCAGTCCTCTGCTTCATCCAGCCTGTTTATAATTCCTTATAGTATGTTTTTTTTATTTCAGATATTGTATTCTTCATGTCATCCTATTTCTTGTTTATAGTTTCTATTTCCTTTTATATGCTATTGTAGTTTCCACTCAGTTCCTTTAGTTGTCACTGAGTTCCTTGAGCCTCTTTATAACCGTTCTTTTGAATTTTATATCTGATAGTTTGCTTGCCCCCATTTCATTTAGCTGTTCTATTGGGTAATTATCCTTTTTTTTTTCAATTGAGGTTTCTTTCTTTGTCTCCCTATTTTAGGGGATTTTTTATTTGTTTCTGCAATTTGAGAAGCTCTGCTTTGTCAGCTGTCTTCAAAGGGTGAACTTCTGTGGTAAGAATTCTGTGGGACTCAATGGTGCCATCACTTTGATCTCCTTGTCTGGATGCTCTAGGGTTGCCCTTTCTTCCATTTGTGTGGGCTCTCTTGTTGTACTTGGGCTTCACCTGTTGATGACTTCTTTGTTGTTGGGTTCTCCCCTCCAGCATGTTCACAATGCCCACCTTGTCTTGTGTGTTGTTGTACAGGTGTTGGTTAACAAAGCAGTATTACCAGACAGCCAAACCTATGCCAGCAAAAAGAACCCCCCTACCACATCGGCAATCTCAACTACAATTGAAATAAGATTAATAAAGGTGAACAGAGATTGTGCATATTATATGATAAAGGGAATATATGATAACTAAAATAGTGGAAAATGTTGACTGTTGATAAGAGGGAGGAGAATTGATAAGATTTAGAATATAACCAAGGTGAAGAGAGGGAGAGAGCAAAATTTACAACATAAGTAAAATATGAAAAGGCATTGTGAACAATGGGTTAAGAAGAGGGAAGTATATAACATGAGGGTTGAGGTAAAATTGAAAAGGTACTGGGCCAACAGGAGCAAAATTGCAGAAAAAACCAAAACAGGGTCAATAGCAACAACAGCTGAATGAAGTTTTAAAAATGTGGAACAGGAATAAGAATATTGTAGAAAGTGAATATGAGATATCAACAGTAAAGAAAAATGATTTTTAGAGGATGAGGGAAGCAAACTAATAAGAGTAAGGAGTAAAGTCCAGGTTGAGAGAGGGGAGGGGGAAGGAAAGAAAGGGAGAGAGAAAACAGTGAAATAAAATTCCTCACTCAATTGACAGGAGCAGGGGGAAAGTAAAGTGGAATAAGACAGCAGGAAAGTATTTTGTGGGACTTAAAGTACTAACAAGTAGTGAACAGATAGGGGGTCCTTTGGAGATGTATAGCAATAACTGTGGTATTTCACACAACTAGCCACTGTTTATAAAAGGTGGAAAAGAAACAAGACTCTTATTACAGGGGGAAAAGAATGTGAGTTGATTTAAGAAAGAAGAATGCTTATGCGAGGTTAGGTGAGGGAGAAATAGTGAGAGTAAGGAATAGAAACTTGGCATAGTGTGAGAGAAAATAAAGTTAACCACAACAGTAATAAAGCTCAGGAAAATAACAACGTGGATTAAGACCAGGGAAGGGTGCTGTGTGGGATTTGGAATAACAATAGTATGATAAGAAATATATAATCTGAATAAAAATAATAAAAAGTAAAAGACCAAAAGTAGTATGTTAGTTGGAATATGAGTGAAGTGAAAGAACAATTAAAATGCAATATGAAAAAGAGAATTAAAAAAACAAATCAAAGTAAAAACAAACAAGACAAAAAAACTAAATAAATGGGAAGAGAAATTTTAAAAATGCAAATTTTGAAGGAGAGCAAAATGAAATTTGTCTCAACTGTTGGTGTTCGCCTTCTGAATTCTTTCTGGATCTGTCCTTTGGTTTTCTCACAGCTTCTAGGTCTTATTGTCTTACTCTAGAAAAAAAAAAAATCCTCCTGCTGATTTTAAACCTGCCAAGTCAGTTATGCAGGTCTTCCTGGATCTTGCCAGTAGAGGGGGGCTGGGCTCCCTTTTTTTCCTTTGCAGTGGTTCTGCAAGGATGGGGCTCAATCTGGGTTACACTAATGACAGGTGCCCAGTTTCCAGCCCATGCCCTCAGAGTACTATGCAGCTGCACTGTCCACTCAGTGCATTTGTGCCAGACTGGCGCCGATAATCCACCTCATTTTGCACCCCTTTGATCAGTCCATGAGGTGCACTGAGTGGGAGCAAATCATGTCCACACCCCCGCCCTCCTCGCAGGCCTGACCTCTGGACACTCAAGGTCCCTGCATGGCGGCTGTTTCCCTTTTGTAAAATATCCCCTAGGGTACCGCTGCCTCTACTAACCACTGCCCAGCTTTCCATACAGTCCAACTCCTGACCAGTCCCAAGTCTATCTGGGTCACGGCCAGTCACAGCCCCTCTCCTCTCTCAGCTCCAGGTGTCACCCAGCTCCCCAAATTCTCTGGTATTGTCGCCACTGGTGACCGACACCCCAGTCGGTGTATTCTGCCTGCTGTGTGTCACTTGCTGCATTTTTATCCCCATCCCCCGACCCCTGGGGGTTTCTATGTCCAGATCTCTCTCCTGGCAGAGTCTGGGATTTCTCCACTCTGGAAGGGAAGGAGCCGCTCAGCTCTCCAACACTCCTGCAGCAGCTGCGGTCTGCAGCACAAGGCTCAGGGACCTTCCTCAGCACCTGTTTTGAAGCGTCCTCTCCACACTTTGGCTTCCACACTTAGTATCAGCTGGGATTCTGTTGTCTGTTCACTCTGTTCTTTGGATGATTGGCTAGGTGTCCCAGTCGGGTGCACGAGCAAGTGGACTCAGCTCCCACCTTCCTCGCCACTGTCTCATTCCTTTCTAATGCTCTCCTTTTTTGTCTAAATCCTGCTTTCTGACCTATATATTTTCCCTCTTTCTGAAGAATTTATTTTAACATTCTTGTAAGGCAGGCCTACTGGAGACAAATCCCTTAATTTTTGACTGAGAATATTTTTATTTCTCCTTCCCTTTTGGAAGATAATTTAGTGGTATACAGAATTCTATGTTGGTAGCTTTTCCCCCCAACACTTTCAATATTTTATTCTACTGTCTGAAGAAAAGTCTGCTGTAATTCTTATCCTTGGTTTTATAGGTAAGGTGGTTTTTTCCTCTTCTGTCTTCTTTTCAGATTTTCTCTTTGTCTTTGATTTTATGCCTAAGTGTAGATGTTTTGGTTTTTATCCTGCTTTGTATTTCTTTGAGCTTCTTGGATCTGTGTTTTGTTGTTTATTATTAACTTTGGAAAAATCTGTCATTATTACGTCAAATATTTCTTTTGTTTCTTTTTCTTCTCCTTCTGGTGTTCCCATTATATGTACAGTAAATCCCCCCTAAATGTTGTTGCTAGGTTCTGTGATTTTAAGTGAAATGACATATAACAAATCTAATTTTACTGTAGGCTGATTGATATAAATAAGTTCCTACTACATCTCTTCAGTGTTATAAGAAAACCACATTTAATGAAACATTACTCAAGGACTCACTATACAGTGTACACCTTTTGTAATTGTGCCCAGTTTTGGATATTTTGTCCTATCTTTTTCATTATTTTTGTCTCTTTGCATTTCAGTTTTGAAAGTTTCTATTGACATTTCTTCAAGGTCACAGATTCTCTTCTAGGCCACATCTAGTCTATTCATTTGCCCATCAAAGAAATTCTTTATTTCTGTTACAATTTTTTTATTTCTAGCACTTCCTTCTATTTCTTTCTTAGAGTTTTCCTCTATTTGCATTATTTATCTGTTCTTGAATATTGTCCATTTTTTTATATGAGCTCTTAGCAAATTAATCACAGTTGTTTACAGTTCCCTGTCTGATAATTCCAGCATCTCTGACATATGTGAGTCTGGTTCTGATGCTTACTCTGACCCTTCAGATTGTATTTTTGTAATTTTAATTTTGTTGAAAGCCAGATATGGTGTACTGGGTAAGAGGAACTAAGGTAAATAGGCCTATAATATGATATTTTACATTCATCTAACTAGGAGTTAGGCTGTGGTTACTGTTTGCTCTAGCTACAGGTGTCAGAGACTAAGGTTTCCCCTGGTGTCCTTGTTTTTGTCTCTCTGTGGTCTTTTGTGTCCATAGAGACTTCTTTTTAAATAAGTTCTGAGAAATGCATTTCTTTCTGTTGTACTTCCTGATCCCTGGTGGTACTGACTGACATGACTGACATGTACTTGCTGACATGGTGGTAATATACATGGGAAGGAAGAGTGTCTTATAGTCCTGTAAGTTGGTCTCAGTTTTTTAGTGAGCCTGTGCTTCTCAGCTGTCATCTTAACAAGTACTTCTTGTATTTTTACCTGTTAAATGAGATAGAAAGTTTAGAGAGGGCTATGGCTGGATATTCCCTTCTCCTAAGTAGAAGCCTAGAGGGGGTAGAGTTGGGTATTTCCCCCTCCCTATGTGGAGGCCCTGGAGGTAACCCTCTCACTAGGCTCTTCTAAAATAGTTTCTATCAAGGGAAAGTTTCGTGAGGCAAACGTGATAACCACTACACTATGGAAACTCTTGGAAAGTTTGTTAAAAAGAAGAGTGCTGTGAGCATGTTTCAAAATGCCTGTTCTTTCTCTCTCACTCCCAGAAGCAGTGTGGATTTTTCTCTGATAATCACTGTGATAACATGTCAGGGCTTCTGGAGGTAGAACTTATAAAAGTGCAGAGGTCATCCTACAACTGGCAAGACCTGGAGTTTTAACTTAAATTGTTCCATACTGAGCCTCTAGCAATTTGTAAATCACAGTTTAAGTTTTCCTATTCAGGTAACTAGTTCTCATGAAGGGTTTTCCTGCTTCAGTAATTTGTGATTCTCTGTGTCTTCATGTCTGTCCTTCCAGTTTGGGGGTTGCACTTAGTCCTATGACCTCAATTCTCTGAGGGATTTAAGGAGAGTTGCTGATTTTCAGTTTATTCTGTTGTTTTTCTTGTTGTGAAGACAGGAGTGATAACTTCCAACCTTCTTATATGCCAGACCAGAAACCAGAAGTCCTTTCTTATCATTTTATAAAATTGATTTTTAATTTTTTTACTTTGCCTTCCCTTGAATCTTTATAGTTTTACCCTCTTTTTCTCTTCTCTTGGTAATTAACATAGAAATGACAACATTCATTTTCAAAATATCAGAGTGTAATTATATTTGTTACTTCTACCCTCTTCCCAAGCATGCAAAGATTTAGAACATTTTATCTCCATTTACTGCTTCTATTTGATCTGCAGTTGTTCCCATGCATTTCATACCCTCTATATTTTAAACTCTACAAGATATATTTTTCTACATAATAAATCTTCATTTAAAATTACCCACATACTTACCCTTTTTGTTGCTATTTTTTCCTTTCTTTATTTTTAAATTTCCACTTGGAATTTGCTTTTTCTACCTGAAAAACACTCTTTAGTATTCCGTTTAGTCTTCATTTAGTACTTCATTATGATTGCTGGTCAAGAATTCTCTTAATCTCTTTTGTGTGAAAACGTCCTTATTTTTGAAGGATATTATTCTTGAAGGGTATTTTTGCTGGGTTTAGATTTTCTTTCAATGTTTTAAAACTATGTATTGTCTTCTAGCTTCCATTATTTTGAATTGCTCTTCTAAAAATTAGGTTTCTTTTATCACAGGCTGTTTTGGAGGGTTTGTTCATTTGTTTGTTTGCTTGTCTTTTAGAGAGAGAGGAAGGGAGGAAGAAAGAGAGGGAGAGAAACATTGATTGGCCACCTAACCACGGACCAAACTGTCAACCCAGGCACATGCCCCGACCAGGAACGGAGCCAGTGACTCTTTGCTTTTTGGGACAATGCCAAGGCTGTTTTAGGCTGTTTTTCAGATTGTATCTTTTCTTTAGTGTTTAGAGGTTTTAGTATGATGTACCCAGATGTGTTCTATTTTAATACTCTTTTAAATTGAAGTATAACTTACAGAAAAATAATCAAAGCTTAAGTGTCAGCTTGGTGAATTACTACAGTGAACAAACTCATATAATTAAATTATCAAGAAATAAATCAAAACCAAGAAATAAATATTACCAGAATCCTCAAAGCTCCCTCTTGTGTCCTTTCTCAACCTCTACTAGCCTTTTCCTACTTGCTAGAGATAACCACCATATAAACTTCTTAGAGTGTGGGTTGTTGTTTTTCTTTGGGGTGTGGGAGTTAATTCTACTTGGGACTCATAGGGAATTTGTGATTGTTATCAACTGTTTTGAAAACTAGTCATATTTTTTCAAATATTGTTTATTCTTTATTTTCTTTTTCCTCTCCAGTTACACATATCTTAGAGTTTCTGATGTATTCCTTATGTCTTTTACCCTCTCATGTATGTTTTCTAACCCTTTTACTTCTCAAATCTTTATTCTAGTTTATTAATTCTCCCTTCAGGTACATCTAATCTGCAACTAAATCTACTTATTTAATTCTAAGCAAATAGAAGTCTTTTTTTTATTTTCCTTTCTTACACAGAGAAAAACGCTGTAAATGCTCTTTTGTACCTTTTTCTGTTAATATAAATAGAAGTTATTTAATAGAGGCCCCCTTATTCTTTTTTCTCAGCTTTATTAGGTATAGTTGACATATTGTGAAATTCACCCATAAGAATACAGTTAGATGGTTTTTTACTACATTTATATAATTGTGCAGCCATCACCAATATCTAGTTTTTTAATACTTCCATCATCTCAAAAAGTTTCCTTGTATCGATTTGGTCAGTTCCTGTTCTTTCTCTCAGGCCCAGGTAACTACTGATCTGCTTTCTGTCTCCAAAGCGTTTCTTATTCCAGAAATTTTATGCATGAGACATTATATGGCCTAGAATATCATCTCTTTGTGAATGTTGTATACATTCCTGCAAAGAATGTGTATTTTGCTGTTCTTAGGTGGAATTTCTATAAAAGTCAAGTAGGTCAAACTGGTCTATATATCTTCTATACCTTTATTGATTCTCTATCTACTTGTTTAATCAATTAATGAGAGAGGTTTGGGATCTCAACAGAGATTTCTCCTTGCAGTTGTCAATATTGCTTTATGTTTTGATGATGTTATTAGATGCATAAATGTTTAGTACTGTTGTATCCTCTTAATGAATTGGCTTGCTTTTTTTTTTATTTGATCCTTGGTAATACCCTTTGCTCTGAAATCTACTTTGTATGATATTAATAATATAGCCTCTCCAGCTTTATTTTGAATACTGTTAGCGTGGTATATTTATTTTCCATACTTTTAAGCTATTTGTATCTTTATATTTAAACTGTATTTTTGTAGACAGTATGTAATTAGATCTTGCTTACTTTAGCCAATATGATAATCACTAACTTCAGTGAAATTGTTTAGACCATTTGCATTCAATAAGATAATAGAGTTATGTTTAAATCTATCATCTTAAAATTTTTTTCTGTTTTGCTGATCTGTTCTTTGTTCCATATTTCCTTATCTTCTTTTCTTTGACTTAAGTATTTATTATTTTATTTTATCTCGTTTGTTGATTTACTAGTTATAAGTTTTTGTTTTATTCTTGTTTTCAAAAATACATTTTATTGATTATGCTATTATAGTTGTCCCATTATCCCCCTTCATTCCCCTCTACCCTGTACACCTTCTCCCACCCACATTCCCCCCTTTAGTTCATGTCCATGTGTCATAAGTTCTTTAGCTTCTACATTTCCCATACTACTCTTGCCCCTCCCCATCTATTTTCTACCTACCATCTATGCTACTTATTCTCTGTATCTTTTCCCCCCTCCCTCCCCCTCCCACTCCCCTATTGCTAACCCTCCATGTGATCTCCATTTCTGTGATTCTCTTCCTGTTCTAGTTGTATGCTTGGTTTGTTTTTGTTTGTGTTTTAGGTGTGGTTGTTAATAATTGAGTTTGTTGTCATTTTACTATACATGTTTTTTATCTTCTTTTTCTTAGATAAGTCCCTTGAACATTTCATATAATTAGGGCTTGGTGATGATGAACTCCTTTAACTTGACCTTTCTGAGAAGCACTTTGTCTCCCCTTCCATTCTAAATGAAAGCTTTGCTGGATAGAACAATCTTGGATGTAGGTCCTTGCCTTTCATGACTTGGAATCCTTCTTTCCAGCCCCTTCTTGCCTGCAAGGTCTCTTTTGAGAAATCACCTGACAGTATGATGGGAACTCCTTTGTAGCTTACTGTCTCCTTATCTCTTGCTGCTTCTAGTATTCTCTACTTATCTTTAATCTTGGCTAATGTAATTATGAGGTGCCTTGGTGTATTCCTCCTTGGGTCCAACTTCTTTGGGACTCTCTGAGCTTCCTGGACTTCCTAGAAGTCTATTTCCTTTGCCAGATTGGGGAAGTTCTCCTTTATAATTTGTTCAAATAGCTTTTCCACTTGTTGCTCTTCCTCTTCCCCTTCTGGTACCCCTATAATTCGGATGTTGAAATGTTTAAAGATGTCCTGGAGGTTCCTAAGCCTCTTCTCATTTTTTTTGAATTCTTATTTCTTCATTTTTCTTGTTTGGATGTTTCTTTCTCCCTTCTGGTTCACTCCATTGATTTGAGTCCCAGTTTTCTTTCCATCACTATTGGTTCTCTGTGCATTTTCCTTCATTTTACTTAGCGTAGCCTTCAGTTTTTCATCTAATTTGCGACCAAATTCAACCAATTCTGTGGGCATCCTGATCACCAGTGCTTTGAACTGTGCATCTGGCCGGTTGGCTATCTCTTCCTCACTCAGTTGTATTTGCTCTGGAGCTTTGATATGTTCTTCCTTTTGGGCCATTTTTCTTTGTCTTGATGCATGTGTTACGTATGAGGGGCAGAACCTTAGGTGTTCATCAGGGTGGGGCAACCCAGTGGCTGGGTTGTGATGCTGTATGTGGGGGCAGGGTCTGAGAGGGAACAGTGGCACTTGCTCCACTCTCTGTCTGATGTCAGTCCCTTCCACTGCTTCCCCCAAGCAAACTGGACCCTTCTGGTGCTGGTTCCCATGTGGGTGGGCTTATGCACATTCTAGGACCCTGTGGGTCTCTGCAACAAACTCTCCCATGAGGCTGGGAGTCTCTCCCTGCACCTCAACCCCCACAGGTGTTTTCAATCAGTTCCCTGAGGCTCTATTTCCCAGTGCTGGGACCCTGGGTTGTGCACAGTACCTTGCTTCACAATTGCTGCCTTGCTGGGTCTGCCAGTTGCCACCCCATGTCCAGGGTCTGCCCGCTGCAGTCTTGTGCACCCAGGATGCCTTATGAGCCTGGTGCCACCACTTTTTGTGTCTCAACCCCTCTCTGCCCTGCCACCAACTCCGCCCCTCCTACCGGTCTGGATGAACGTGTCTATTTTAACTCCTTGGTTGTCCGACTTCCATACAGTTCAATTTTCTGTCACTTCTGGTTGTTATTTTGTTTCTAAATTGTTGTTGTCCCTATCTTGGTTGTGAAAGGAGGCACAGTGTGTCTACCTACACCTCCATCTTGGCCAGAAGTCCTGTTTTATTCCTTCAGTGATTTTTTAGGGTCATAGTATTTGTCCAACTCTTCACAGTCAATCTTTAAGTAAAACTATATATATACTGTCATACATTTTACTTGCACGTGTGTTATATATCTCATAGCACACTGTTGTTTTGCTTTAAATAGTCAATTATTTTTTAAAGAGATTTAAATAAAAAGAAAAGAAGCTTTTTATGTTTACCTGTGTAGTTACTATTTATGGAGATTTTTATTCTTTTATGTAGATCCAAATTTCTATGTACCTGAAATTTCCTTTAACATTCTTACACTGTAGGTCTACTGGTAATGAACATTTAAGTTCTGTACATCTAGGGAAAAGAATCAGTGAGGTTTTTTTAGATTTTGTATTTTTTATATCCAGAAGTTGCATTTGGTTGTTTTTTTATATTGCTTATTTCTCTCTTCATTATCTTTATGTTTTGTTTTAATGCCATCATATTTATAATAGCTTTTAACACTTTTGTCTGCTTGTAGTATTATCACTATCACTTCTATGTCTGTATCTATTGACTGATTTTTCTCTTGTTTATGGATGTTGTGAATTTTACATTGGTAAATGCTGGGGCTTTTGTGTTCCTTTGAAGAACATTAGACTTTACTTTTTCAGGTAATTAAATTACTACTGGACTAGTTTGATCTTTTCAAGGCTTGTGTTTAAGCTTTCTTAAGACAGTTTTAGGGTAGACTTATTCTAAACCTAGGTTAGCTTCACTACTAAGGTGTGGTCCTTCTGATGTAACCACTGAATTCCTCTCATGTTGAAGAACGATTCAATTCTAGTTGGCAAAAACTCATATTTCTAGGTCTGTGTGAACCCTGATAGCTACTCAGCTTACAGCTCCCTAGATATACTTTGCCAGGCATCCTGGAATTTTACCCTACTCACATATGACTTAGGACTTAGTAAACCTATCCAGATTTGTAGAGCTCCTTTTTTCATGCATTTCCCTCCTCTCTGGTATTCTGTCTACAAATTCCAGTCACCTCAGCTTTACTTAACTCTGATAGAGATCTATTCAATTCAGCCATACCGCCACATTCCAATTTAGATTTCCTCCCTGATGAACACATGGTCTGGAACATGCCTCCATCGTGAATAACTGAGGCAGTCATAAGGATCACCTTATTTGTCTCCCTATTTTTTTTAAAGGGACTTCAGACCTGTACTGGCTATTGTATAATTTCCAAAAATAGTTGTTTCATTCATTTTTTCCCAGTTTTCTAGTTGTTTATAGTAGTAAGGGAAGTCAGTCCTGGTTATTTTATCCAAGCTATAAAAGCAGAAATCTATTTAATTGTTTAATCAACAATTTATACCAGTCCTTATTTTGGGAATACAGGGCGAAGAAAGAGATTGACTACCAGGAATTTATGTTTCTTTTAACTGGAGGAATAAGTCTTAAGAGTACTGAGAAAAATCCTGATCCAACGTGGTTACCAGAGAAAAGTTGGGAGGAAATTTGTCGTGCTAGTGAATTTCCTGCCTTCAAAGGACTCAGGTAATTGTTTAAATTTGACTTTGCATGGAATAGTGATGGATAAATTTATTATCTAGTGATTTTAAATGGTTTTATAGCTGTCTTGATTTATCTCCTTGCTCAACAATCTCTCTTTCAATTTTCCCCAGTGAAAGAATAACTATTCATCTTTTTTTCTATTAGGGAGCATTTTAGTGAATATATAAATGAATGGTGGGAAATATATGACAGTAAAGAGCCACACAATGCTAAATTTCCAGCACCAATGGATCAGAAGCTAAATGAACTACAGAAGATAATAATTCTTCGGTGCTTAAGACCTGATAAGGTAATAGACAAATATGTCCCATTTGGAACCAGATAATTTGCCATTTTTGAAGTACTAGGTTTAAAATTATTGATATTTGGTTCTTTAACACTTATTTCAGATGCTCTAAAGGGTTCATGGAGCTTCTTCAATCTGTAGGTTTAAGGTTTTCCTCAACCTCAGTAAAATTTTGGCTATTATTTTTTCAAATATTTTTAGCCATCTTACCCATTATTCCAATTAAGTATGCATTATAACTGGTGTTATACCATAGGTGACTGATACTCTGTTATTTTTAAAAATATTTTATTTATTTTTAGGTGGAGGGTAAGGGATGGAGAAAGAGATGGAGAGAAACATCAATGTGTGAGAGATACATTGATCAGTTGCCTCTCACACGTCCCCAGCTGGGGACCTGGCCTGCAACCCAGGCATGTGCTCTGATTGGGAACAGAACCAGCAACCTTTCAGTTCACAGGCCTGTACTCAATCCACTGAACCACACCAACCAGGGCTGTTAATTATTTTTAAACTATATGTTTCATCTCTAGGAAGTTCATTCGGATATATATATATATCCGAATGAACTTATATTATATATTAGATATATTCTAATATATCTATTATATATTAGAATATATATAATAGAATACATATATATTCTATTTCTCCTTTCATGTTTTCCTTTAAATACTTAAACACAATTATAATAACAGTTTTAAAATCTTTGACTGCTAATGCCATCATTTCTAGATCTGTTTCTATTTAAGGATTTTACCTTTCAATTTAAATTCTATTTTACTGCTTCTTGGCATGCCCAGGAATGCTTCATTGGACATTCTTGATGATTTGAATTTTGTTATCTTCCTTTAAAGATTATTGAATTTTGTTTGGCCAATTCAGGGGCTAGCAAACAATACCTGTGGGCCAAATACAGCCCATTACCTAATTTTGTCTAGCCTGTGAGCTAAGAATGGTTTTACATTTTAAAGTGTTGTTTTTGAAAGAAAAGATAAGAAAAGGAATACACAGCAGAAGTTGTCTGTGGCCCACAAAGCCTAAAATATTTACTATCTAGGCTTTTATAGAAAAAAGTTTGCCAACCCCTTTGGTTACATAAATTACTTAAATTATGATTTTTCCTCTCAAAGATTGATTTAAGATCTATTAGGGAAGATGTAGAATAGCCTTTACTCATTGAATAATTTAGCTCCACTACTAAAGTGTTACCTTTCTGGGGCCTTTACTGAATGCCCCAAGTGATCACCAAGGACCCTCCACTGTGGCTATTAGGAACTTGAGTTTCCCAGCCTTGCATGAACTCTGGTAGCTCCTCTAGTTCCCAGCTCACAACTCCCCAGTCACTCTTTGCTTGGTCTATGAATGTACACCATAGTATTCAGCAAATATTCAAGGCTACTGTTATGAAGATTTCTGAGCTTTCTTTCTGGAAAGTTCCCGTCTAATTTGAACTCTGCAGTTTCCAGAAGCTTCAGCCTTCTTGAACTCTGATTCCTGTCTTCCCAACTCAACAACACTGTGTTGCTTTGCTTTCAATTTCTCTCCCTGCTCCATAATTTGAAATGTATCTCCCAGAAGAAAATGGAAGGAATAATTATCTCACCTGATTTGCCTCCTCTTTTGCAGGGGCCATAGACCCGTACCATCTATTGTCTGAATAGCCCAATGTCTGAAAATGATTGTTTCATTAATTTTGCCCATTTTTTAGTTTATGGTGAAGGGATAAATCTAGTCCCTGTTACTCCGTATTGGCTGGAAGCAGAAGATGGTAGAAAATTTTATACATGTCACAATTTTATTTTTGAAACATGCACAAAAATCATCCTATAGGTAAAATAAATAGTGTGATAACAATTTTCACACATTCAAGACAGGTAATTATGGTGTTACAAAGGAAAAATTTTAAATAGACAAAATTAAAAACTATGTTATACATGTAGTTTAAGCTCAGTCATTTCACCTTTCTGAGCAGGGGTTACATCACTTATAAAATGAAGGTGTTGAAAGTGATGGTGACGGACCCTTCTTTTCTTTCTTTTTGTCTTTCTTTCTTCCTTTCATATTTTATGTTTTGAGTAAAGTTTCACAAGGAGCATTGTTTAATGCATCATTCAGTCTCTGAGTAGGTTCAAATGGAGGCCTGTGTATTTACTTGACTCCTGTGTATTTCTTCTTACTCTTACTCCCAAAGACCTTTGTGCTGGGTAGGCCAGAAAGTCCATTTAGTTTTGTTTTTTTTTTTTAAGAGACATTTTTCATTTTCACCAATAATCTTATTGATTTGGATATTTTGAGCATGCCAGCTAGCTGCCTCCCACTATTGGCTTCTAGTGGGTAGAGGCTGGGGGTGCTGCTGAACATCTTCCAACACATAAGACAGCCCCACAGCAAAGAATTGTTTGGCCAAATGTCAGTAGTACCAAGAAACTTCTCAAACCACTTTCAACATGTTCGATCAGTCACAGTACCTTCTCCATATACTGCACAAATCTTTTTATGTGTTTCAGTTGCATTTATACCTTTCTTGAAATAATAAAGCATAATAAGCCAAAAGTGTTATGTATTTTCTTCCATCTTTAATATTAAAATGACTGCAAAAAACCCCACCAATTTTGATAAGTTTTTTTTTTTAATTTACGCTGATATAACAGCTGTCACAATACAATTTAACAAAATTGTTTGGAATGAAGTTAAAGACAGCTAAGCACTACTAGAACCATCATATGGAAAAAACTAAGAAACTTTTTGGCCAACCTAATACATTGTTAAAAGTTACCTCATTCTTTCATAAGTTATAGTTGTGTGTACACATTTCTTGAACTAGACAATAAGACCCTTGAAGGCCAAAATAACACTTTATTCATTATTTTATCACCAATTACCTCTTTTGTTTATAGTAAACTGAAGAATGTGTACCTCTGCATCTGGGAAACACTTGCTTATTTGCACTCCACTGAATGGCTCCCTGATGGCCAATGGAGATGTTCCTTCAATACCACACGTGGGGTTATTTCTTTGTTTGCTATGCTTCGGAGCCTGTGCTTAACATCACAGCACTTATCACACTGGAACATACAGTAAATATCTATTTGTTAGGTTTTCCCTCTAGACTGTGAGCTTCTTGAAGTCAGGACCCATGTGTTATTTTGCTATATATTTCCAAGACTTAAAGCAGTGCCTGGCAAATGAAATGGTAGGAGCTCAATAAACGTTTGTGAATTGAGTTGAATGTAATTGAATTAAAGTAAATTCCATTAAAGCCTGTATTAGTCAGGATTCTCCAAGAAACCAAACCACAGAGAGAGAAAGGAGAAAGAGAGAGGGAGAGAGAGACAGAGACAGAGACAGAGACAGAGATAGAGATAGATACAGATTTTTAGGGTTTGGCTTCATGATGTGGAGGCTTGGCAAGTCCAAAATCTGCAGGCTAGAGATTCAGGGAAGAATTGATGTTTGCAGCTCAAATCCAAAACAGTCTGCTGGCAGAAATTTCCTCTTCGTCAGTGGAAGTCATTCTTTTTTCCCTTAAGTTCTTTAACTGATTGGACAAGGCCTACTCACATCTTTAAATAGCTTCACAGCAACATCTAGATTAGTATCTGACCGATATTTAGGTATTGTGCCATAGCCAAGCTAACACATAAAATTAACTATCACAAAGTCCATTTCCAGGACCTGCTCAAAACTCCATAATTTCTTTCTAGAGTATCTTACAGGAAGGATCAAAATCTTATAGATAAGTTGTATTACTTTTTTCTTATATTAAACCACTGGAATGACGTACTTTTTCTATAGAAACTGGTCATATTTGATTGTAGTTATATTCATCTCAGGGAACATTGCCTCTGGCAGTGCATAGACTAATGAGAAGTAATGTCTCTGTGTCCTCAGCATCTCCCCTTCCTTAAAATGTATATTAAAAAATCTACTATGCTAAGTAAAAACAGTGATGGCATAGTGGTAAAAAAATAAATAAAATAAAAAGAATTTCATCTTTGTTCATGGAAAGTTATTAAAAAAAATAAAAAGCTGCTTCATCATTTGTGAGCTCCTTTTTGAAAAACCTTTAGTGGCCTTTTGTTTATTTTTTAATTTATTGTTGTTCTGTTATAGTTGCCCCCATCCCTCCCCCATTACTCTCCCCTGCCTACCCACTCTCACCTCACACATTCAGTCCTACCCCCACCCCATTGTCTTGTCCATGGGTCCTCTTTATACATGTTCCTTGATGACCCTTCCTCTCCTTTCTCTATTATCCCCTTCCCTCTGGTTACTGTCAGTTTGTTCTTATTTCAATCAATGTCTCTGGTTATATTTTGCTTGCATGTTAGTTTCATTGATTAAGTTCCACTTATAGGTGAGATCATATGGTATTTGTCTTTCACCACCTGGCTTATTTCACTTAGCACAATGCTCTCCAGTTTCCATCCATGTTGTCGTGAAGGGTGGGAGTTCCTTCTTTCTTTCTGCTGTGCAGTATTCCCTCGTGTAAATGCACCATAGTTTTTGGATCCACTCATTTACTGATGGGCACTTAGGCTGTTTCCAGCACTTGGCTTTGTAAACAATGTTGATATGAACATTGGGGTGCATAGGTCCTTTTGACTTGGTGTTTCAGGGTTCTAGGGTATAATCCAGCAGTGGAATGCTGTATCAAACAGCAATTCTACTTTTAGTTTTCGATGAAATTCCATACTGCTTTCCACAGTGGCTGCACCAGTCTGCATTCCCACCACCAGTGTGCTTGGACTTTAATACCTATAGAATAATAACAAAACTACAGCTTGACAGTCTTGTTACCTTGACTAATCAGACCTCTTTTCTGACATTCCTTTGTATGTTCACCTTAAACTTACACTGTTTCAAACTACAGAATTGCTCACAACTGCACACAAATTATGTATAAAGCTCCATTATTTCTTCTCATCTATTCCATAACCTTTCAGGACTGCAGCCACCTTTGATCTCTCTCCTCTTTAACTGAATTCCTACAGTTTTCATTTTAGAAATGTTTTTGGCATTTAGAAGATAATACCAATGCCTTTTGTACTTACTTGCTGCTGCTGATGTTGAGGAATAGCCTTTTATTTTTATGAACTTTAATGTAATTATAAGTAACATATTGCTGTGGTTCAGAATTGAACACATGTTTTGAATCACATGAATATATGAATCTAGTGAAAAGTGTACCTCCAGTCTTCATCTCTGAGTTACTCAATATCCTTCCCCTCAGGCAATTAATGCCATCTGCTCATTGTTATGCATACATGTAATTTCCCCATTTATTTGGTTTTTTAAAATTCTCACCCAAGGATATGCTTACTGATTTTAGAGAGAGGGTAAGAGAAGGAGAGAGAGGAAGAGAAACATCAACGTGAGAGAGAAACATCAATTGGTTGCTTTCATACATGCCCTGGACCAGGGATCAAACCGAAAAGCTACACATATGCCCTGACAGAGAATCAAACCTTTGACCTTTTGGTTTGCAGGATGACATCCAACCAACTGAGCCACACTGGCCATGGCCCCATTCATTCTTAATACAAATGGTAGCATCTACTGTTTTACATATTTTTATTTTCCCTATCAGTTCATAAAGAGCTTTCTCATTCTTTTGCATAGTATTTCATTGTATGATTACACCATGATTTCTTTAACCAGTTCCTATTGATGGATCTTTACAATATCTAAATATTTCCTACTATAAAAATGCTGCAATGAATAACCTTATTCAAAAGTCATTTCCCACATGTGCAACATCCTCTCAGAACAAAGTTCTGGGAATAAAATTGCTGGGTCAGTGGATTTGCCCATTGATAATTTTATAGATATTGCCAAATTGCCCTCCGTGAAAATTATAACAGGTTACTCTTTCACAGCAGTAGATGAAAATGTCTTTGAACCCGTACTTTTTCCCCATACAGTATATTGCCAACTTTTGGGTCTTTGACAATTTGTGCAGAGAGTTTGAGGAATTGGGGGCTAATGAAGGAAAAAGATATGACCACGAGGTGGCACTAGCACACATGAACATCATTGGATGATGCTTTGACCCGTCTGCAAGTTGGAAAGGGAGAAGTCTCTCACAGCAGGAGTCTGTCAAAAAGCCTGGAATGGTGGGTGGGGTGGGGGGTGTTCGCTACTCTAAAGGGAAGAGGGTTAGGAAACTCTCAAAAGAGAGGGGGCTTATGGGATGTCTAGGTAGTGTTGCTTAGCAACACTGGCAGCTGGGAGTCTCTGGATCAGAGTTCAGAAGGGCAGCAGACTCTTAGGGTCTTAATGTCCTGGGGTTTATTTTATCTATGACTAGTAGATATGTGGTGCAGCCCAACATTTAGACAGGCTCTAAATGGCTAAAAATCTGATTATTTGGGCTATGTTTAATTTAAAACAACTGAATATGTAAAATTTTGAGTTTGGTGCTGGTGGGCTTTTGAGCTAACAGGTTTCAGCTGTGTAGTGAAGAAATAAACAATCTAGGAGTGAATGCACAGAGGTTATCTTTGTTCTGTTTATATAACAGTCTGATAAGTGAAAATGGTATCTAAGTATAGTTATAATTTATATTTATGAGTTTTAGGTATAAACTAAGCTGCTGTAACAAAGAGACCCAAAATACAGTAGCTTAAATGAAAGTGAAATTAATTAATTTCTCTTCAAACAGCCCAGAGCAAATGCTTGAGGGCTGGCTGGCTAGCTCAGTTCTTGAAATCATTTTAGAGATTCAAGTTCCTTCTCTCTAGAGAAGTCCCCTAGAGTGGGGCTCATGAAACAACATCTGTTGAAGAGAAAAAGAGTGTTGAAGGCAAGCAGCTTTCTTACAAAAAATAAGATCTGGAATCTCCACTTATAATTTCTATTTGTATCTCTCTGGACAAAACTTAGTCACATGGCCACATCAAGCTTCAAGAAAGGTTGGGAAAACTTGGGGTTCTATTACCAAAAGGAGACAAAGGAGAGGGGCAGTTTGTGGTCTCTGCTCTATTGAATGAGATTGAACATCTCTTCATATGTGTAAGATCCATTTCTAGTTTATTTCTATAAATTGTTCATCTTTCTTGCCAATTTTTCTTTTGGGTTGTTAGTCTTGTCTCATCAATTTATACGCTTTTAATAATACCTTGCATACTTTTCTTGGCTGTTAAACTCATATTTTACTCTTAGTTTTCAGTAATAAGGCTGTTATGTGAAATAAATTACTCTAAAGATCATATCTTTTCTCTCTTAACAGATAACTTTAGCTATAACAAATTATGTAACTGACAAACTGGGGAAAAAGTTTGTAGAGCCTCCACCATTTGATTTGACAAAGAGTTACTTGGATTCAAACTGCACCAGCCCCTTAATTTTTGTGCTATCTCCAGGAGCAGATCCCATGGCCAGTAAGTGTACATACTATCAACTTTAAAGAAATTATAACTAAAATATGCTTAATGTCAAATTTCATGACTGTAAATCAGTAAATATGGTATTTATAAGAAAAGGTCACTAAAATTTTCCAATTAAATACCTATTATTGAAATATAAGGCATATTTTATCATTTTAGAGTAAGCAGTAAGGCCATATATTTTGTGCCCTCTTAGGCCTGCTGAAATTTGCAAATGATAAAGCTATGTCTGGAAATAAATTTCAAGCTATTTCACTGGGACAGGGACAAGGACCAATTGCAACAAAAATGATTAAAGCAGCAATAGAAGAAGGAACTTGGGTTGCCTACAGAACTGTCACCTTGCTGTCTCCTGGATGCCCATGTTGGAAAAAATATGTGAAGACTTTAGCCCTGAAGTCTGTAACTCATCCTTTAGGCTATGGCTCACAAGTTATCCAACTCCAAAAGTACGTTTATTTCCTATGGAGTTCCACACATTTATGTAGTTATCTCTTGCATTATATATCTTAATCAAGCTTTAAATGCTTAACTTTAAGAGGTTTTAAAAACATTTCTGGAGTCCTCTCTTATGCTTATTTTTAACCCATTGGTATATGCATTTTTTTTAAGATTTTATTTATTTATTTTTAGAGAGGGAAGGGAGGGAGGGATGGAGGGAGAGAGAGAGAGAGAGAGAGACATAAATGTGCGGTTGCTGGGGGTTATGACCTGCAACCCAGGAATGTACCCTGGCTGGGAATCGAACCTGGGACACTTTGGTTCCCAGCCCGCGCTCAATCCACTGAGCTATGCCGGCCAGGGCTGGTATATGCATTTTTAAAAAAAATATTGATTTTATATTCTCTACCTGATTTTTTAAAGATTTTATTTATTTATTTTTAGAGAGGGAAGGGAGGGAGATAGATAGAGAGAGAGAGAGAAACATCAATGTGCGGTTGCTGGGGGTTATGGCCTGCAACCCAGGAATGTACCCTGGCTAGGAATCAAACCTGGGACACTTTGGTTCCCAGCCCGCACTCAATCCACTGAGCTACACCAGCCAGGGCGGTATATGCATTTTTAGGACTCCAGCTGGTTGTCTTGAGTAATGTTCTCTGTTTATTTTGTCTTAGTTCCCAGTAACAATTCTACAGAACGGAGTAAAAATGACTAATGAACCTCCCACGGGTCTTCGGCTAAATCTCCTCCAATCATATCTCACTGATCCAGTTTCTGATCCTCAGTTTTTTAGTGGATGCCCGGGAAAGGAACTGGTAATATTCAGCCTCTGAAGCTTTTAAAATATGTTTATATAATGATAAAATACGGAAATATAAATATTTTATTTAATAATGTTAAACTTTAGGCATTTCCTGAGAAGACAGAAATTATACCTATCTTGTCAATCATTTTATTCCCAATAGTTCGTGTTCTTTTTCCCAAGTAGTAGACAGTCAAGTGAATGTTTGTTGAATAAATGAATGTATCTTAACTTGTAAACACCAAGCCCATTAGTGTCTTTGATTAAGACCCAAGTATAGCTATTTATTTTCACATCATTTATTCATTCAACAAATAAGTGTGTTAGAAACTGTCCTAGGTACTAGATATAAAACAATGATATTAAAATAGACTCCCCCAATAATCTACCTTCATGGAACTTAAATTATAGCAATAATATTTTGACATATTAATAATGCTTTTCAATGTATCCATGTAAACAGTTTTACACATGGTATTGGGGAATTTAGGAGTATCAGTAATAGTACTCCTTTCCCATGCTCTAATTCTTACCAGTTAAGAAACAGGAAGAAGTATGAATACATGGGAACCAAATGATAACCTTAATTGTGGATAGAGATGAGGTTGGAAGATGTAGTTTATGTCTGTGTACAGGTGGGATTCATATTACTGAATCCAGAAGTAAGCAGATTTATCCAGCCAGAGAAACAGACATTCCTCCCTGCAGAAATCTCACTTCAAAGAGAGAAAAGGGAGAAGCTGAGCAAAGTGTATTTGGTTAACTTTCCCCAAATTTACTGATCAGATAGATCAGTTTCCTCTTCTGCAGTGAGTACAAGAAGGAGAAAATCCAAGAGTGTTTACCTTAACTGAGCTTTCCCCATATCGAAGAAAACACCAGTACTATGGAAAAATCCACTGCTCTCACCTGCAAAACTTGCAGAATACTTATCATATTTGCCTATTTGAACTAGAGAAAGAATGATACTGAAGATAAAGGATTGAATGCTTTAGAAGCCAACTAGTTTCTTTCTGCTTGACACTTTTTATGTGCTCTCGTTCTGAATGATGATTTTGTTTATAATTCTGGGAGAACAATGGAATAGAACATTGTGGTTTTAGCTATGAAGAGAGATTAATAGAATGGAGAAGGTGTGGTGTCTGATCCCCACCCAGGGTCTAAGCTCCTGCAATTAGAGTTGAGAGAGCCAGAAGAAGAGAAGGGAAACTTCTAAAGGTTCTTAACCACAAGCAGAGCTGCTTTGGGGTTTAGATGACCAAAATAAAGAATGGCACAGAGTTGGAGAAGCAGCACTCTCCTGCATTAAAACATGAGCAAGCAACTTTGGCACCCCAAGCATTGAGATTTGTACAACATTCAAAGATAGCACCGTTGCCATGCATGTAGCATCATTCTTATTCACCAAGCAATTATTCTGATAGTAAAACAAATGGGAACTAGGGTAAGAGAAGGAAAAGGGTGTAGATGCCCTGTGAAATTGGTTCTCAATGAGCATCACATTCATCTGGCAGAGTGCTACTGCCAGAATTTCTAACTCAGTTGGTCTGGGATAGAGCTTAAGAATCTGCAGTTATAACACATTCCTAGGCGATGCTGATATTGATGGTCTTGGAAACACACTTTGAGAATCACTGCCCTAAGGTTTTTCAGTAGCTGGCTTTTTTTTTATTTGTAGAAACATAAGAAACTCCTTTGGAGGCCCCCAGAAATAGCTGGGGTACTCTTTGATAAGGCCAATTTATGACCATTGGGCCAGTAATAATTTGAACTATCATCATTTGGCTAGTAAAAATAAATATGATCTTGATAGTCACAGGTAAATTGATATCTTGGGCATTTGTATTATCTAGCAATGATAATATATTAGTCATTTCTCAGTTTATATATCTGTCCCCTGTATTCAGCTGTGTTTTCCTTAAGGGCAGGAATACATTTCTATATTACCATTTATCCATCTGTCCATCCAATAAATATTTCTTAAATGTTTACTAGGCATACTTCTAAGACCTGGTAAAATGGAGGTGAATATATAAACATATGGGATACATAAATATATTAAAATCTCTGTCTTCATGGAACTTACATTCTAATCAAGGGAAATATATGCAAGGCAAGCTTAACCATAAAACCCATAAACCTGAGTGGGCTCGTTAAAGTTACAGATGTCAGTGGTCCAATCCTGGAGCTTCTGATTCACTAAGTACAAAATGGAGCTCAAGAGCTGGTGTAAATAAACAAGTAACAAGGTGATTCAAATGTTAACTAGTGTGGGAACCACTGCCACAGTTCTATTATGAACTATGAGAGGACAAAGAAAGGAAAAGAAAGGCGGGGAGAAAGGGAACAAGTTCCCTTATTGAACACCAGCAAGTTCCAGGTAGTTTAAATATATACACTTTATAACCCTGTAATATAGGCATTATTATTACAACTTTGTTTTTTAAACAAGAAAACTCAGGCATATAAAATACAGTATTGAAGTCATATAGCTTATGAGTGTTAGAGGCAGGATTTGGTACCCAGGTCACTCTGTCTCTTCCCACTTTTGTATGGTTAACTCTTCTTGGCTATTGAAGAAAGCATCTTGGAGGAAGTAACATTTGAAATAGACACAAGAAGTATGCCTAAAGGCACAGAATTATGACAAGGCTGTTGAAAGAGCAGCAAGTAGCTTATTTTGACTTGACTGGTGGGAAATAAGAATCAGAAGGAATATAGGGACAAGACTGTGAATATCTTCATCACCTTGCTAAGGTATTTGGATGAGTCAACACAAATCTCATAGCACCATCTCATAGAAAAATAACCAAAAGGCATATCCCATTGATGCTGGATTGATGATATCCTTTTTTAGGTAGATGATGATACCAGGCTGCTGCACACCATTGGGTTAGTCGCAAAATGGACCCTGGAAAAATGCAATTCCTAAATCAGTCAGAAAAAAACCCCCCACATATTGTGAAGGGGAAATTCTACCTTCAGAAAAGGTTTTTTAAAAAACAATATATATTTTTAAATGTTTGAATGTTTTCAGAATAGATTATTTTTATTGTATTTTTCCATTTCCATTTATTTCCCTTATACCCAGCCCCACAATTAACACACTGTTGTTTATGTCCATGAGTCCCTTTTCCTTTTTGCTCAATCCCTCCACCCCTGAATCCTCCCCATAGATGTCATCCTGCTCTCTATGAGTCTGTCTCTATTTTGCTTATTAGTTCAGTTTCTTCATTATATTCCACATATGAGTGAAATCATATCGTATTTGCCTTTCTCTGACTGGCTCATTTCACTTAGCATAATATTCTCCAGGTCCATCCATGCTGTCGCAAAGGGTAAATTTTTTTTTCTTTTTTCGGCCTGGTAGTATTCCATTGTGTAAATGTCTCGTAGTTGTTTCATCCACTCATCTACTGATGGACACTTCGGCTGCTTCCATAACTTAGTGATTGTAAATAATGCTGCAATGAATACATAGATGTTTATGTTCGTTTGAATTAGTGTTTTGGGTTTCTTTGGATATATCCCCAGAGGTGGGATTGCTGGGTCAAAAGGCAGATCTATTTTTAATTTTTTGAGTTATCTCCATATAGCTTTCCACAGCGGCTACACAAATCTCCATTCCCACCAATAGTGCAAAAAGGTTCCCCTTTGTTCACATCTTTGCCAGCACCTGTTGTTTGTTGATTTGTTGATGATAGCCATTCTAACTAGTGTGAAGTGATATCTCCTTATGGTTTTAATTTGCATTTCTCTGATGACTAGTGATGTTGAACATCTTTTCATATGTCTATTGGCCATCTGTATGTCCTCTTCGGAGAAGTGTCTGTTCGGGTCCTTTGCCCATTTTTGATTGGATTGTTTGTTGGTGTGGAATTTTGTAAGTTCTTTGTAAATTTTGGATATGAACTCCTTATCAGATGTATAGGCGAATCTGTTCTTCCATTTTGTGGGCTGTCTTTTTATTTTGTTGACGATTCCCTTTGCTGTGCAAAAACTTTTTAGTTGAATGTAGTTCCACTTGTTTATTTTTTTTCTTTTGTTTCCCTTGATGATAAAATATTGCTATGAGCAATGTCTGAGATTTTACTGCCTATGTTTTCTTCTAGGATTTTTATGGTTTTGGGTTTAACAATAAGTCTGTGGTCCATTTTGAATTTATTGTGTATGGAGTAAGATGGTGATCTAATTCCATCTTATTTTAAAATATTTTATTTATTCATTTTTAGAGAGAGGGGAAGGAAAGGAGTGTGGGAGAGAAACATCAATGTGTGGTTGCACACATCTTATGTGCCCCCTAGTGGGGATCTGGCCCACAACCCAGGCATATGCCCTGACTGGGAATCAAACCAGCAACCCTTTGGTTCACAGGCCTGTGCTCAATCCACTGAGCTACACCAGCCAGGACTCTAGTTTCATCTTTTTATATGTATCTGCCCAGTTTTCCCAACACTCTTTATTGAATAGACTATATTTGGCTCATTGTATGTGCTTGCTTCCTCTACCATATGTTAACTGACTATAAAGGTGTGGGTTTGTTTCTGGGCTCTATTCCATTGATCTCTGTGTCTGTTTTTATGCCAGTACAATGATGTTTTGATTACTGTGGGCTTATAATATAGTTTGATATTAGGTAGCATGATTATTCCAACTGTCTTCTTTCTCAGGATTGCTGTTGCTGTGTGGGGCTTTTATAGTTTTATATAAATTTTTGAAATATTTGTTCTAGTTCTATGAAATACTTCATTGAACTCTTAATAGGAATCATGTTGTATCTATAGATTGCTTTGAGTAGTATGGACATTTTAATGATTTTAATTCTTCCTATCTATGAACATAGTATGTGCTTCCACTTATTTGTATCTTTCTCAATTTCTTTATACAGTGTCTTAATTTCCATGTACAGGTCTTTTATATCCTTGGTTAGGTTTATTCCTAGGTATTTTATTCTTTTTGAAGCAATTATGAATGTGATTGTTTTCTTAATTTTCCTTTCTATTAGTGTGTTAGTGGCATGTAAAAATGCAACTGATTTCTGGATATTAATTTTTGTATCCTGCTACTTTGCTGAATTCATTTATCCATTCTAGTAATTTCTTGGTGGAATCTTTGGGGTTCTCTATGTACAGTATAATGTCATCTGCAAAAAAAGACAGTTTTACTTCTTCTTTCCCATTTCGGATGCCTTTTATTTCTTTATCTTGTCTGATTGCTGTGGCTAGGACTTCCAGTACTATGTTGAATAAGAGAGGTGACAGTGGATATCTTCATCTGGTTCCCAATATTAAGGGGAACATTTGTAGTTTTTGCCCATTGAATATGATGCTGGCAGTGGGTTGGCATATATGGCCTTTATTATGTTTAGGTATGTTGCCTCTATTCCCACTTTGCTGAAAGTTTTAATCATAAATGGTTGCTGGATTTTATCAAATGCTTTTTCTGTATCTGTTGATATGATCATGTGGTTTTTATCCTTCATTTTGTTTATATGGTGAATCACATATATTGATTTGCAAATGTTGGACCAAACCTGCATCCCCAGAATAAAATCCCACTTGATGATGGTTTATGATGTTTTTGATGCATTATTGTATTCCATTTGCTAATGTGTTGTTATGGATTTTAGCATCTATGTTCATCAGGGATATTGGCCTATAATTTTCTTTCTTTGTAGTGTCTTTATCTGGTTTTGGAATTAGGATAATGCTGGCCTTGTAAAATGAGTTTAGGAGCCTTCCATCTTCTTGAATTTTATGACATAATTTGAGAAGGAGAGGTGTTAGTTCTTCTTGGAGTGTTTGGTAAAATTCACCAGTGAAGCCTTCTGGAGCAGGGCTTTTGTTTGTTGGGTTTTGGTTTGTTGTTGTTTTGTTTTGTGTTTTTTTTTTCTTATTACTACTTCAGTTTAGGTATAATCTATCTCTTCAGATTCTCTGATTCTTCTTGATTTAGTTTTAGAATGTTGTGTATTTCTAAGAATTTAGCCATTTCATCCAGTTTGTTGGCATATAGTTGTTCATAATATTTTCTTACAATCCACTGTATATTTTTTGTGTCAGTTGTTATTTTTCCTCTTTCATTTCTAATATTATTAATTTAGATCCTCTCTCTTTTTTTCTTGATGAGTCTGATTAAAGGTTTGTCAATCTTGTTTATCTTTCAAAGAATCAGCTCTTAGATTCATTGATGTTTTGCATGATTTCTTTTTTACTCTATTTTGTTTATTTCTGCTCTGATCTTTATTATTTCCTTCCTTCTACTCGCTTTGGGCCATGGGATGAACTCCAGCCTGCAGAATCATCCCATCCACCACAGATGAGAAATAAGTCATCCCCAAAACTATCTTGCTGTTCCGGTGGAAAAGGGGGTGGTGATTCTTTCTAGTGGAGAACACTCCGAGCCCTTCTCTCAAGTGGCTTTTGTTGGGAATGGTATGTGTATGTGTATATAACATACATGGATAGCTTATCAATCAATGTCAAAAAGGCTATATCATACAAAAACAGGTACTATAGATAACCATTGAAGGAAGACAGAGATCTGTCATAGGTCAGGGTCTTTTAGTCATGCCGACGCCAAAGGGTCTTTAGGATGTACTTCATGAGATAAGGAGTTTACTCCTTATGCCTTGAACTTAAACATCTCGTTTATATCACCAGGGCTATACAAAGCAAAGCAGAGCAAGCTTCAAAGGATACAATGTATTTATCAGGCCTGATTTCCACAAGAATCGTCAGTGTTAGAGTCAGGTCATGTCTGCCACCTGCATTTTTACCTGGTTTTCTAGGGAGACTTACTAGCCCCTTTCAGGGCTTGCTGTCATGGGGCTACAGTCTCAGAAACCACACAGAGTGGTCCCTAATATATTTTGTTAATTTCTGCTCTGATGTTTATTATTTCCTTCCTTCTAATCACTTTGGGCTTTGTTTGTTCTTTTTCAAGTTCCCTTAAGTGTAATGTTAGATTGTTTATTGAGCTTTTTCTTGTTTTTTTGAGATAGGCCTGTAATGCTATGAATTTCCCTTTTAGTTTTGCTCTCCCAGTGTCCCACAGATTTTGGATTGTTGTATCTTCATTTTCATTTGTTTCAAGGTATCTTTTGATTTCTTTCTTGATTTCATTGTTTTGACTCATTCATTGTTTAATGTTATTTAACTTCCATGTCTCTGTGTGTTTATCAGTGTTCTTCTTGTGATTGATTTCTAGTTTCATAGCATTGTAGTCAGAGAAGATGCTTGATATGATTTCAATCTTCTTAAATTTATTGAGACTTAGTTGTGTCCTATCATGTGGGCTACCTAGAAAACATTTGATATACACTGGAAAAATAGGTATATTCTGCTGCTTTGGAGTGAAATGCTATGAAGATATCAATTAAGTCTATTTGATCTAGTGTGTCATTTATGGCTGCTGTCTCCTTGTTCCTTTTATGTCTGAAAGATCTATCCATTGAAGTCAATGAAGTGTTAAGATCCCCTACTATGACTGTATTTCTGTAAGTCTCTCCCTTTATGTCCATCAAGATTTGATTTACATATTTATGTGCTCCTAGGTGGGTGAATAAATGTTTATTAGAGTTATATCCTATTGTTGGATTGTTCCCTTTATCATTATGTAGTGTCCTTTATCTCCTACTATAGCCTCTGTTTTAAAGTCTATTTTGTTGTGTATAAGTACTGTGATGCCAGCTTTTTTAGATACATTCTTTTTTTTTAAGATTTTGTTTATTTATTTTTAGAGAGGGGAAGGGAGGGAGAAAGAGAGAGAGAGAAACATCAATATGTGGTTGCCTCTCACGTGGCCCCCCTGGGGACATGGCCCTGCAACCAAGGCAAGTGCCCTGACTGGGAATTGAACCTGCAACACTTTGGTTTGCAGCCCATGCTCAATCCACTGAGCTACTCCAGCCAGGGCTTGTGACCCCAGCTTTTATTTCCTTTCCATTTGTATGATATATCTTTCTTCTATCCCTTTACTTATAGTCTGTGTGTATCTTTTGATCAGAGATGGGTCTCTTGGAGACAGCATATATATGAATCTTGTTTTCTTATCCATTCAGCTAGCCTATGTCTTTGGTTGGAGCATTTAAGCCATTTACATTTCAGATGATTATTGATAAGTGCATATGTAGTGCCATTTTATTGTTAGACTTTTTTCCTCTTTTTCTTTTTCTTCTTCTTAAAGCAAGCCCTTTAACATTTGTTGCAGTACTGGTTTGGTGTTAACAAACTGCTTTAGCCTTCCAGTGTATTATTTATTTCAGATATTGCATTCTTTATTTCTGACTTGCCCCTTTTTATAGTTCCTATGTCTTTTTTCATGCTGTTCAGTATAATCATTACTATAAACTCTACATCTTATAAATTGCTTGCCTCCTTTTCATTTAGTTCTTTTTCTGAAGAACTATCTTGTTCTTTCATTTGGGGCCTTTTCTTTGTTTCCCATTTTGGCTGCTTCTGTGTATTTGTTTCTACGATCTGGTAGATCTGCAAATACTCTGGTGCAGATTTGTGTCAGATGCTGCCTATGATTGGCCCTGGGGAACCTGTTTGGAGCTATCAGCAATCAACAGCATGTGGCTCCCACTGCTGGGCCTGGGTATGAGCAGAAAGAAGCAAGCTGAGCACCTAGGCTGGTTTTTACCAGTACCAGGCTGGTGGAGTATAAGCTAAAGTCTTAGAACTCCCAGCAATCTGTTTTCCCTGTTAGGGTTAATCACTGATATAGCCTCAAGATGTACTCTGCAGCTCAGCTTAAGCTCCACAGGATGGGGCAAGAGGGATTCATGTGGGTGGGGCTATTGCTTCCCTCATGAATCAGGCTGATGTCACATGGAGGAGAGTGCTGTGCCCTAGAAAGATGGTTTCTGCAGTATGGGGAATGACTTAGCACAGGGATCCTGGCAGTTGATCCTTCCACTCTATCCCCAGAGCTACCAACTCCAAACTCTCCTCACGCATCTCCCATCCATTCTGCCCCCCCACTGCCAGAGCCAAGGGTAAGTGGCTGCAAATGAAATTTTAGTGCATTGGCTTTCTGCGTCTCTAGCTGTCTCTGCCTAGTGACAGAAACCCCACTGCTTTTCACAGCTGGGTGTTATTTGGGTTCCTTTCCCAATTCTGGTGTTCTATGCTGAGGAGCCTAGGTTGGGGTTTAGGCCCCACACTTCTCAGGGGGAACCCTCTAGAATTTCAGCTAGTGCCCATGGGAGCCCAGCCAACCACTTTGTGCCTTCACACTCCCTACTAGTCTTTTTGTAGCAATGTGGTTTCTTCTTTCTATCCTTAATTATAAGGCTTCTCTCCAGCTAGTGTTCAGTTGGCTATTCAGGATGATTTTTAAAAATTTAGTTGTAGTGTCGCAGGTTCAATTCCCAGTCAGGATATATGCATGGGTTGCAGGCCATGACCCCCAGCAACCGCACATTGATGTTTCTCTCTCTCTCTCTCTTTCTCCCTCCCTTCCCTCTCTAAAAATAAATAAATAAAATCTTTAAAAAATTTAGTTGTATTAGGGCCTGGCTGGCATAGCTCAGTGGATTGAGCGCGGGCTGTGAACCAAAGTGTCGCAGGTTCAATTCCCAGTCAGGGTACATGCCTGGGTTGCAGGCCATGACCCCCAGCAACCCCACACTGATGTTTCTTTCTCTCTCTTTCTCCTTCCCTTCCCTCTCTAAAAAAATTAAATAAAATAAAATCTAAAAAAAAATTTAGTTGTCATTCCAGTTTGGTCCTAGGAGGAGGTTAGTGTAGCTTTCACTTATTCCACCATGTTGTATCTTTATAGTTTTTTTTTTAAGAATCTAGATAACAAGACTGACAGATTCCTCTGATACCTTTTATCACATACATTTCTTCATCCCTTATCTAAATCCAGCCACAGCTGTAGAAAGCAATTCTCTGGGCATTCAGACTCATCTTAGATAGACAGCATCTCATCCTAAGTATGCCTCTTTCTGTACTCTGTTCCTAACATTTCTCTGACACCACAGGAGCTTTCATGGCTCAGAAGCACAAGCTAAAAAAGTGGAGAAATTATCACCTCCTTAAGAAACCCATTATGTGAAAAAACATGGGAAATATACCTATTTTTTGCTCTCATTGACAAATGTTTTTCCCCTATTAAATGTATCACCACAGCATTAATCCAGTATATGTGAAATACGCTTTGATTTACAACATTTCAAGAATACAGCTATTCAGTTAAGCCATGGTATACTTTCATTTTAATAGTATAGAAACACTTTCTGCTACTGAATCCCATTAAAATAACTGGATAGATTTTTATTGCATTTCGAATTATGTTTGAGATGGTCTAACTTAAAATACATGCTACATAGCATACTTGAAATTTATCTGGGGAGACCGCAAAGGGATGGGAGGCCATCCTTCAGAGCACTGACACATGCTTAGTGAGAGGCCCATGTGACATGTATGTCACACACATATGAAGATGTCATGGACAGAGTAATTAAACAGTGGTTTCAAAATTGACCTCCAGCCATGATCAGTGTGGCTCAGTTAATTGGTCATCATCCCATAAAGCAAAAGGTCACTGGTTTGATTCCTAGTCAGGGCACATGCCTGGGTTGTGGGTTCAGTCCGCAGTCAGAACCTGTGCAAGAGGTAGCCAATCAATGTTTCTCTGTCACATCAATGTTTTTCTCCTTTTCTTCCCCTCTAAAAATAAATAGATAATTTTTTTTTTAATCTCCAAATGGAAAGTCACAAAATCAGAAACCATATTTTGGCATTTATTCATAATAATTAATTATTTTCCTGAACTTGTAATCTCAAGCATATTCCAGTGAATCTATAGGATTCCATCTAAGTATTGAAGTTATAAATATCTGTGAACAATACCAAAGTATTATTAGCCAATACTTTGGTAAGTGATAGAATTGTTACATTTTAATAACATTTAATATTATTGCAGTTTGTCTAGCTTTGGAAGTTTTAAGTCATAAAATTAATACTTGTATAGTAAGCCTTATTTTAGTTAGCATGTCTGTTTTAAGTTGTTTTTAGAGATATATAATCACAGAATGTTACAATGAAAAAGATCATTTATTTAACTTAAAAATCTGATCAGAATTTTTTTCTTCTTATATAATTTTTATATTAAAGGCATGGGAGAAGTTGCTGTTTGGAGTTTGTTTTTTTCATGCACTTGTACAAGAGAGAAAGAAATTTGGTCCTCTTGGTTGGAATATTCCATATGGATTTAATGAATCAGACTTACGTATCAGTATTCAACAGTTACAGGTAAAATTAGACAGGAACTAACCCTAATGGAGGATCACTGTGTATCACACAGTTACTTAGAATAACTTATTCAGTTCTCCCAACATCACTAACAGATGGGTAGATAGTAATTATAACTATGGTTTAATGAAGCACCGGTTTCATCTGGATTTTTTTCTGCTACAAATAATAGAAAACCTGATTCAAACTGGATTAAAGCATAATAAAACTTATTTCACATTATAAAAAGTACACAGGAAGGATAGGCTCTGGAGTTGGTTGATTTGGCAATAGTGTTGTCATCAAGGACCCTAGTTCTGTCTTTTTGCAGAACCCTTGATGTTGGCTTTATATAGGTCTTCACTAACCTCTATTCTCCTCCACTCTGTCAAATCTACAATTCAGCTCATCAGTCAACATAAACAGGCTGTCTACTTTAAATAGAAAAGGAATTTATTGAAAGAGTATTGGGTAGATCACAGAATCACCAAGACAGCTGGAGAACCAAGGTATCCAGAGCCATACCCAGAATCATACTACGTCTGGTAGGAGCAGCACCTCTACCCTTGTTGAGTATTAGATGTTGCAGCTCACATACCTGCCACACACACTCTGGTCATCAAAAAATATTTTTTTGCTGTTTCTACTTTGTTGCTTTACAAACCCCAGTTCATTCTGGGATGGATGCATCTGAGGATCCAAGCCCAGGGCACAGGTCTAGGCCTTAGCTGTAACAGAGGTTGAGACTCACAATGTGAGGCATTCAGGTGGTCAGCAGGCCCCTCTAAATAAACAAATAGATAGATAGATAGATAGATAGATAGATAGATAGATCGATCCACTGTAAATCCCTACTAACTTAGGCTTTGAACTAGGCACATTACTTATATCAATTCTAATTCTCACAGCAATCCTATAAGGTTGGTATTATCCCTATTTTTAAGAAAACCAAAAGCTAGGAAGTGAACTTGCCCAGCTAGGCCAACATAGAATATTAATACTTTTCTACTTTTTTTGCTGTAATGAAGGCTTTTATGACATGAGGCCCCCTAAAGTTTACCCACAGGTAACCCATGAAGATAATTCTTTCAATCCCATTTCTGTGTGTATTCGGAGGTTATTGATTGATAGATATTTAATGCCACCTTAAAATGGAAATGAAGTGAAAGACTGTTTTTCTCATTTTATGTATCATTTGTTTCAGTTATTTATAAATGAATATGACACAGTTCCATTTGAAGCTATCTCTTACCTGACTGGGGAGTGTAACTATGGAGGAAGAGTGACAGATGATTGGGACAGACGTCTCCTCTTAACCATGCTGGCTGACTTTTATAATCTACACATAATCGAAAACCCTCATTATAAGTTTTCTCCCAGTGGAAACTATTTTGCACCTCCCAAAGGCACATATAATGATTACATTGAATTCATTAAGGTAACTAATACCACTGAAAATAGGGTTAGATTTAAGTGTAATTAGTAAATAGTAAAATATTTCCTAGAAATGTATCAAGTTATATAAGTATTATGATTTTAATCAATTTTTAGTATCTTCTGTTTCTAATAATAATTGAAAATTAGAAAATTTTGATTCCTTTGTTGTTTGTTTCGTTGACTTTTAACCCACTTTGGTCTGTACATGTGTACCTTATGAATTAATGTATCCAGTGAAAATGTGATGCTTGCTTAATCTATTTTGGTAGCAACTTCCATTTACCCAACACCCTGAGATATTTGGATTACATGAAAATGTTGATATCTCCAAAGATCTTCAACAAACAAAAGTTCTCTTTGAGTCCTTGCTCCTCACCCAGGGAGGCTCCAAACAGACAGGGTCCTCAGGAAGTACTGACCAGATTCTACTAGAAATTACCAAAGATATTCTCAAAAAGGTAATGTTTAAAATACCATTTTAACATTTTAAAATATGTTGCTTATAAATTTAAATCAAAATGGTACTGAAATGGCAATCTGAAAACTTCATTTAGGAGCATTATGACCTTGAGTGAGATATATTACCTTTCTGAACATTAGTGTCCAAAGCTACACAGTGGTAGTAAGTTCTTGTGAACATTAAAGAGATTGTGAATTTAAAGTACTGCACATAGCTCTTTGTGGATGACTGGTTGTAGCTGCAGTAGAGCTCCATCAGCCTGCTCCTGCTCCTGACTCACCACTGTGCATTCTCACTGAGAAACAAGTCAGTCAAGAAGCTGTACCCAGCCAAGGCTTTTTTAAAAATTAAATTTACTGGGGTGACACTGGTTAATAGAATCATATAGGTTTCTAGTGTACATTGTATGCCCACTACCTATGGTCAAATGATGGTTTGACCCCTCTGGGAACCACCACATTGCTATCTGTGTCCACAAGTTTCAGTTTTATATCTCACATATGAGTAAAATCATATGGTTCTTCATTTTTTCTGACTGACTTAGCATGATATTCTCAATGTCCATCCATGTTGTCACAAATGGCAGTATTTCATCTTTTCTTATGGTTGACTAGTGTTCCATTGTATATATGTACCACATCTTCTTTATTCAATCCTCTATTGAAGGACACTTTGGCGGTTTCCATGTCTTGGCCACCATGAATAATATTACAATGTACATAGGGGTGCATATATCTTTGCGAATACATGTTTTTAAGTTTGTTGGGTAATTACTCAGGAGAGAGATTGCTGGGTCATGTGGTAACTGTATTCTTAATTTTTGAGGAATCACCAGACTGTTTTCAATAGTGGCTGTACCAACCTACATTCCAACTCACAGTGAATGAGTGTTCCCTTTTCTCCACAACCTCTCCAACACGGGTTATCACTTGTCTTGTTGATAATAGCCATCCTAACAAGTGTGAGGTGGTATCTCATGGTAGTTTTGCTTTGCATCTCTCAAATAGCTAGTGAGGTTGAACATTGTTTCATATGTCTGTTTGCCATTTGTATGTCTTCTTGGGAGAGATGCCTGTTCAGGTCCTCTGCCCATTTTCAGGCATGACTTTTAAAGATACTGGAAAGACATCCATGGAACCTGATTTGACAATTCACCAACTTAGAATTACTCTAACCAGCCACAACATACAGGCTTTGGAGACAGTTGTGTACTGACTTAATCAGAGAGGCAATGTTGTTGTTGATATTTTGTTTGAAAGATCTATCCATTGTTCACAGTGCAGTGTTAAAATCCCCTACTATAATTGTGTTGCTGTCAATATCTTTCTTGAAGTCCTCCAAGATTTTCATTATATATTTGGGTGCTCCTATGTTGGATGCATATATGTTTGTAATGTTTCTGTCTTCTTGATGGATTCTTCCCTTGAGGATTATGAAGTGTCCTTCTGTGTCTCTCTTTATATCCTTGGTTTTGAAGTCTATTTTGTGTGATACAAGTATTGCCACCCTGGCTTTTTTTTTCCTGACCATTTGCTTGGAATATTTTTTTCCAACCCTTCACTTTCATTCTGTGTAGGTCTTTTGTTCTGACGTAGGTTCCTTGTAGGCAGCATATGTGTGGGTCATGTTTTCTTATCCGTTCAGCTACCCCATGTCTTTTGATTGCAACGTTTAATCCATTCACATTTAAGATTATTATTAATACGTACTTATTCATTCCCATTTTACTCCCTTTGTACCTGTGTTCCTCTCTCTCTCACTGTGTTTCTTCTACTTCTTAAAGCAGTCCCTTTAGCATGTCACATAGTGCTGGTTTGGAGGAGGTGTTATTCTTCTAGACTTTTTTTGTCCTGGAAGCTCCTTATTTTTACCTTCCATTTTAATTAAGAGCCTTGCTGAATAGAGTAATCTTGGTTGCAGGCCTTTGCTTTTCATTACTTGGAATATTAAATCAACCTTTTTAATGAATTGACTTCAGCTGTTAGATAGATAGATAGTACTTTGCATAATGCTGGGCACATGGTATGTTCTTAGTAACTTTATTTGTGGATGAACTAATGAACTTATATAACTTATTACCATTTCTAAGCAAAGACCTTTTTAATAATGGAGGAAATGGTCTGAACTTAACTGGATTAAGGAGAAATAATTTTTAAGCTATACCTTAGAAAGTGAGGAGGCAAAGGTAGATAACATCAGCACTAAATTAAACTGTTAGAGCTCTTTCTTTTTTCATAATACAGACCAATGTACTTAGTTAGCCCTACAGCTAATGTGGAATGATACTCCTCTATTCTTACCCTTTTTTCTATGTTAATTCAATAAGAAGTTAATGTAACTTTAAAAAAGATGATAGTCCCAAGCACAGATCTTCACAATTCCCTTCAGAGAAAATAGTGTTAATTTTTCCCCATATTTCAGTGTATTTTACTGTTAGGCACTCTGACATAGCAGAATCTTGACCCATAGTCCCATCTGCCTTGAAAGTCCATGGACAGCACCACTCCTAAACTCTCTCGCAGTAGGTAGCCTTCCTGATACCACTCCTTAAGCACCTATCATTATACGCCTGGCTGTGGCCCCTGAAGAAGAGAGAGGAGAATCAATGCCTATGACCCCTAAGTGAGAGCAAACTAGTCTCTTCTGGCCCCTACTCCTGGAACACTTCTTCTGTTGTTTGCCTCTTCTCATCCTGACCCTTTACCAGTTCCATGTTTTATCTCTGTGGGGAAAGGTTCTTATCCTTGCTGAATGGTGGCATTTACAAGACCCCTAACAGGAAGTCACCGGGCAGTGGAATCTAGGACTTGTTTGGGGTAGAGGGTTATGCTAAGCAAGGGGTCCTTGAATGATACCACCTAGTGTGACTTAGAAAAATTTCTTTTGCAACCACCCATGGACCATCACTTGGATACACTGTGGGTAGCTCGACTTTTTTAGTTTGGGACTTTCCCTGATTGGGAAACTTCTTTATCCCTAAGGAGGGTGAATTCCAGCATCATGTGGCTTAATCATCAGTCCCAAGGTCCCCTTTCATCACTTCTCAAGCATCTCTGAGGTCCTCATAGAAATCAGACACTCGGGCAGCCTTCTCTCTCTCTATGCCCTGGAATTCTGCTATATTCATACATCAATTATTTGACAGTGGCATAAGAGCAAACTACTTGCAGCCAGTCGATAATTGGTTGGAATCAATATAAAACAGTTATAAAATGGTACAGTCAGGTTTTATCAATACAAAATAAGATTCCATTTACAAAAAGAAATATACAACTTTCAGAAATGTTTATCTACTGAGAAGTGCTATGTCCTGCAGCATAGGCCTTGGAGTTAGAGACCTGTGGACTTAAACACATCACTGTGTGACCTGGGCAGTTACTTTTCCTCTCTAACTTAAATGTCCTTATCTGTAAATGAAGATAATATGGCCACATAAGCGGGAAATACCAAGGATTAAATGAGATAATGTATGGAAAGCAGTTAGCACATACTTAACACTTAGTAACTTCTTCGGTTAGTTATCAGTGATATTATAGCTGAATGGAACTAATTATCTATTCTGAGAGTAATATGTGATCTTGCAATCTATTTTTTTAGCTACCAAATGATTTTGACATTGATCAGCCCTACAGAAGTATCCTGTGAGATAGTGAAGAGAGCATGAATACTGTGTTAGTACAAGAAATGGAAAGATTTAACAAGTAAGGATCTATATCCTCAATGATTCAGGGGGTGACCAAACCAACATTGATAAAAAGACATATTGGTATTGACTTAAATTTTAAGAAAAGTTATCAAAACCTGTCATTTCTTTAGAATTCTGCCCTTTATTTATAATTTAATTGCATAACCTTTTGTCCCAGAAGTGAAGATATACTTTTATAATGTTAACAATGATGATAAAAAAAGATCTAGTTAAAAATATTCATTAATCAGAAAGTTCTCATAAATCCATTACTATTCTTTTCAGGGACTAAAGATGAAACAAGCATTAATTAGGCCTGTGTGTAGTCACATCTTTTGACAATTTTCTTCCATTTGACACTTATACACCTCCTTTTTCTTCCAGAGTACAATCTAGGTTGATGAGATAACTCATGGTAACAGACAGATTATTTGCTTTGATATTTTTTAATTGAATTTCCTACAATTCAGTACTGGCTTAAAGAATGGAGACTGTTTGGTCATGAATTTCTAAAGTGTTTCCAAGTTTATCTGGGTTTCTAGACTTGTTTTAAAATAAAACACATTAAAAAACTATAATGCCTTAATTCAGTATTTCATAAGAGCATATAAACATATATATGTATAATATACATACATATATATATATATATAAAATAACATATTATCCCTCAGTTGCTTAGGCCTCCAGCCTAAAAGCCTCACAACAGGTATATTTATGGTGTTCTTAGCAGTTTAGGCCTAAGTGGGAACCCAAGTATTTGGAAGTGCATAAAGGAGTATGCACTTTGTGCTGTGACACAGTGTTTCCTCAGTTTCATCCATTGCATAACACTTGTATAACTTTTTCCACATTTTAAAGTTACCTGTAACATTATTTACATAATATTTTTCCATAAATCATTCTCTTTAAATTATCCTGGCCCTAAGCAATAACAGCCAGAAAGCTAGTTGTATTATTTACTACATTTAAAAATGTTATCATGTCCATTTTGCATAACTTTTAACCACCCATTTTTTTGGCATAATTTTGACCTGAAAAAAGTAATAAGCTACAAGACTGTTTATGGTAGTATGTTTTGAATGGCCAAATAAGAAGCCTAAATATCAACTAACAGTTAATTGTTGGTTATATAAAGTCAGTTATTTTTGTACAATGGAATTCTATGCAGCCATCAATAATGGTGTTATACAAGTAAGTCCATCAGTATTGTTAAGTAAAATAGTACATAACAAAAATCCATTTTTATTTTTATTTTTTTTCACTAAGACTTTGGAGCATTTTCATTCTTGTGCTTTTTTTCTTCTGTTCATTTTGTGTAGTTTCTAGTGCTACATCTTCAAGTTCAATAATCTCTTCTTTTGCAAATATAAAATCTGATTTTAATCTTATCTAGTGATATTTTCATCTCAGATACTGTATTTTACCTCTAGAAATGCAATTTGATCTTTTTAAAAATATCTTCTATTTCTCTACTTAACTTTTGAACAAATAAATATATCTTTTTAATTTTTAGGTTTTTAAAAAACTTATTGTTTAGCCTATTACAGTTGTCTCCAGTTTTCCCCCTTTTGAAAAAATCCTTTTTTAAAAAAAGTAAGGAAAACTGTAAACTAAAATATTAAATGGATTAACCATGGCTGGTGAGATCATGGTTCATTTGTACTTGTTACATTGTGGCTTTTTAACTTCAAAATTTCCTCCAATAAACATATATTAATTGTGTAATAAAAATAAATGTTTTAAGGAATAAGCATTTTCAGTAAATTATAATATAACCATATAGTCACAATCACAGCTAGTAAAATTTGTGTTGTAGATTTATATTTATTGCTATGAAAGATGGTCCATCACACATTGTTAAATGAAAATTGTATATTACAAAACAGTGCATTGTACTATAATCTCTTTTTATTTAAAAATAAAATATGCCTATATGCTTAGAAAATAACAGATGATACAAAATAAAATATTCAGAATGGTTTAAAAGTGTTTATTATTAAAATGAAAAATGTTCATTTAGTATAACCTAAAATTACCTACATTACATGTACAGGTGACTATACTTTGGGAAACACCCTTATAAAGCTGAGTGGAGATTCCTACTATTCTTCTGAAAGGCTCCATGATGAGATTTACTTCATATATATGTTGATGACATATTTTTTTTTCTTGCAGTTTAACTAAAACTATACGTAACAGTCTACGGGACCTTGAAAAAGCTATTAAGGGTGTGGTTGTAATGGATTCTGCATTGGAGGCACTCTCTGGCAGTTTGCTTGTTGGAAAAGTTCCAGAAATATGGGCCAAACGAATCATACCCCAAGTCTTAAGCCCCTAGGAAGTTACATCACAGATTTCTAGCCCGGTTGAGCTTTCTACAGGTAAAAGACTATATCTCATGAGAGACATTAGAAATGGCTATGGTCACCTGAGGTCTCTGAGTTTAATGGAATGTGATTTAGTCAATTTCCTGATAATCTAATCAAAATTTTAGAATATTGCAAATTGCATACATTCAAAGTATTGAGAATTAAAATTTTGCTTTACTCAAACCCAAGTAATATGTGACATTTATATTTTGAAGATTCTGTGTTCATAGTTCAAACATGGTCTTATGATTTTAATACTGATGATAAATCACAAAAAGAGCCTGAGGCTTGGATTTATTGATAATAGGCCATTGTCTTAGAAATCAGTTGCTTCTCAGCTCTTACCTCATAAAAATAGGGAAAAGATGAGTGCTTTGAAATCTTGTCTCCATTCTTACCCCTCACTCTCACCCCAGACACACACATGAGGATGCTCAGAGCAGGAAAGTAAGCATAGGGCAAGCCACTATTTCTCCTTCCTCACACCTCAGCTTACTTCCATCCTATGGTTGGTATTTATATAGGGATAGGGGGTGGGGAGAGACCCAAAAATACTTTTTGGAAACTTACATAGGTATATGACCTTTTAGTGTTTGGTTACTTTTTGATTACATAAAAACTTATTTATTTCACTGTAGAAGTTTATCATAAAATATCCAGTGCATGTAAAGATGTGGAGGGACATGCTTTCTCATACCTCTCCCTTTTTTTGACGTCAACCTTTTCTTATTGTTTCAGTTTAAGTTTCTTAGGTTATTTATTAGTGAGCTTGTGCTTCCTTTGGTATGTGTGCTTGCCATTTGTATATTCTTCTGTGAATTTCCTAGGCCATTTTTATTTTGCACTTATTTTTAAAATGTTAATTTATAGGAGCTTTATACAAATTATACATGTAACCAAAGAACCATTATAGAATTTTTAAGTTTTAAGTGATTACACTGTAGAAGATTTGCCCACTTACTAGCCTCAATTTCTTCATTCATAAAATGGGCACTTTTATTTCATAGGGTAAGTCTATAGTATGTGGTAAGCAGTAAATTGGACTACTCTTTTGTAAATCAGAAATTGTTGAACTTTATCAAATGCCTTCTCAGCATGTATTGCTGGTGATGTCATTTTTATTTTCTTTAGGTCATTATTGCATTGAATTATATTACTACATTTCCAAATGTAAAACCATCTTTGTGTTCCTAGAAAAACCCCTCTTGGTTGGTGGTGTCTTATGCTTTAATTGATTCATTTGTATATTTTAGGCTTTTAAAAAAAGATTTTATTTATTTTTACAGAGGGGGAGGGAGGGAGAAAGAAAGGGAGAGAAACATCAGTGTGTGGTTGCCTCTCAAGTGTCCCCCACTGGGGACCTGGCCTGCAGCCCAGACATGTGCCCTGACTGGGAATCAAACTAGTGACCCTTTGGTTTACACTCTGGTGCTCAATCTACTGAGCCACAACAGCCAGGGCTATTTTTAGAACTTTTGATATACATTACCTATTTATCCTCCAGAAAAATTATGCAATTTTTCCCCATAAGTAGTGATTATGAGTGCCTGTTCCTCAGTAATTTGTGTTCATTTTTATCCTTGCTAATTAGATAAGTGAGTGTGTATACACCTGGGTGATTACTAGCCATATCTACAATGTGCCTTTTACTTCTTCCTGTATGTACTGGCCTCTTTCTGTCCCTTATCAAAAGCACCATTCCCTTGCCACAATTTTACTTTTTTCATACACCAGTTATTTCCCAAACTTTTCTGGAACTTTTATTGGTACTGTTTGCATTTCAGTGTACTGCTTTGTTCCTGAAGGCTTTGGTGAGTCTTTGGCTTAATTATCTAGAGGGGTCCTGGCATGGAGCCAGCTGAAACAGTCTCCAGAACAAATTCAATTTGTTGTTGTTAATATAAGTTCACATCAAACTCTCTACTTTCTGAAATTTGGATTTCCCTTTGAAATCATTCCATTTGAATGAGTAAGAAAGGCCTAACTCATTATTGAGCACCTTTATTACCCTGTAATACGAATCTTCCCCTGAATGGATCTCCCCCATTGTACTCTTATCCTTACAGAGGCTACACAATTTTCTCTTCATCTTTCTTTCTCTTGGACTTTTGACTGCACCTCCTAATCATCCTTAGAGTTAACAGATTAAGCAAATGAGTGATCCAGAGTTTTCTATCCTTTTCTCATTTCTCTTCCATTGTTCACTCTATTTATCTTCTCTTTCTCCTTCCTGTACCTTTTAAAAAAGCTTTCTCACACATTGGCAGTAATTTCATATTAAATTCAGGATCTGATATTATCTGTGTGAATTTGAGCAAGATACACATCTTTCTGGACTCAGTTTTCTCATCTGTAAAATGGGAGGAAAATACCTAATTCACTGAGTTATTTTGTGGACTATTTGAGGTGATAATTGTAAAGCTCTTAGCACAGTGCTTGGTGTGTACTAAGCACTCAGTTAATGGTAGCTATTCAAAGATTGTATAAAAGTAGCTGACCCAGATACTCATGGCATTCTTGGCTAAATGAAGCCCTAGTGTGAGTAAGGGGATTTTCTAAACACTTGCCTTCTGGGTTCTTCTAGCTTTCTTGTGTGTGGTGCTGCTTCTGCCTGGCTTGTGCCCTTATCACACCCCATCTTTTTCTCTATCACTTCTTGATCTGATAGCTTCTAGTATCTGTAGCAGTGGCGTGTTTCAATATCTCCAGCAGTGCTTTGTTCTCTTCCTCCTAGGAAGCAAAGATGGCTTCTTTCATAGTATGCAGCTCTCCCAGAGACAGAGTACTTTGTCCAAAGTACCTTATTGTTGGACAAAGTTGCCAATAGCCTATAGGCAGGTAGCCTATGTATCTAAGAAAAAACTATTTCAATATGGTAATGGACATGTCATAAAAGACCAACATATAAAATGCTCTGGAAACTCAAAGAAGAAAGAAAGTTCTTTTAGCTCAGGAAAGCAGAGTTTGTTTATTGGATGAGATAGTATTTGAATTGGGTCTAAAGGATGAATGAATTCGGACACTGCAAAAAAAAGGTAGAGGACTTAGAGAAATAGCTGTGGCATAATATAATTTAAAGGGGATTCTATTGTGAAAATTTGACATAAGCAAGAACAAAGTTTGTTCCTTTCTGTAAGTGGAAAATCCAGGTAGAAAAGTGGCCCCAGATAGGATTTGAGCTGGGGTACAAACATGGTTACCTGTTCTTGGCTTCTTGCACTTCATCCTTTGGCTCCAGTGTCTGTGAGTTAAGTAGTCTCAGTTGGATTTTTGTCTGATAGCAGCAAGAGAGCAAAAGCAGCTCTAGCCTCACATCCACACAACTTCAAAGAGCTGAAAGTGAGTCTTTTCCCCAAAAGTCCCAGCAAGAGTCTCAGCATTTCTGGCTTTGATTGGGTCACATGTCCTTTCTAGATTCACTCATTGTGACCGGGGGTGTGATTAGATAGGCATGAATCACATGCCCACACCAGGAGGTGTAATACCGCCACAGAAGTGCTTGTATTGAGGGGGTAAGAGGGTTAATCCTCCAGGGAGACATAAGAGTAGTTTCACTTTGAGATAAGGAGAAAACACAACAGATGTCCACTCAGTACAGAGAAGAAACCTGCAACTGGTGCATTCTGGTTAGAATGTAAGATTCTTGAAAGGGAATTAAAAAGGAGAGAGCTAGAAATACAACTTGGAGCCAAATTTTGAAATATCTTGAACAGGAGACTAAGGTAAATATAATCTCTAATTTGGTGGGATAGTGGTAGATCATTGAAGAATCATTAGAGATACTAGACCTGAACCAAACCATGCATGGTGAGGTATAGTCTAGCAGCATTATTACAGATATATTGAACAAAGAGAGAAGAAACAAGAAGAGGTACACATTGATACAGAAAGAAGACCATAAATATCTAAACTGGAATGGGGGCAGGGGGCATGGAGGCCGGGAGGTAAAGAAGGTTAAATAACTGAAATCAACACATGAGGGCTATAGTTAGCTAATGGGTAATATTTCTGAAGATGGGTGCTTTTGAGTGGGATTAAGTAATACAATAAATCTAAATAATTTATATTTGGCTTTTTGAAGAAAATTTGAATCTTTGAAACTTTGTTTTATTCAGGTTAATGCTAAAAATGAGTTCGAACTTTCCAAGAAGAGTAACTAGAAGGAAAAGAAGTAGGAGGGCCAGGATAGGTTATAGGTTTGGTGTCAGGGAAGAGAGCCCTGTGGTGGAAAGCTGTGGGCAACACACACAAAACCCAGAATCAGGGACTGTGTGTCAGGTGACACTTGTGTAAGTTGAACAAATGAACATAATGCATTTTGGTTTTCCTTTATAGGACTGGTATAATTCAGGAGCACCTTGTGTATTTTGCTATCTGGTTTCTTTTTCACCCAAGCCTTTTTAACTGGAGCTATGCAGAATTATGCCAGAAAATATACCATCCCAATTGATTTACTAGGATATGAATTTGAGGTATAGTAACTCCTTAATCTCCACAGTATATGATTACATCAAAGTCATGTATTTAAGCAAAGAGGATATGCAGAATTCATATTTTATAGCACATTATATACAGTTTGACTTCTTTTCATTCTTTGAGTTTCACAAAGAAAGGATATAATATTTATCTTACTGTATCTATCATAGAGCTTTTATATATCTCAATATTGAATTCAAATAACCCAGTAACATTTGAAATCTTGCTCCTGGGCATACATTGTCAGTTTTGGCTCAAACAAACTCATAAAAATTCTCTTTTAAAAAAATTCAATGCTGCTCTTCTATTTTAGCAAACTTTAATATGAAGTACAGTAAAACCCGATAAAAGGCTTCCAAAAGGACTGTATTGTACGTTTTTACATTTACATTTTACTGAAACATTTATAGTTTAAGAAGCTATACGATAGTGGAGTTTCCCTGAATGTGTTGTGAAGATTTAGCTAATGTTTTCTTTATGACACTGAAGTTTTCTGGGGAGGAGATCATTACCATCATGTGCCTCTACCTTCAGGTTATTCCTTCTAATACATCTGAGACAGCACCAGAAGATGGAGTTTATATCCATGGGTTGTATCTCGATGGAGCACGCTGGGACAGAAACAAGGTCTGTGGTTTCCATTGGGAACACCTCTTTGGTTGTAGCTAAATCTTAGGTCGAATAGCATCTTCCCCTATTTCCCAAGTCAGGGTTAGACTTTGCTCTCAAGGGAGGTTAAAGGCCAAGGCAGACAAAATCACTTAAGAAGGAGCAAGAAAGTGGTTCTACAGAGATAATTTATTCTAAGACAGGACTACCTGTGAGAAGACTTGAATGCACATAGTTCATTTGATTATTTCTCTTTTTCATCACTGTACTGGGTGATGAAATTTCTCTTAACTTACTTTTCTTTATATATACATTTATCTTTTTCTTTCTTTCTTCCCTCCTTTCAAACAAATAGGCAAACAAACAATGTAGCATAGGGGAAAGAAACCACATTTTCTGGATAGGCAGACCTATGTTTGAATGCTGACACTGGCATTTAAGAGCTATGTTACTATGAGAAAACTGCTCAACCTTTCTGAGCCTCCACTCTTTATCTGTGAAATAGAAATGGGGACAAGATTATTGTGAGGGTCAATGTTGTAGCTCAGTGTCTACCTCATGGGCAGTACTTTAAAAATGGCAGGAGTTGATATTTGTCCGCTGTTTGTACATGTAGCCTTTCCATACTTTCATTTCAATTCTTCATTGCCTCTTCCTTGGGTTTGATTTTGTTGTTGTTGTTATTGTTCTTTCTTTTTTTTTACATTTTTTTTCTGCTATCTCTGGTTATCTCTTATAGTAACTATCCAAGTAGTAATTTCTAAGAAGAAATTTTCATCTTATGTCTAATAAATATATCTCAATTTCTCTTCACAGTGGATTACTTGCTGAACAATATCCCAAACTTCTGTTTGACCTGATGCCCATCATATGGATAAAACCAAGTAAATATACTTCTAACAAAATTTCTTATAGTTTTAGGGAGGATAATGATAGATATTTTTAACTGTTCCTCCAAATAAGTCTCTGCTCAAACCTATCAGAATTTTGTCCAGTTACAGTAAGTAGAGACAGTGTTTACACTGGAAATATATGGTTCCTCCCCCTTTTTGTGTTGCATTTACATTATTTTAGGAATATCATTCTGCCTCTTTTTGCTCTTACCCCTTGGGATGTAACATTTCTTTGCCTCTCCCCTACCAGTCTACTTTCAGAGTCTAGAGCTTCCCATCAATATTTTGATTCTCAAGTGCCTTTCTTTGCACACCTCTCAGAGACACAAATAGAGTTTTTGGCTATAAAAAATGCCTAGGCACAGGAGTCAGCCAGATGCCCCAAAGCCACTGGGGTGCAGGCCACTTATGCTCCCTTGGGAAAACAACTTGCTCCTTCCCTCCTCCTGCTGTCATCATTTTCCACAAGTCTGAACAAATGAAATTCATTCTTTTGTTTTCTCTTTTTCTCTAATTTTTTTTTATTCTCAAGTAACTGCAAATGAAAAGATTTACAAATCACCCATAATCACTACTCAACCCATTAAGTATTTTTATTATTAATGCAGTTCAATTTATAACTAGGAGAAATATGACCTTAGTTTAGAAAGACTCTTAGTATCTCATCCCTAACTTTTCAAGGATTGTATATAAGTTCTTTTTGTGAGTAGGTAAGAATTGGTGTGGTTTTCTTATAATAATCTGCTGTAAACAAATAGTAACTTCAACTTCTAATTTAGGGATTCCTGTTTTAGAGCTCTAAGCAGTTGTCTCCTTTTTTGCATCTCTCCCATTACCTGTGCTGTATTTTATTCCTTCTTCCCTACCGTCGTCTCCTTCTCATAGTCCTTCTCTCCCAAGTCCACTTCGGTGTTTTCTTGCCTAGTAAATAATCTGGACCTTAAAATCAATTCCCGTCCTCTAGACCTACAATCATGAACCATACTAAATCACTTCTTTATTCCATAACTATAATTACTATAAACTTTTTAAAACACCAACTTACAAGTATTCAAATATTATAACCATAGTCTAAGATTTAGTACTTGCCATTTTATTACAAAATAGTTGTTCTTTAGTACCACTGCCTGTTTTTCCTTTACCAAATGAACATGTTTCTTTTGTTTTTGTGTTTTTTTTTCAAGCTCAAAAGTCTGAGATTGTGAAGTCGAATGCCTACATTTGTCCCCTCTACAAGACAAGTGAACGGAAAGGAACTCTTTCCACTACAGGACATTCTACTAATTTTGTCATTGCATGTTGTTAAAAACAGACCAACCTACTCAACACTGGATTAAGCGCGGGTTGCTTTGCTTTGTCAGTTGGATGACTAAATTGGACAAATTTAAGAAAACATCTGAAGTGTAAAAAAAAAACACCCCAGTGTTTTCACACACTTCAAGATATATATATACACACATATATATATAAATAATAAAACTAAGTACCTTGGTAACATTCTTAAATTGTCTTTTTGAAAGGTCTTCGCCTTGCCACCCTCCCTGATACATCACTGTTGATTGGAATACAGCCTTCGTTTTTGTTTTTTTGTTGTTTTAAATACAATATAGTATTGATTATGCCATTACAGTCATCCCACTTTCTTCTCCCCTGTATTCCCCTCCACCCTGTACCCCACCTCCCACTGTTATTCCTCCACCTTACTTCATGTCCATGGATCCTACATATAGTTCTTTGGCTTCTCCATTTCCCGTACTATTCTTAAACTACCCGTCTATTTTGTACCTACCGTTTAATGCTACTTATTCCCTGTACCTTTTCCCCAATTCTGCCCCCCTCTCACTCCCTACTGATAACCCTCAATGTGATCTCTACTTCTGTGAATCTGTTCCTGTTCTAGTTGTTTGCTTAGTTTGCTTCTGTTTTTGTTTTTAGATTTGGTTGTTGATAGTTGTGAGTCTGTTCTCATTTAACAATTTGTATTTTTTATCTTCTTTTTCTTAGATAAGTCCCTTTAACATTTCATATAATAAGAGCTTGGTGGTGATGAACTCCTTTAACTTGACCTTATCTGGGAAGCAATTTATCTGCCCTTCCATTCTAATGATAGCTTTGCTGGATAGAGTAATCTTGGATGTAGGTCCTTGCCTTTCAAGAGACTTGGAATACTCTTTCCAGCCCCTTCTTGAATGAAAGGTTTCTTTTGAAAAATCAGCCTGATAGTCTTATGGGCACTCTTTTATAGGGAACTGTCTCCTTTTCTCTCACTGCTTGTTTAAGATACTCTCCTTATCTTTAACCTTGGGTAATGTAATTATGATGTGCCTTGGTGTATGCTTTCCTTGGGTCCAACATTTTTGGGAGTCTCTGAGCTTGTTGGACTTCTTGAAGTCTATTTCCTCCACCACATTGGGAAATTTCTTCCTTTATTATGTTTTCAAATAAGTTTTCCATTTCTTGCTCTTTCCTTTTCTTCTGGCAACCCCTATGATTTGGATGTTGGAATGGTTAGAGTTGTCCCAGAGGTTCCTGAGCCTCTCCTCATTTTTTTGAATTCTTGTTTGGTGAAACGTTTATTTCTTCCTTCTGTTCTAAACTGCTGGATTTGGGTACCATTTTCTTTTCCTGTTACTGTTGGTTTCCCTTTATTTCACTTTGCATAGCCTTCACTTCTTCCTGTGTTTTGCAACCAGACTCACCATTTCTGTGAGCATCCTTATTACCAGTGTTTTCAACTGTGCATCTATAAGGTACACAGATTGCACCATTTCTTCATCACTTAGTTGTATTTTTTCTGGAGCTTTGATCGGGTCTTTCATTTGGAATATTTTTCTTTTGTCTTGGCACACCTGTTACAAGGTAGTAAGGGACAGAGCCTTAGGTATTTGCCAGGGCAGGGCAACCCACCTTGCTGCTTTGTAGCACTGTATGTTGGGGAGGGGTCCAAAAGGGAATAATGCCATTCTCTCCGATTTGGGCCAGTTTCAGTCACTTTCTGCACTACCCACAAGCAAATTGGGCCCTCTGGTGCTGATTCCATGTGGATGGGTTTGTGTATGTTGTAGGACCCTGTGGGTCTCTCCAATGAACTTTCCTATGAGGCTGGGAGTTTTTCCCGCTGCTGCAACCCCCACAAGTTTTTTCCAGTCAGAGGTTTTAAGTCTTTATTTCCCAGTGCTGGAACCCTCAGTTTTGCAGTTTGTCTCGCTCCCCAGTTGTTCTTTCCAGTTTATCTGAATGAAAATGTGGGACCACTGGGTCCGCCAGCCACCGCCCCACCTGCCCCAGTCCTCCAGCCAGCACCTTGCCATGAGTCCTTTCTGCCCCTCCTGCTCTTCTGGATGAATGTTTCTTCTTTAACTCTTTGGTTGTCGGACTTCCATGAAGTTTGATTTTCTGAAACTTCTGGTTATTTTTTGTTTTTAAATTTGTTGTTTTCCTTCTTTTGGTTGTGTAAGGAGGCAGTGTATCTACTTACACCTCCATCTTGGAATGCAGCCT